>NC_089878.1:21982678-22289642 GCF_040182565.1 Anser cygnoides
TGACACAAACCCTCCAGAAACAAGGTTTCTATTACTCAGGTTAGCTTAACATGTCACAATGACTATGGCACATAAAGGCCACTAAAGGGCAAAACATTGTTGGTCAAGCCAGCTCTTGGAAATGGGCTATGTCAACAAAGAAAGAGAATATGATCAGCTAAAGGTTTTAACCATTACAATTCTTGTGAAGTCTGCAAAATGTACACAGTCTACATTTCTTTCCTCTGAAACAAATAAATCAGCCCTGACTCCTATTTTTTTTTTTTTTAACTGAGTCTGAAGAAAGATCTAGGATCCAGAAAAATATAGCATATGTTTTCTAGAACCAAAACGGAATATTCAAGAAAATTAGCAGCTACAGATTATTTTACTTTGGGGGATGAGTGCAGAGTCATTTTTTTAAAAAAGTAAAACACAGAAGCTCTAGGAATTGCCAAATGTTTGGAACTAAAAGGTGTGAATGAACAAAAAGGTCTAGATCTTCTATTAACCTGTTAAAACACTGACTGAGGTAGAAGTTTTATAAATTCCCTTAAATACACTGTTCAAATGTATTTGTAGCAAGCAATACTTCAGGTATTCAGAAAGCATGTTAAATAAGCCTCACTGCTTTTAAAACTTATCAGGGGCTTGCGAGAGTAAAACAGTTCACCAATCCAATTATCTTTCTCTGTGTTTTACAGAAAGGAGTATGGGAAGCTGGAGAGAGAAGATATAATAATAATAAATAATAATAAAAAAAGAAAGATACTAGATTGTGATTTTTGAAAATGGATGGAAACTCTTAACGGTAGAACATCATTACAGCAACAGAGTAGATGTTTATGAAGCAAATAACACTCCATCATGAAACTGTAAAAGTTAATCTACTCAGTTCACTGCTTTAACTTAATGCCAATAGCAGGTATGGGCAAAAGTCTTAAAATTTTGCTCGTATCTCTTCAGCCAGACAGAGATAATCTGGTGGAATTTATAAAATCTGAATAAAGATAAATAAATGAATAAAGATAAACCAATTGGAAGTCATTTTAAAGTCATGAATTTGTTGTTAGGGAAGAATAAAAGACTTTGAAAACAAGAAGTAGCACTTCTCTTGAGCTGCACAAAGTAAAAGACCAGTGCTGGAGTTACGGCAGTGCTGATCACTAGCACTTTCTGAGAAGACCTACAGCACCTTGCCTTGAGAAAGCCAGCTGCATAAAAGCAGTTGGCTGAATTCCCGCAGTGCACAAGGCTGCCAGGGCACTTTTGATCCTCCCAGACTACAAGACAGTCCCTGTTGAATTTAAAAGTATCTAAAATGATAACCACAACTTAGATAAAAGTATTCCTCTCACAGTAACAAGAAAATATCAACAGGTTTCTAGGGCTGAGAACTGTTAATCTGCTCTGCATAAACTGTCATGAAGTATTGCCATAATGTCTGATAATAGCTGGCAAATATCCTGCTTCTTCCAGGTCTCTATCTCATATCGTATACTGAGTACGTTAAGAAGTTTCCACACTTTTCAAACTAAAACTAAACCTGCTCTTTAAAAGAGAACTATGATGGTGCTGCAAGAGCTGGTGTCTCTGTCAAGCTCATACATCCTGCAGGCTATGAAGCGTTAACTCAGTTGGCACCTTTACTTGCTGGCCTAGTGAAGTGAGGGTCTCGCAACACGTAGAGTAGCTTAGGAACATGGCCTTCAGGGCCAATCTGTTGTGACATTTCAGGTCTCAAAATCTTCCAAGTGCATCAGTCTTGGGCCAATATTACGCTTCTTGCCCTTGCCTTATTTGACAGGTTGAGAACTTGTAACACTTTTAGCTTTTCCTTGTTGGTATACATACCCATGTATTTGGGGCTCCTGAGTGTCTGATGTGAGAGATCCGGGCGTTGAGGCTCATCTCATGTTTTCCTAGCACCATCTGTGTTCCCACTAGCCTGATACATTGTCTGTCTGATATCCTTCTACATCCTGAGCTGTCTTGTCAGAGAGGACATTCTGGCGTTGTGCTGTGTTCCGGCTGACGGCTGCCATTGCCCAGGAGTGTGTGCTACTACTGTTTGTCAACTACTGTAAGCTGCCAGCATTAACATTTTTCAACTCATGGGTTTCCTTGACAGCTTGCATTTTTGCCCCTGGACACAGCAGTTTTACTGTCTGACACCAGCACATGGCCACATTTCTCCAGTCTGACCTTCCTAGTTATCAATTTTGTTTAAAATACGAAAAGAACTGCCTCCACAGTGCAAACTGGTTGGTGATCTCATATTCTATTTACATATATGGCATCTCAATCCACTGTCTCCTGCAGGGTGCTTATAATGAAAGGCTTTTGACTTGCTATCACTGCACTACAGATACTGTGCTCCCGCTCTGTGGGACACTTCATGCTCAGACACCGCAGATGTATGGGATGCTGCTTTGACTTGGTGCTCTGGGGTCAAGCGCTGCAAATCTGTGACAGGAGTGTTATTTAGCTGTTAGCAATCCACTTCCCCACCTCCATCTCCCCTTCTATTTCCACAGTAGGCTGCTGAGAAACCTTCTCAGTAGTCATATGTATTTGTGTGTATAAATATATATATATATAAAAGTCATTTATATATAACAGAGAGACAGACTTGCAAAAGATTGTTTGCACCTATATATGGACAGGATCAGGCTTTATCTCTGTGCTCAGCTCACCAATGGGAACAAACTCTCCAAGTCACAAGGGAAATAGCTATTGCATTTTCCCAGGAGACTTATCAAAGAAGAAAGGTGTTACTGACTGTCACAATGGACCTTTTCAGAATTGTACTTCACTATACCTAGGTGTTGCTCAGGTCAGGAATCAATTAAATATTATTTAAAGATGTAATGTTGCAAATGCAATGCTGTTCAATTTTCCTCCCCCTGAAGAACAAAGAACAAAAATACAGCCAATGGCTCAGAGCAGAGAGCTGAATATGAATGCAGGGGGATTGATTAGACACAGCACATTTCTGCAGTGATAACTTCAACAATTCTGTAGCATTGCTGCAGAGGTTTGGTTGATAACCAAAGGTTACGTGTAGCATCCGTGTTTAATATTAAATGTATCCCTTTTTTTTCCCTGCCTGCATAGAATAAATTCAAAGCCTTCATAGACCTTACCAAAAAGATGTTATGAATTTATGAGGTAGCCTTGCTCCATCATTGATATATCATCATTTAACTCTTAGTAGAAATAATACATCTATGTGATCAATTTCATTCAAGTCACTGTTTAAGAGCAGGAGATCTTTTCGGCTGATGCCGTTTCCCTTTGAATATTTGGTTACACCAGGCTCTTTTTCCCGTATGCAGAAAAAAAACCCTACACATCATAGTAACAAGGAACAGAATGAAACAGGCACTTCCAACACCAGTTTCTCAGTGACAACTATCTGCAAGTTCCACTGCACAGGTAATACAGATATTCTTCAGGTCAAGAAAGATATGTGTTTAACGCCTTCAGTGTTTTTAGTCTTGCTGTTCTTACCTTTCTTTTGATGTCAATGAATTGAGAAAACATTAAGGACCAGTAGAATGACAATTCAACAATGTAGTAAAAATGAAGGTCGGGCATCAGCGGCTGGAAGATGGAGATGAGAAAAGGTTAACAGAGGGTCTAACTGATATTACAGGTATCTGAGGTCTATAGGGCAGATGTGCAATCATCAAGGGATTACTCAATTATACATAAGCATCCTATGCAAGAAAAATGATGATGGTTGCCTCTTTTGAACTTTGATGGTTCTGGAAAAAAAAAAAGCTTCCCAATCTACCCTCTTGACAAACCTTTACAGTATTGTAATACCAAAAAATTATGATATCCAAAAGGAACCTAGAACAAACTAAATTCTGCCCACTCATACCTCTGTTTTGAAAGATTACTTGAAACATCTTGCTGTACATCATTAATGTGTGTGTAAAGCACAGCAAAAGAAACAATACTACAGCGGATTAGAGAAATATGATACCAGCATATAACATCATCTGCACGTGTTAAAAATGTGAGTTTTAAACAGGTTTAACTCTTTCTGGTATTAAAGCCTCCCTTTAAAGATTGTAACCATTTTCTAGGAACATGTTAACATTTGTGAAGAAGAAAATAAATAAATTTAGCCAGGCATCTTGCTTGATAAACATCACTAAATACACATTTAAAAGCAAAAGAAGTAAAAACAACAAGAAAGAAATTTTTCACAACCGAAACCAACCTGGGGTAACTTCAAAGGAGGTAGCTGGTGGCATGCATAGGGTGTTTAGCCCTCAGCCTAGGAGACAGTCCTAGGAGCTACTCTAATTTCCTCATGATTTTCTGCTAGTCATATCTTCCACCACAGTGACAGAGAGGGGCCCTAGCACAGGAGAAGCTTCTGAGGACACCTCTCAAGGGATTAGATGAACCATCTCTAGAACAGTCTTCACTGGCCCAACCAAACACCCAAGCAGGGCAAGAGTCATTTCAGTCAGCAAGAGGCATTTCAGTTGCCTCTTTTATTCCCACTCCCTTTTGTAGACTGATTCTTTTTAGCTGAAAAACAGTCTTTAGGTGCCCACTGAATGTTGCCTATGGGTTATTTAAATATAGACATATGCTTATACTTTATGAAAATGTATACGCTCAAAATCAGTCTTTTAAAGCTATTGCCTGGGCCAATACGATCCTTTTCTGATTTAGTGATACAGTCAGTAAGCTTTTAATTAGGTGTAATAAAAAAGGGACAAGAACATGAGCTAGCAATGGTAGTAACGAGCTGCAACTATTAAATTCATTATTGCAAGACAACTCACCAGGGAAAATCTCTAGTAAAACAATTAAGATAGTCAGCTGCTTTACTAACAATAACTTTAGAACTTCTATACCCATATACAATGACAACGGGGGGAAGTGTGGCTTTCCCTCCATGAAAAGATCAACAGTGTGTGTTTAACTTAGTCAAAATACTAGGTTTCAGTTCCCTATAGACTTAATTCAATAGGGCTGTTCTGCACTTATGGATAGGTTGTTGCCCAAATGATTGACTGTATCTATTGCAAGTCCAGCTGTATTTCTGCAATGTTGTGCTGAATAAATTACAAAGGGACTGTAACAAACAAGAGATTAGAAGTTTTACCTAGTTAAGAAAAATAAGAGTCAAACTGAAAAACCAGTACATAATCCTGATCAGCACTCAGTAGATTTTGTCTCTGCAACAATGATTTTAATAATGTTTTTTATTACATAATTTCTGTTGGACCCTGTCAACTTGTAGCATGATTTTAGATATAGCAGGTATAATTACCGCCCTCTAAGAGTTGTAACTCACTTTCTGAATAACTTTTCTCAATCTGCTGAATCTCTGGCTTTGCTAAAACTTTCAGCATCCTCAAAACTTTGTAAAAAAATGGCCATTCCTCCACTGTGGCAGATGTCTGCTTTCACAGTTAGATTTCCCAGATCTGTTTTCAGATCATGTGCTTCATATCAAAACAGGTGTGATAGTTATATTCATATTTCCCATCTTGAACACAAACAAGACAGGGAGCATCTAACAATGTTCTGAAACACCACGTGGCCTGTTCATGCTAACATATTGACATAAAGCTGCACCATAGTACAAACAGAGCACTGCAGAGATGCCATTTCTGATTTTAGGCAGCACTGTAACTTTTACCTGATATGGGTACCCATTCCAGCACTGTCTGGTATTCCAAAGCCACGGTGTCTGAAAGAGAAAGAAAAAAATAAACATTCTGTACATAACATTCTGGACAAAAAAAAAACCGGGAGACATGCAGCTCAGTTACATGTCCTGTTTTTTTTTTTTCCTGCTTCCAAAAGACTTACATGATTATTTCCTTTTCAATGCCACAAAAGATAGCAGAGCCTTTTAAATCTGTTCCTGTAAGCAGTTTTTTCTTTCAGAGTTCTTTAGTTTTATCTTCATTTTCTGTGCAACTGAATAGGCTCAAGGTAGAAAACAACATATGGGCAAACTCTTCTACCCAACATCTTCAACTGTTAAATATGTCCACAATGGGCAATAAGAGAATGGCCAAACCAGCAGTAACCAAGCAGCCACACTTCCCTTTTTAGGCACGAGCAGGAGCAACTCCTTTTCGCTATGCATGTCTTGCAAAGCACAGCTGCATCTCAGGCTCTGCAGGCATCTGCACTGAGAAACACACATCTACAGCACAAGTACCCACCCACTGGGTATCTCAGAAACATGAAAGAAAGCTGTGGATTCAAGATATTTGTGCAACTCCTTTACATAACCTTAGCTTCCCTACATGCATGTATAAAGGTGGCAGAACATTGTTAGAAGGTTCCCTGGATTAAGACACGCATACCCTTACAGCACTACGTGCTTCCACTAAAATCATTTTCTCAAATGAGTCCCGTGTGTGGAAGAAAGCATTTTCTTGTTTTCACCATCAGGTGGAGCAGTCCAGCTCAGGCAAAGCCTAACAACACACACATGTAAAACACAGTATGTGAGGAGCATCAAACCAAATAAAACGAACACTAAGCAGGCTGTTGTTCTGGAGCCTAAAGTCCCAAGCTGAGAATCACGCTAGTACAGTCTTTATAAATAGGAAGCATTTGTGCCATATTAAAAGATAGTACAAATGGCAGTCAGAGTTATAGCCCAATTCCCAACTGATACTTCGGTTCTAATTATGATTTGTCTTACACAATGTCCAAAGGGCCTTTGTGGGTTAACAGTGATGTAAGATGACTATTAAAGGCTCTTCCTAGTTTTTTGAATGCATCCTTCACTTAATAAAACAAAATAAAACTTACACACCTACACCCCTGTTGCTCCTCAAATGTAAAGGGATACTTGTTACAATAACCTGAGCAACATTTACAAGTAACAGACCTCCTAGAGTTTCTGATGTGCCTCTCACAAGGAGGCTGTAAGAATAGTAAAAGTCCACTGAAATCTCTCCATCTCTCTGCTTGGAACAGCAACCAATTCATTGGTTCAAACATCTCCATGGTAGTTACTGTGGTGAGTTCCTTTCATTTCCCACAACAAAAAAGGTCTTTGGAAACAGACACGGCCTCTCTATAATTGTTTCTAATATACAGAATTTTTGTCTGACAGCTGCCTAAATTAGAGCCATCCAAATATTGTAGGATAATTCATAGTTTTAGCCAGGTTTGAAAAGCTGTAACTGTCTTTCATATCAGATTCAGCTAGAGCTAAGAGATGCTTCCTACCCAATTATTTTGCTATCTAAATTACAGGTGCTAGCAAAAAATGCACATTTTTCTCTGTCAAATATTATGATGTATTAAGGCTTCTTATGAGAGATGTGTGCTATAGGAGCTGCAGATACAAGAGATCTACATTCAATTAAAACACTGAATACTAAATAAAATAAGCCTCACTGGAAGAACCCGGAAAGACTTTACCGCAAAGCCAGAAAGGATACCACAAATTGAGAAACAATGCACTCCATGCATTATTATTAAGTCTCAGAGACCAATACAGTGCAGAAAATCTGCTGCTTCTGAGCCACAGAAGGCTCAGCCAGCCACGCTGCCACCTCCAGCAAAATGCTTCCAAGTTGCTGTTTGGAAACCTAAGGGATGCTAGGAGGGCAAGAGGCAGGCAGCGAAGGCTAAGACTGTGGGGCATCTACACCACTTTCCCACCCCTCTTCCCTTCCCTGTCTCCCCTCCGTTTGACTTGCCTCAGCTTCTCAGAGTCGACCCTAACTGCTGTAGTAGCACTGGACTTTGGTTGCAGTTGCCCTGGAGTGAAGAGGTAAAGAAAGAGCACTTGGTTTAAGCACAACCTCCCCATCCCACCTCCACAATCAATGCAGCCCTAGACTGAAGCTCACTTCTCCATGAAGACGTGGTTCCAGCTGGAACAGCGAGGTGCCTCCCTTAGCGACCCCCACAGCTGAGGGATACTCTGGGCAGGCTGCGGCTGGAAGGAGAAAATCCTGAACTGCAGTGGAACACCTAGACGTGGGCAAACTATCAAGAAAGGAGTTAATGCAGGCACGCTCGGGGCTCAGCTGAGCCCTGTGTGTGCTCATACGACAAACCCATGAACCTCCTTGCACCAGACAAGTTCACTGCTGGGCAGAGCCCAGCTCTTCCTGGGAAGTCCCACAACAGACTGGGAGAAAAGGTCACTGGCTTGGCTCTGCAACAGACCCTTTCTTGATGAACAAAAGAAGCATGCTACTGTTTCCACTACCTACTGAATACCCAAATATTGAGAACAAGAAGTAAAATGGAAGTGTAACGCCTGGGGAGGAGGTGAAATGCAAGGAACCTGATAACAAAAAGGCATCCTGAAGCTGGAAACAATACTAAAAACTTCAGTACCAATAATGTCAGGCACAAAGCACCAGCCCCACAGTGCTGAAATCCTCCCTTACATAACAAAGGAGTTCAGATGGAGACGTAAGCTTTACCACACTTCAGTAAAGTATCTGATCAGTGCAGTATCAATGACAGTGAAGGATGACAAACAGCTGTTGAATCTGCCGTCATTCACAGCATCAAGGAAAAAAACTCCTTTCTTTTACTTTCCTTATAGAAATATCTGTCAAAAGCTCCATCAAACCTCTCTCTAACACTGTGATTAAAGAGAGCAATTGTAAAGAACCCTTTCAGAAAAAAACAAAACTCTCTCGAGACAAGGGAACGACTGAGGATTTGGAAAAAAATGAACAAATGATCTCAGATGCCTGCATGCTAGGCAGAAGCCTCAGGTTGCCTTGCATGCCCTGGCCTATTCACTTATCTTTAGAGAAAGCTTCTCGTCGGGTCCTGGCTCTCACATGCCCCAAAGTCTGTGTGTCTTGCTCAAAGTGCTGCTAGCATCTTGTATGTGATGGGTCAGTTTTGATAGTAAATGGGAAAAAAAAGGAGCATAATAAACCCCCTTCCATTTGTGATCTGCTCCTTAGACAGCTGATTTGGCTGAAAGGTATTTCTGTGTGTGTGTTATCAGAGAGACAATAAATGTACCTGATGAAGTATTTTCAAATAACAAGCTAGATTCTAGTTCATCACACAGTAATAAAAATGACCACAAAAATGCCTCCCTCGTCCACATGTGCCCAGCAGAACCCACCAAGTACAGGAAACACGCAAAGGCCAGGGGCTGGATTCTCTAGCAGAGGGAAAGGAGCCCTACGTGTCTTCAGCCTGTACTTCCCCACACCATTGGCAAGCCAGCCATCGGGGGTGGGGGGGTGTGGGGGGGTGGTGGTATCAGGCATGTCAAGGGTGAAAGTGAAATGCACGTGCCTTTTACACAAGCAGCTTGTATTTTTAAACATAAATATAACTATCTGGAGTCACACTTTTTTTTTTTTTTTTTTAAGAACGACTGCTTTTGTGCAGCTAAAGTTCATCTCATTGCAAGTTGCTCTGTCACTCAGTGAGCTACCTGTACTTGTACCGAGCATGATTAGAAACCCAAAACCACAGGTTGTACCACGTGTACTGGTGTTGCTTTGCGCAAGAATTCATGCTCACCCGTGGAAGTATGAGCTTATAGATAAATAAAAGATGTGCAAAAAATGATTAGTGTTGCTGGCATTCATTTTTCTTCTTGCAGTCCATAAACTTGAAACGAGGAACTTGGTGAGGAAACACTTCCAGAGGCACATCCTTAAGCCCGGTGACAGCAACCCCCAGCTCTCTACAGAGCAGCTTCTGCCCTCGCAGTCTGAGCATTAGACAGCTGTTATGCACCTGATTTACCCCTGGCCATATGGGCACGCTGTAACACCCAAAGGAGTTCTCCCTAAATTCCCAGATAAGTAAGAAAAATCTTCTGGCTTTTCCAGCAGATGAATAAACACAGTGGGCCAGCTGTTTTTATGAGAATACAGCATGCAAAAATCCAGGAAAATCTCCACAGAATCCCCACATTTCTCGAAAGCCTATTCATACCCAAAACCGCATTTGAAACAAAAACGAGACATTCTCTGAACAAGAATTTAAGTCACTTTTGAAACCTGGGTTACTTTTGAAACCTTATAGGTTAATTGAAAATTGGCCCTATAAAAACAAAACCACCAGAAATCCTGAACATCCACCGCACATGTTACTCTACATTCTCAAAAGGCCAAGATTTTATCTGGCTTGGTTAATATATCTGGATGCAGCTTTACATAATTTTTTACATAATTTTAACTCTGACTGTTATAAGCATTATAAAGTGCAACAGAAAATAGTGCTTTTAGCATCAATTAAAGTCAAGGGAACAAATACGTTTGGCAAATTTCTACGCACCTCACTAGTTTTTGGCTGATAGATATCTTATGGCACTTGTACCTCTACTTTCATCAAGTTAGAGCAGGTTCTTGTTCTTCATGGAAACAAGTAGTACAGCTGAGGCCAGAACATTTCCTCTTGGTCAGCATTTGTTAACTGAGCCCTGAAAATGCTGTGCTAGTTTGTTCTTAACCCTAGACCTAAAGGTTTGTCATCTCATACACGCATGTCCTTTCCTCTGTTCCTCAAGAGCAGCTGTGTGCTCTCACCGCAGGCAGAACACTATCTCCTGCTCAAGGGGATGGACACCCCACCATAGTCCAAGCTTTACAGCTTATCTGTGTGGGAGTGCAATTGTAACAGCAGGGAAGGAGGAGACTATAATTTTTCTGTTGACTGCAAGGCATAAAAGTATTTAAGACTTCCACCTCTTTTTTATTATCCAGGAACTGAAAATTTCATGCTTTTAGTGAACAGCACCTTCCAGAACATCAGCAGAAGAACAGTTACTCATAATTAACAGTTCCGTGTTTTGTTTTTTTTTTTTTATGTTTTGCATTTAATCTTCTTCATGCTTAAATTAAATAGTATCTCACTGTTCACTTTTTTTCCAATTAAGGTTAAAAAAATCTAGCACTTTTTCCTTATTCAGTATATTAATAGGCATTCTTCCAGCACATCACTTGGTTGAATAAGTACTCACTTAGAGGGGATTTACTTGAATTGCTTTTTTTTTTTTTGTCCCCTCTCTATAACACCTGCATCCTCTTGGCATGGTAAACTGAATGGCTGTTGACATTAGAGAGAAAGCCAGGTCACCGTGGCAGCTCACAAAGCATCCTTCTGTAGTTTCCCACCCCAGAGGCACTACGGTACTTCCGCGGTGCAGAAGTGACTCCACCCTCTTATGGTCAGACCGAGAGACTTTTCACTAAGTGCATCTCTCCTACTCCAGCCTCACAGTGGTCCCTGGTTCCCTTCCCCATCTTCTTTCTTGGCCTAATGGCGATCAGTATAAGTGTGGACTACTGCAGCCTTCCTCTCTTAACAAAAATATATACCAATGAAAACACATGCTTCTGCGTGTAATGGACAAACCAATACACCGCTGGTTTTTTTAAGCTACAGAAAAACTCCCAGATATTAATTGTTGTAAAACAAATCACAGCTGAACAGGCACAGGCTGTTGCAAAGGAAAAACAATAAAGGAAAATAATGAGAAGCTCTTCCTTGCTAATAAAATTTATAAACTGTGCATTGATTTATTATTACTAAAATAAGCAAAATGCATTGAGTTGTAACCCGTCCTTTAGTCATTAAGCCTATCTTTATCAGCTCTCTGAATGTACTCCAAGCACTTCTTCAACTAAAAAATAGCCAAGAAATGCTGAGAAAATACTCTGTTGTTACTTCGTCTTTAGAGAAGCAAAATGAAATTAAAATCTATGTTTAACTAGGCCCCCTGGGGTAAAACACTCACATATAGCGGCATAGCTTGGATACTCTGCTAGCCACGCAAAAAAAACAGGAGACCAGGAGAACTGGTCTGTGTTTCTGTCCACACAGGGGCTGTTAGCTGCCTTATTAAAATCAGTCATCTTAGGCATACAGTTTACACAGCTCCTGTGACTTCTGCTGGCAAGCTTAACAGTCAAAGTACTGGATAGCCAAGAGATACTCGTCTCAGAAGAATTTCTCTGGTCAAAGCTGCTCCGCTTTTTGTTCATTGCTGCACTTAGCCGCAGTTGATGGCCTACAGCAACAAAGCTGAGACCGAGACCTCGGCCCCGTGCCACTTCAGCAGACAGGATAATGACCAGGGAGTATAAGAGTTTGAGCCCTCAGTCTGTGTCAGATTTCTGGAAAGGCTGCCTTAACCAAAAAGCCATTTGATACTCTAGAGGAGATGTGACATGCACATTGCTGTGGAAAAGTTATTGATGCATCACAACTGATTTTTTCAGGGGAATGATGCAACTGAAAACCTCCAGCAGTTCTCAGCAGCATCCTTTTCAGTTTCAACCAGAAAAGTAGCTTTTATTTTGAACTCTTGGGCACATCCCTGTTTTTATTATGATCATTTGAACACCAGCAGCACATTCATGATAATCTGGATGTTGGTAAAGGGCTCCATTTTCTGAACATGTTTCTTTCCATATTATTATTATTATTTTCACAATGTGACACAAATGAAGTGACATTTCTTTTCTTCCACAAGTATCAGCATTTGCAGCAATTTTTTCTCCAGCAGAAAGAAAATTAAACTCCTCCTCATTTTCCTTGATTTTTAGAAGATTTACAAATGAATAACCAGAATGCTGTGTGTCAGCTTTTCAGTTTCTATGGCCTTCCCTAAATTTACCCAGCCTCTTAGGACTTCACACTTAAGATGTCTCAGAAATTTTCTGTGATCATTTAGAAATATTTTTTACTTCTCCTCCTCCAAAAGACACCCTACATAAGACAGAATCTGAACCGTACTAATACCATTCCTTGTTATGGTTGTTTGCTACTAGAGTATTTCTCATACTGAAGTCTCACCCATTTAAAAATCACATCAGACAGCTTTCAGCATCCAGTGGCTGCCGGGACAGGCATTTTATGCACGATGTTAGCAGCAAACAATGCCAACAGCACTGGCTGGTTTTGTTTATGGCAAGATAAACTGTGGAGTCATCAGACAAGGCTCTCTGCAAAGACAGGATTTAACCGCCCCCAAATCACTAAATAGTGACAATGCGAAATGGAAAAATCCATGGCTAACATTTTGTATCAACTTCTGCACGCTCTTCTTCCCAGTGATTTGTGGTTTGGTTTGCTGCTCACACCAGGAATAGCATTTTCATAAATTCTTCACAGACCCAAGCAATCATTCATCATATTTCTTGGCACAGTTCACAACATAAGCGAAGACAGTATGACACATTGCCGATGAAAATCCTGAGGTGCTCTTTTCATATATTATGACTGAGCAAACTGTCATAAGTTTCTGCAGAACCGTTACTGCTCTAGAGTTTAGTGCTTTGTGTCTGCAGAAACAAGGTGCTGGGAAAAAACACTTGTAGTGTAGAGCCCAGCCTCTCCCCTCAGCAATCTGCAGTGCCGACTTCCAAATATAATTAAAAATGATACTTCTACTAATCGGAAACTATAAAATATACAGGAGGACACATTCCAAGGCCAAGATTAACAACAGTCACTGAAAGATGCACTTGACATTTCAAATGCAAATATGTGCACAGAAGTATTTTTAGAAAAAAATATGAATTCAAATTTGGATTTATTTACATAAAATCACTGCTGGAAAGGCAGAGTAAGCTCAATGCACCACATACATCCACTTTTCCCTTTTGCAGATATGATGTATGTAGGTCCGTTGTGGCATTTATGTCTTGTGCTGATAAACACACGGTTTCAACTTTAATTGTAAAGAATGTGGAAGGGCCCTAATATCTGCCAAAGGATGGAGGTGTTGGGAGGAAAGAAGTCTGCACCATTTCTAGCAGTTGACACACAGAGTGGTGTGGGTGAAGTTTTGCATGCATTGAACAGAACCGAGGAATTCTGCAGCCAGAGAAGCTGGTAGCTGCAGCATCTCCTCCCCTTGCTCTGATCAGCAGTCCTGCTACCAAGTCTGGTCATCAAACAATTTGTGCTCGTTTGAGTACCTTCTTATTCTGACACTTCCTCTTCTGCTTGCTTGTCACAAAGAGGCTGGGCTGCCAGTGATACTCAGATAGTTTAGAGCAGCTGAAGGTCTATGGAAATGTAGAAGCTGGGCTAAAGATCCCGTTCGTTTGTGCGTAACAGGTTTCCTAGTGACACGACTCAATATATTTTGTACTTACTGCATGGTAAGGATAGTGCATAAAAAGTAGCAGACCCATTCAGCAGAGCACTCCAGATGCCTGATAACACTTTGGGAAAGCAAAGCAGCTGTAAACCCATTAGCTTTACAGCTGCCTTGTGTTTTTTGATCATAGAGCCAGACCACACCAATTAACCTAGAATTTGCATCTAAGAGGGCATTTTTGAATTTATTTTATTAAGACAGACAACATGCAACCATGGGTCTGGAATCAGTTCAAAAAGAGCAAGTGTTGAGGTTTACACTTGGCAAACAGTAGCTCTGTAAGAGGGTGAACTGCATAGAATTATACATATAAGAGACCAATAAAAATCCCAAGAGAGAATTATTAAAACAGATAAATAGGTCAGTTCACCCCTGGTAGCTGTGCAGTGCTCCAAGATTGCTGCTGAACTGCGGGACCTCAGAATGCTCCTCGCTTTCCTACAGGATACAGCTTCAACAGAGCTCCAGGGTTTCCAGCACGCTCTGCTCTGATACTACAGTTACCCAAAGGCATACAGGAAAGTGGTTAATAATTAAACTCATCATTACACATCTACTTTCTGTAATTATACCTACTATCTGTGGCTGATCTGCCAGAAGAGTACATCAGGCTGATTTTGACCAGCCGCTGATTTCCATGCCATTTGCTGAAGGGAAGCATTGACTATATCCTACATTGTCATCCTACATTGTCCTACTGACGCTGACTTTTGGAAATCCCCAGTGAGCTTCTTTCCTTCCCAGGACTTGCTGTGTGCCGTAAGGACTTGATTTACTGACATGCTGTGTCACTGAAGCAAGCTGTTACTGCCCGTGGCCCACAAAGGGAAGCAGAGTCCACCTCAAGTAACAGCAAAACAACTCTTTCCTGAGTGAGCACTAAGGTACAATTTCAAGCACAAAACCAGATGTTTAAGGAAGATGTTTAAGGATATTTATGAACTTGCACTGCCTGCCAGAAAAAGGCTGTATACAGAAAAACAGAACAAAATCCCCTCCACTTTCCACTCCTGCAACAGCCGTGTGTTTCTGGAGGTTAGCATTGGCACATTGCAGCAAGGTCTCAAAATCATCCCTGACATCTGAAAGGTAGGAAGTTATTGCAATTGCAGAATTTTGATTAGGAAATACAGGACTTTTCCATGTCACAGGGCCAAGACTTAACCCCAGAGATACAAGAGTGTGTTTGAAACATTTGGTGCCATTACTGGTGCCTGGTCAGGAAACCTTTTGGCAGTGAACTCCTCTCACTGCTGCCACTAAAACCCTGACAGAGTAACTGACCTGCTCCCAGACGCAGAAGCAGATCAAGTCCCAGGAGTGGCTGTGGCAGCAGAGCTCCATCCAGACAGGTTGCTGCAGCAGGCAGCCTGAAAGCACCTGTTGTGCGCCTCTCCAGCCCCACTGAGGTGATGCTCACTAGAGGGACCAGTTTCTAAGCAATTCCATCACTGGGCACAGCTAAAACAAAGCATAGGCTAAGCAACAAAGACAAGGATGGACTAAGGCAGCCTCTTTCCCTCCCCCTTCTGCAACTGCTGCATTTTTCTGAGGTCAGTGCACGTATACTGGAGCAGGGCAATTCACCCTTGGGGTGCTGGTGTCCTCAGTAGTGTATTTAATAATGCTACAAGTACTGGGTACTGCCTGGGAAAAGGCCAGTGAGGAAAACCTCAAATACTGTATTTTCCTCTAGCAGAATAAAAGACTGTGGGAAAACATTGATTAATTTTAATGTAAGAATACAGTTTACAAGGCATTGCTTCCTGCCCAGTTCTGAGCCAGTGGCTCTGAGAACATTTACTACACCAGAGCAGAATAAAATGGACATCTTGAAAGATTTGGGAAATTATTTTGCCTAAGCCTACATAAACTTTTATGTAAACTTTTCTTCTTTTATTTCCCTTTCTCCTCCTGCTGAGGAAGCGCGTAGATACAATCTTTTGTTGTTTCCATTTGTCATCTCTCACTGGATCCATTCAGACATAACTTCTGTTTTTCTTATGCAGCCCTCTGCTGAAACAGCTAGCAAGAAGAGTGGCTGGTAGAGATGGAAGCAAAGGAACTGCGCTGGTGTTTTATAACTGCTCAATTTGTAATTAATTTTGGATTAATATCATAAACTGTAAGTTCTGGGCACAGCAAACACCTAGAGTAACTGAGCAAGAAGAAAGGGTCTGTTCCCTCACTTTCCTGAACCTACAAATCTCAAGGGAAAAAAAAATCTATAATCTCTGCTGAAACTCCTTATTTAAGTTACATGTGTGAAAACAGCAGTTAAGAAAACAGAAGCAAAACTCAGAATTAGATTTGAACTTAAAGGAGTATTTCCCCAAGAAAAGTCTGCCATTTCTCATAGCCAGTAACTGAGACCATCAATAGGCAGGAAAAATGAGATACCTTTAAGAAAAAATTAACTGGGAAGCTGTGGAAGGTAATACAATACAAGAAAAAAGAAATGCTCACTGAACTACTAATAACGTATCTGTTTAAATAGTAAACTTCTTTTCCCTAGCACTCAAAGGGTAAAGTGAAACAGCTTTATGACTCGAAGCCTTATACTGTAAAAATACATAGTGATCTAAAGGTCATACTAGCCTAAATGAAGATAAAGCTATCGTGCTCCAAGTCACTGCCTCAATAGTGAGATCAACTCAATAATGGCAATTCAAAGCACCAGTTGGATTATTAATAACCTGCTCTTATATCCAAACGTGCACTCTTTGCTCAAGTGTAATTAGCTGTGGAAAATAGGACTGCTTCGTTCATCTGAACAGCAAAACAGGAAAAGCTCCTGCAGTAGCAGAGCACTGTTCTAAATACTTTGCTAGAGGTAAGTGAGCTACCATAGTTTCCAAATGAATTAAAGCTATTTTTATCCTAAAGTTACTCAAATAAAACGCTTCTAGAATTACTTCCTCTAGATCTGCTATTTTTATATATAGGACATTGAAAAATCCGTGTCTTTCAGAAAGCTGGTAAGTGCTGTGCTGAAGTCAAAGCTGGCTAGCAGGCTGCAGCAGGACAGGCGCCCTGCGCTGACCGGAGCAGCGGCATAAGGTGCAACCACTGACAATGTGGGGCATGGCTCCCTACCGCCGTAACTCTTCAAACTGCTGATTACAGAGCATTTACTCTGGTGTCCATGGTTATTAAATACTCCCAGCTGGATACCAAGCAAAGAGAAATTCAATTCTAGATATATTTTTAAATTACTGTGTCGTTTTTCAATCCCTTGCTTATGTCAAATTTGTCCTCATTGTCATTATGGTATTCATTAGGAATATCAGTGATATTCTCCTTTTGCCCATTTCTTTCAAAAAAACCTTTTATTTTCTTTCAGCCACAAATAAATTCTGCCATCTGGCTTAGCTTTTGCTTGATCCAGTTATTATGTTAACTTCAAACAGCTTACACAATAGATTATTTCCTATACTAACTGGCCTTCTCTTACAAAACCTCAGTGTCTAAACTGCATTCATTCTTCCCTGTTAATGTATATTGAAGTAGTGGAGTAATTTAAAATTAAATTTCTCTGCTGACTTTGATCTTTCTCACAGCATGATTCATGATTTATATTTTAGATAGCCAAAGCACTCTATTAATCTCTCCTAAATGCCCTCAACCATTTTTATGCCCTTTTGAAAGAGACATCTGAAACAAATTCCTTTTCCATTAGATGGATCTAACGTTGGTCTTTCTGGAAACCTTTTCTACTCATGATACTTACTTAAAAATGCAATATAGCATTTCCATGTTTCACAATGGCATCCTTCAGGAGACTCTGACACAAGTGCTCTTCCCTGTTTTCACAGCAAATTAGAAATTATGTTATTTAGCACCCAATGCTGAGCCCCACTTTCAGGAAAGAAATCAAACTAGATTGGATTTTAACATCCAATATTATTTTAGCTTAACAATTTTCATTACTTACAAACACTGAGCAATTTGTTTTCCCGATTTAAAAGAAAATAATAATAAAGAAAAACAGCCCAAATCAATTTTAGAGCAAGTACAATCTGACAAAGGCAGGCTTCATTTCCTCCCTGAGTGGCATACGTATCACATTATCCTTCTGTTAATAGAACAGTAAAATATCAAATATCAGCGTTGTGTTAAAAGCACTGCAGAGTGGCCCCTGACATTCTTCATTTAAATGAGAGTATTTATCCAGTATGGGACAGATAAGCTCAGTGAACAAAAGCAGTTACAAGGCTTCAGTAACAGATAATATAACAACTTTCCAGCCCTAACATGGGAAGGAAACACCACAACACACACAGACTAGAATACATGCCCAGCTGAATGCCTGCTTCACTTAATTCAGGAGTGGAGAAGAGAGGGGGCAGCAGCAAGGGCTCTGGAGCAAACCTCCTGCTGCCAGCTGCTGTCACACTGCTGTTTTCTACAGCCAGGTCTGAAATAAACCAAGGTGGCAGATATTTCAAAAACTCATGCTTTGGTACCTCAGAGCTAAAAGTAGAAGAGTTTGGCCCAGCTTAGTTAGTCTCATAAGAAGCAAACTGTCAGATATGTTGTGTGCTCACAGCAGCGCACATGTTTCTGAGATACTGTGCTTCTTGTGTCTTTCTGCTCAGCAGAATAGCCAGAAGCAACAGCTTCATGGAGAAGTACATGCAGGAACATGAAATGGAAATAAGCGATAAGTGAAGTGCTGCCCATTCTCATCCAGCTTGTTTTTCTCCACTCCAAATCAGCTAAGTCACACACAACACGTTCTGTAAATAGCTTTCCAATAGCTGAGAAACTTTTTCAATGGAATCAAGGCTGTTCTACTGCTAGAAATACCAAAAATTGTGTAAAGCATTGTACGTTTTCAATTAAGTCAGTAGGATTGGTATCGAATCCCTGGATGTGATACCAAATTCATCTGCAGTGTTGCTCCATGCAAGCGTAAGGAATTTTGGCCAGAAACATATTCTGCTGCCATCACATTCCTTAGGTGTTTCAGAGGTAAGCATAAACTAAACCAAACTTTCTATTTCTTATTCATCATTATTTCTATATTTAAACTCTTTTGTTATTCCCTCCAGAAAAATATCATTAATATTCTAACTAAAACTCAATTTAAACTGCAGCACAGCCTTTATTTTGTAATGCTGAAAAGGTAGTTTCATAGTCCTAGGCCAAATTAAAATCCCGAAGTCCAAATAAATGCACTTGACACCTCCATATCCACTGTTTTCAGAAATCATGTGTTGCTCATGCACCAGCGGCAAGGGATCAGTGCACCCGGAAGGGAGCGGCAGAGCAGCGGTGCTGTCAGAGTGATCATGCAGCTCAAGGGCTCTTACCCAACAAGACATTTCTGAGCCATTAGACTTGTAAAACACAAGGCTTTTGGGAAGCACGGCAACAGCACTATATAGTGGTTGGTTATACTTTCATACCTTTAAGAATGTATAATTGTATTTATACTTGCAACCTAATTTGCAATAATGTACGAACATTTACAGCCCACTGACTGCAGGCTTCATTTCAAACAGGATAATTTCCAAAACTATTTCCCATATTTCTTCAGTTCCGATTTCTTCAGTTCTCAAACCAATGCCAACTAAAAGAGTAACATAAGCTTGTTTAAAAGCACAGTGAGTGATCTTCTCCTGTATTAGCAGCTTTGTTCTGCTGCAGACCACACAGTACCATGACTTGGTGTGCACAGTAACCTTACATATGGTGCAGCTTCCCAAGTAAAGCAGTTAAAAATGTCAACTTGGAACTTGTCATGAAGCTAAAATGAATCCTTTTCAGCAATGTGTATACAGAATCAGTGACATTAGGAAAAGAAAACTACTCACAGTTGTGTGCCGCTTGACTGTTTGAACAACTCTTTGCAGATGCAGTCACCTTTGCTGCAGCACAGCTGCTGTCTCATGAAACTGACAGAAAGACTTCAAAAGCATTCCTAAAAATCACGGTTCAATAAAGCACTGCAACCAGCGTGAGGCTTTTGAGAAAGTCACCATGTGCCTCTCCCATGGCGTGACTACAGCAAAAAGTCACTGGACAACTGACGAAGACCAGCTGGCTTCAAAGCAGCTGCATCCTGGCTTGCTTCCTCAGCACATTCAGAGCCGGTCGATCACAGCGGTAGCCGACGTCCGTCCTGCTGAACCTTCAGGCTAACGGGCATGGCATCAGTAGGGCCGAGTCAGAAGTACCCCCCAGTCCCTCTAGCGCTTTGGAAATTGCAGTGTACAAAGATAAAATTCCTCAGATGTATTCTCTCCCTGTTCTAGAGAACTGAAGGGATCAGATAACCTTCAGAAGGATGACACTCCCTGGAGCGCTTCTGCTGGAACATGATTGACAGAGATTGTAAAAGCAAGGTCACTGCTATCTGTTTCTTCAGGAATATGTGTTGATACTATGTAAGATGATCAGAGTAAAAAGATGGCAGCAAGAAAAGAATGAAACAATGCAGCCTTCCTGTAGTCCACAGGAACATGTCAAACCTGCAGTCTTCCAGGACTCCCAAATCCATTTCTCAAAACGTACCAACAAGCCTTTGGCCGCACAACACAGAGGAACTGACCATGGGGAAATGGGCTGCTAAGACTAACCAGTCTTTCCAAGAGAATTGCAAGGATAAAGCCATACCTTCTCCCAACTACTCCTCTTCAGATAATCCACAAGAGAAATCTTCAGATAAACAGACCAGAAAACAAATGTTGCATAGCCGGTAGAAGCTAACAGAAGTCTCAGCCACTTCATGCTTTCCAAGATCAGGTCGTTCTTTCCAAAGCTACACTAACCAGATCAGGAAAAGAGAGAAACGATTAACTGACCAAATCGTACCCTCCATTGCTCCTCAGAAATACAACTCAGCTCTCATGGGAACAATTAAGGAAAAACAGGAACAGTATTAAAAAAAAGCCTCAGGTACAGCTGTGAAATTAGAACTCTCCTTGTTTGTTAGGCAAAGTAATTTGTGACAGAACCAAGTTGCTTTATTGAGTCGGTGCAGGGAACCACTTACAATGTATGCTGGGCATACTCATGATTGTTTCCTACCAAAGAATTCTTGCCACTAAACAAAAAAGTGCCTGATCTTCAAGCTGGCTGCATACTTCTGCCACTGTTTCAGGTACTCCCTTTTCCTGGACATGATAAGGCTAGGGACAAATGCCCATATATTCTAGAGAAGCAATATTACTTTCTTAAAAATACCTAGAAAAATAACCAAATAGAGAATCCAACACATGGCTTTGAGTAACTTGAGATTTCAGATCAGAGATTAAAGTGAAATTAATTCAGAGAAGAAAAGGGAGTTACTTTTTTGTAGACTGAATACTTATAGCCAAAGGCTCTACGTACATCTAGCCCTCTGGAAAACAGTCAGTCAGTCTACATTTAATAATTAGTTTTGACTCTACAGAGTTAACCCCTCATTTCACAAAACAGTCTTATCCCATTTTATCAGCCTAATTTCCAAAGCTTTCATTCAAGCTTTTCAGTAATCCAGAAGTTTTATTGCTAATTCTTCCCAAACTCAGGGTATTTTTACTTTCAGAGCACACTGCCTCTTGGAGGTCCTTGAGAACATCTTGTCTTTGGTAACCAGAGCAAGCAGAGTGACAGCAGTTGCAATTTCTTAGGTCCTTAAACTGACTGAAAGAAGCTATTACCAACTCATTAGCTTAGTGACCAGTAGAGACACATCTCCTTTAAGGTGTTTCCAAAGGTGTGTTGCTAGTGTTTCCAAAATTGCTTTATTTAACAGCTAAAATAAATGTAAATGTATTTGATGACATCTGAACATATGAATGCATCCAGAACAGACCTCATGATGTTCTGAGGAAAACCGAAAATATACTATCAGTGATAAAACTGATGCAAGAAACAGCGTACAGTGAAACTACCAAATTGTTTAATACCAAAATATCAAATAGCTGCAAAACTGATAGTAAGATAAATAGAAGAAAACTACCAAAACCTGAATGGCAAATGAAAGACCACTCCAGCTAAACATCCCATTGTTCCTGTGTCCCAGTCTTGACTTCCCACAGGAATATGAACTCATTCTTCATCACAGAGACACCTCTTTCCCCAGATATAAATCCTACGACTACTTTACCTCTGTGGGAATCAACAACTATTTACTTCTTTGGAGGTTAACAATCTCAGTAGTCAAGAGATACAGATGAAGTGTATTACAGAAAACATGTCAAATACCAGTCACCACACCATGAATCAACTTTTTTTTTTTTTTTTTGTATTTTAAATGCAGATGGTCTGACTTCAGGCTCTAAGATTCTCGGTCAGAAGCAACTCAAAATGACATTTTCAAATGTTTGTCTTATCTCCCAGGACTGTAACATCTGTGTGCGCTGCTGTTGCTGTTCTGTTCCAAAAAAGGCAAAGAACACGCTGATTCACCTCAGCAGTGAAATGGAGCATCCTCACTCACAAAAAAAAAAAAAAAAAAAAGCATCAGGAAGCCAAGTCATCTCTAAGTGCATGCAGAAACGTTCAGACAGTAACAGGCCACATCTTGCTGTCACAGAGCACTTACTTAGCCCAGTGGTTTCTGCACACACTTAAGGATAAAGTCAAACATCCTATAGTTTCAAGAAAAAAGAACTTTTCAGAAAAGGAGAAGTGGAATTGCTTTTTCCACTTCATGTCACACTGTAATCTTTCCAGTTGCCTTCCATACATTCACATTACTTCTATTTGGAGTCAAATTTAGAGTTCAGTATGGCCTTCCTGTTGTTTTGAAATAGATCTGCACTGCTATCACTTGCAATTTCATGATCAGCTGTTTCAACAAGAGAGTTCTACTGTATGGGGATGGCTTCTTAGGAAGGGAGATGCAGAACTGCCCCTCAATCATCTGCAGAAATATGGAAGCTTGTTGCACCTGGCATTTTCTAAACAGCCATAGTATCCTGATACCATGTGCTTTACTACAAGACTAATTTTGAAAAAGAGCAAGTCAAAAGTGTTGTGTTTTTTTTTTTTATCCAGTCAGATGGTCCTTTTCCAAGTAGGATAACCACATGACTTCATATTCCCAAGTCTCAATATAGACCTACCAAGACTCTTACAGAGGGGAATTCATGCTCTTTAATGACTTTGTAATTCTCATGGGCAATTAATGGAACTGAATGTGAAGAGTCACCAAATGTCACCTGGAAGCTTTACTTCCAGATATTTGTAAAGGTTTTTTATTCTACATAATTACACGGATACTGCTTAGCACCAAGACTCAGCAAGCAAGTAACAAGCCAATCCTGAATTCCTCACCCTGTTTATCACCAAAACTAACCCAAATTGTAACTATTAACTATTAATTAACTATTAATATTGACTACCAACTCTTAATTAACCAAGCCACTCTTGATTTCATTGTAAAAATTGTTGAAGGAAACAAAAATGTTATCTTGCTCCTATATTAGCAATAAGCAAAGCAGTCAGTTTAACGTTACGGGAACTTAGTGTTTTGCTGGCACCAATGCTGGTGTGGTGCACTACAAGGGAATATTTTGTAGACATGCAAACAAACAAAAAAACCTGTAGCACCATGCTGAAAAATCTCAGCTACAGTTAAAAAGGTGAAAAGTTTGCACATACATGATCAGAGTAGAAATATAGCTGGTTAGTTATCTTCTTTTCTGCTTTGAATCTTAGTGATTTATGAAGATAAAAAGAACACTGCGGTACAGTTACTACCAAGGGAAGACGTGCCTCTGAGCATGGAGAGTATTATGCCAGCTCCTGGTAGGACCTGGAGGCATATCATTATTTCATAATCATACTTCACACTAATGATGGCATTTGAGACAAAAGACCTCTGTGCAAGAGTCAATGTCATTACACACAGCTTAGCCTGGACAGAGGTATTCTAAGCTAATAACCAGCACCATCTTGTCACGCATTATCTATGAAGATGAAAATCTTTCCAGAACTACTAGGGCCCTGGTACCACCCATGGAAAAATACCAGGTTTGTATTAGGTAATTTCTTATCAACATCAGACCTTTGCATTAAGGGATTCTGTGGCCCACTCAGTCTTAAGCCCAAAATCATTTAAATTTACTGTGGAAAGCAGTAATGGAGGGAGCACTGAGTAACGAAAGAAAGCTTCACCTTCTCTTTGCAGGTCAGTGTCTCAGTCTGCTTCTTCACATAGAAGAACATTCATCACCAAATCTGCCCTTGAAAATAGTAATATTTGTGGAGGAAATGAATTGGCTTGAACTCTGACTTACAGTGACATTGATCCCCTCTTCTCATAAAGCACTAGAAGTTACAGAGGCCGCTTCAAATCTGACTCGGGACCTGTTGGGCCGCTCAGCGCAGCAGCCGTCATGCTGCTGAGGAGCCCAGAGCCAGCTCAGCAAGATGGCGGGACCCAGCCTGGCTGCGGCCTGGCGCTGTGAGGCAGCGGATGGGGAGATAACCCTCTTGATCTCCTCACGACTGCCTCATGCTCGTTACACAGAAAGTTAACAGTTTGTTTGCATCAAATTGAAATTTGGAAGAACAAGAATAAATCTGTATCTTAATCTAACAATGGGAGACTCTTTTGGGAGCCTTACTATGCCACTTGGTAATATAATGAGCTACAACTGAAAGTGTTAAGTCTGAGAGGACTTGAAGCGGAGGCAAAAACTTATAAGGAACATTTAAAAAAGAATCCAAAACCAAGGAAACAATTTTGTCTTTGAGATGCTTTGACACTAAAATGTCATTAATTACTTCACCACTGACAGACAATGACCGCAAAACCGCTAATAAAATTAAACCTTGTGGCTCTGTAATATTCATCTACTTATTTTGACGCAAAGAAAAGTAAAGGCTGAAGGCGCACAGGAGCTGGGGAAACGAGGAATGTCTAATATGATAATTAAATACTAACACCTCTACATAAAAAAATGTACTGAAGTCTGTTGCTCTCTTATACGTACATATTAAGACAATTTGTAGGTGATTCAATGCTTTGGCTGAGTATCTGGAAGGCTGTGAGCTATTTATCTATGTGTGGTCCATTTGTGAGTAATAAAGCAACTGCTTTGCCATCTCTCCTCTCTTACAGAGGACAGAAGAATTTAATTCTCTTACTTCACTGAGAGGGGCATTTATTTCATTTGCATTGCAAATATTTATAAGAGAACACCAATAATATACCTGCACCCTGCAGTCAAAAACACCTGTTGACTGAAGAAGGCAGATATGAATGGTAGAAGCTGCATTTTTACCATTTCTTTACACCCAAGAAAAGGAAAACAATCAGAGAAGCTGGACATGGGATATGCCATCAACAGTACACCTTATAAGAAAAAGGTTCATTTTTATAATGTCACTTAATGAGTGATGCATTATCACAACAAAGGCAAAGTTGACAATGTACACACTTTTGAGCTAGGTCTCTGTTGTGCATAGACCATGAAGACGAAGACTTATTTAAATCCTATAGACTGATTGGTTCTGATGTAGCAGTGCAAAATTAGAAAACAAAGCTTTGCATCAGATATTTTTCCCTGTGAATTGAGATTTTTGAAAATACTGTTTAACAAAGGTAAGATTTTTGATGATTTTTTATGACTGAACACTGTGCATCAAGAATGTTTCTGCCACTGGAAAATGACCAGACCCAAGAGAACAGTTCAACAGAGACAGTTTTCAATGATTACAAAGGTTTAGGATTCCAAGAACGTACTCAGCAATTGACCAATGTGACCAAAGAACTGATGTCTCATATCATCAGAGTTGTCAAGAAGTCTTCTATATGACTACGTCTTATTAAACTTGGGCACATCTTCCCCCAAAAAAGCTATATAGGCTTGTCAGCTCTACAAAGCCACCAAAGACCTAGTGGCACTTTTTGCAAGAATGGTGGTTTGACACAGTATCCTGGTGAGATCTTCCTTGGGTGGCCTGATGGGACACAATGAAGCTGAAATCCACCCTTTTGCTGACACTGCACGGAGGCAGTAATACTGCTTTATGCGGCAAACAGGGAAGGTGACAGTAGAAGACAAAGTAGCTATGATTCATGTGCTGTGGGCATAATGAGAAATGTGTTTTCCAAAAGAATCCAAAAGGTGAAATTCATCTCTAGGCAAGGGGCCAGCACAAAGCAAAGGACCTCAAAACTAGCTCAGAGTGGTGCTTAAGTAATTGACAGGCTCCGTGCCAGTCTTGTAAGTAAAGGTGAATTTCTACCTCCAACCAAGGGAGAGCCAATTGTAAACAGAAGAGAACCAACAGGTCAGCAACAGCATGTGCAGCAAAGCAAAGGAGCGGCAGGTTGCAAGAAGACTAGGTTAGGTCAGAAGGGAAGGATGATAGTACAGAGGTCAGAGTATTTTGTTGCCTGGCAATTCAAGAGCCAACAGAGAAACTGTAAAAAAGACAATGCACTGGGATTTGTGTTTTAGGGATAGCCTTTTGTACAGATGAGCTGGTTCATATTTCAAAACCTCTAAGAGACCTTAGATCCTCTTATGTCACCAGATGTCTTTGCATAGGCTATCACATGGTTTTTGCTTCACCAGCGGAGACCAGTGGCTTTATTATTGAGAATTTATAAACCAGCAGATGAAAGAGCTACAGGAAGAGAACACGTAGCAATGTAACCATGCTGCTAAAGCTCGGGTTAGGAGAAAGCACTTGCCTGGAAAACCCTGTGTAACAGTCTTCAGAAAGAAAGTGGTGTTACTTCCCACGGCAGAAAGGCACATCCTGCACAGTGCAGTCTACTGCAGGGCTTAATGGTGCAAATACAACCACCCCAAAAATCTACAAGTCAATGATTACCATATTTTAGTGGTAGCTACCCTTGCCCCACACTTAAGAGACACAGATAAGTTGCTGCTAGTGTATCTAGAGACCAGGAGAGCAATGGAGTCACAGCATCTCTGCAATTCCGTGACAACCTCCCAGCCACTGTGTAAATCAAGTCATTGTAGAGTTTGACGGTGAGTTGCACCAACTTGCTGAACATCATCTTTCAACAGGATTCTGTCCTCCCAAGTGATATATTCTTCACATGTAAAAAATAAATAAATTGTAACACATCACTTAAGCATTAGTTTAGGTTCTAAAAGTCAAAATTAGTATTTCAAATGTGTTGCTATACTGGTGGCATATTCCGTTCCTCAAAACAGGAGTGTTAGTAATAATTACTCTTCCTCCTACTCTCTCAGTTAGTGAGTGTGTTGCTCTGATGGAATTATGCTTTTTCTCTAGCTTCCTAAAGAAGCAAATAACTGTTTCATCACAATTGTTCCCTTAACAAAAACAAGATACACACACACACACAAAAAAAAAACAACAAAAAACCACAAAGGATTATCCAACTTAGTACTGCAGTGAAAGGTTTGAAAGAAGCTCTCCTCCAGATTCCAGGGTCAGGATTTTATTCCTTTCAAACTCAGATTTCCCTCCTAAGTGGGCTCAGTAAAGTCTTTGGTGTTTGATGAACAGTAAAAATACTGTATTTTCTTTTAGTTACACAATGTTACTGGGGAGATGATGCAATTACAAATATAAATACAATCATAATTTTGTTAATTTACCTGCATTCCCATGTGGAAGACTTGAGCATATGAAGTAGAACACTGGAATAATGACTATAGCATAAAATGATGTGATTCATTTACAATACTGTGTAAAAACAAATAATTAAATATATACACAGTTACATAGTGAACAAGTTCACTGTAAAAATTAAAACATGTTGAAAGTTAAAATTATAGCAAAATCACAAAACCAATCTTTGTTAAGACTAGTTTGTTTAAATACTGGTATATTTCATTCAAACAGCCATGCTATGCTGGCAATCCCTCTTCAAACTGAGTGATATTCTGAACAGGGAGGATGACATTCACACTGTGGATGTGGATGACAATTGTCATCTCAGCCTTCAGATCCAGCTCACAATGCTTGTAATAAAGCATGCGTTTTCTGTATTCTTTTCAGTCCTTAGAAATGCTGGTATTCAGAGTTTTTCCAAGGACAGACACTTTCTTTGTACTGTGTAAGGAAGTTTCTGAATTGTTACCGTAAGGCTTCAGTTTAGCTAGCAGGTTCAAAAAGTATTTTCTTCGTTTGTCTAATTTGAAGCTGAGAAATATCAAAATAGTAATTTTATCCATTCTCACCTCCAAAGGTACGGGAAAAGAACAAAACCAAAAGAGCTTGCCAGAAGAAAATCAGTAATTCTGAAACCGTAAGGGGCACAAGATCATTCTCCCAAAAGAAGTTAAGCACTCCAATACTTTCGAGAGAGATCCAGTCTATGGCCACCAAAAAAAAAAAAATCACTGAAACATCCTTTAGTTTTAAAGTAAAACTATTCTTACACAATCTACCATTTCTCACTTTTCAACACATTTTCAACATATTTAAAATAAGATAAAGCTCTATGAGGTTGAAAATCAAAACAAGACTAAGGCTGTTTTACCTAAAGGATTCCCTACTTGCTAGTTATATTATTCTGAAGAGTATGAAACTTAAATCTCTTTGATTTAAAACAAACCACACTGTTGCCCAAAATTCTAGTGTGAGCTTGAGCTGAAAAACATTACTCCATATATTACTATGTATTTGCCAACAAGCTAGAAATATAATATGTAATACAGGAACAGGGAAAAGAAAACTAGATTTTTCTTATTCCACTGCACCATGGCCACTCTTCTTGTCAAACACAGGTAGAATAACTTGACTTTGAGTAGTGAAGTCTTCTGCATTGAGCGAAAGCATCCTAACAAGTCAGAAACCAACCACAGAGCATGGAGCGTTCCGCATGGTGGCAACATTCACTTAACAGCTTATCATTAAAACTGTTTTCCTATTTCATGCCACACTCACAGGAAAAATCAAAGGCACACAACAGAATATTAGATCATGGAGCATAGAGCATGTTAATGAATGAAGTACACACAGAACAGGAGCGTTCAAGGAGAGAGGGAGAGGCTGTGCGTTATGTGTGGCTCTGCTCTGTTTGGAGGACAGGTGCACGCTCTGCATCTGAGGCTGACCACTGGTAAGGGGCTGACAACAGCTAATGTCCCCTCCCTGCACAGGGCATAATCAGTCCTGCTGGCACTGAGTTGACTCACCTGGAATAGCCTCAGGAATTACAACTGTAAAAATGATGGTTCTCTACCCCCTGCACTCTCCGTACTTTTGCTTACAAAAAACATCAGGAACATTTAGGATGCATTCCCTTTTGTCAATTTTTTGTCCAAAATGAACAGATGAAATTACATTAATACACGGAGAACACACATTCCCCTAAATTACATCTCTCAGAATTACAAAAATATTGCCTGACTTGCACAAAAGCTCTGAGAACTAGCAACACTGAAAAAATAGTTTGAACCACAAACCCATATAACTGCCCAGGACGAAGTTAACAGACTTATGCCAGGGCATTGAGAGGCTGTCCATACCCTCCTCTATTTTAAATCACCAGAAACACAGCATTGATAGGAAACTCCATGGAAACTTCTTTCCACAGCGTACCAGACAAAGAATGAGCAAAACCACAGCATTTTTAAAATCACTAATAGATTGTTTGTTATTAAAAAGCATCTTCTACCAGAGGCAATTAAATAAGGATGGTGCAGAAATTGAGCTGAATACTTTGGTAAACTTTTCTGCCAGTTTAATGCCTATAATGAAAAGTAATAAAGTGAACTAGGCATGTTGCTATACCCATGTGGTTTTTTTTTGTTCCATTAAATATTGATGAGCACTTATATTCCTTACAAGTGCCAATGGCAACTCATTTTATGAATGCAAATTAAATTTTAATTTTGTTCTTGGTGAATGTAAGTTTTATGCCTGTGCTCTACATTATACATATACAAGACTTGAAACAAATCCATAATGTGTCATGAAAGCATAATAATGCAAGTGCCTACCTTTTTCAGGAACCGTACTCCATAGGTAAATATATAAAGGTAAAATGTAAATCTCCACCTGCAAAAAGTACAACAGATTAACTCTAGGATACCAGGTTTACACTTCATAGTTCAACACATTTCTTACAGTACTGCCAACACAACACACCCATGTCACGTTAACAGAATTTGAAGCAAAATTTTGGTCTGGTATTCTAAGACTTTTGTTATCAAGCATTGTGTTCATCTGCCTTTTCCCCCATTTCCCACATGTCTGGTGCAAAGAAATTCACTTGTTACTAGATACTGGAAAGTCCACCAAGCTTAGGAAAAACCAAAAGAATTAAGGATAGTCATCACCACTGCGAAGTGGGAAAAACTTCAACTCCTTTACTAAGTAGAGAATTCAAATATGAAAGAGATTCTTAAGAAACCATGTTTCACTAATTCTACCCTGATAACACTTTCTTTTGAAAATTGCACTCCAATTCAGGGAAGCACTTCTGTATGTGATTTCAATGTATTGAAATAAGCGGTAATTCAGTACTTGTTTAAATTACGCATCTGCCCCATGCTTCCCAGCTCCCTGTTTACTCCGTCTTTGTGTTTCAGAGGTTCTTATGGTTATACTTGTTTACCTGGGGCTTCATTTTGATGCCGTCTTACATGGCAAGGCAGTGTTAAAATTAAGCCATTTGTGTAGAAAGAACTTAGATTTTCACTTTAAAAATGTAACACCTAGGACTGCTGTCACTTCTGATACTTGGGAGTTACTGAGCAATCAGAAAAAAAGAAAGACTTACTGCAATGCTTCTACAGGACCTGACTTCATTTTTAGGACAACAATAACAAGAAATTTTATTAAGCTTTCAACGGGTAACATTAAGAGTGCTGCACACCAAATACGGTCTTCAGTAATGAAAAACATCACCCACAGCTAGCCATAGCCAGAGGTTTTGCAGAGGAGATTTCAGCACTTCACTTAGTTCTAGGAAGTGTATTTGTATCAGACAGACATGCTGGATGCAAGTATATATCCGTAACTTATGTCTGCTTCTAAAGAGTTTCCTAGCTGCACATTTCCTGGAGAGTTTTATATTCCATATTTTCCCAAGCACACATGAAATAATTTCTGGGCTTCTAGGTGTTCTTTTCAGAGGCAAACTAGAAGCCAAAAGCAAGGTGCCATAGAAAATGAGAGAGAAGCCAGCGGGAGATCAAATCCAACCCTACAAAATGATCGTCTCTAGGTCTTTCTTCCTTTTCCAATAAAAGAAGGCATAGCAAGTATCTTCCTATCTTCCGGACCCACTACTGGCTTAAGAAAAAAGGGTCAATAGAAGCATAACAAAATAAAATCAAAACTTTATGCAGTGCAAATTCTTACACGAACCCCTGTTTTTTCCAAGGGCTGAAGTGACTACACAAACATGCTTGAGATAAACACCAGTGACTTACTATTCATAACATTTATAACAGGATGAGATTTAGCTTCATTAGTGAGGCAATACTGCTGCGTGAATCATCTTCAATTACGCATTTTACGGCACAACTTTCTGTTCACTGGCAAAACTATTAGCTTACAGTTAATTGCCACTGAAGTGTGCTCAAAAACCTATTGGAAGGGTGTCAAAACTGAAAACGCTCTTATGTGAAAGAAGGTTAATCCAAACCTTACTCTTCAGAGCTACTTCTACAAGTGTTTAGAAGGAAAGCTGTGTAGCTGTGTCAGACATAAATAACCTTATGACAAGCTGAGTACAGGACAGTGTAAGAACATCAATGAGATTTAAACTGCAATACCTCAGCTGAACAGAAACTGTCTCTTACCCTGTAACCTCCAGAGCACTTCAGAGATTATTTATTCATTTGGTATTATACAAACACCAATCCCTTCAGTAACACCAGCAACACAGCTCGCAGTTTTCATGCTGGCACTTTTGTTAAGATACTGCAAAAAAAGGGCACTTGGGGGGTGGGGGGTAGGAGAGTAGTTGTGCTGGTAGAAACCTTCAGGCTACGCATGTGGAAGAAACAGCAAGAACAGCAATATGAATCAAGGTTTTATTTGGATAGTAATCTTCTTATTAGGCTACTCCTATGGCTAGGAAACCTGCTGTTTAACTTCAAAGTCATCTACCTCCTCTAGTGAAAGCTTCAAGACTGTCACTGAAAAAAATATACATATTGGAAGGGAAAAACTGTCTATCCTCATCTCACTGTTGAGCATTCTCAGTGTCCTTATTTTACTCATAATTATGAGCAGTTGTTATAGATCCCTCAAAGGTTTTTTTTGTTGTTGTAGTTACACTAAAAATCTCCTCAATATCCCCTTTATTTCACACTTCTCCAAGTAAAATTTGTAACATATTTGAGGACATTTGTAAATCGCTGTTGAGAAATTCAAAGGCGTTCTAAAGTATTTGAAATATGGTGCTGGTTAAGATTTACATGGTGGAGCTCAGGAATTTTCCAGCCTGTGTGTTTCTCTGAAAGACTCCCACTGCAGCATTCACTGCAGCTGGCACCTCAGTGGAAGGAAACAGCCCTTTCCTGAAACGTGCAAATTCAGAAATATTGATTTTCCAGCCTAAGATTCCACCCTCACCCCAGACTACTGCCACAGCCACAGATCTGTGCCAAAAGCACGGACTACCCCACAGGAGGATTCCTGGAGCTTTTGGAAAAACCTCAGAGCCAAAAGCCACCAGACACTAGTTGTACCTGCCAAAGGCTATCAGCTTGCTCCAAGTATTCAAGTGCTCCACAGGTGATATACAGATACAAGCATACAATAATAGATGCTGTTAGTATTCTTTAATCTTTTTCCCAACCCTCCCAAACAAGTCTATTTGGGTTGAGCATCAGAAGACAAAGAAAAGCTCTGAACTGGGTGACAGACAAAGCTGGTCAATCTTCTAAGCAAATAAATAAAACAATGTAAAGGTAAAATGCTCATTCCTGAGGAACGACATTCATAAAAGCTATTCAATAATCTTCTGGGTTGGTCAAACTGCCATCAGAATTGGTACCCGGCATCTTGCAGTTGCAGTGAAGTGAAGGACTTTCCATTGCTCTGTGTCAGGTAACCAGCTGCCTTTTCTGTAGGCTTCAGAGGGAAATTCTGCCTGGCTCAATACCTACACGGGAGTCCAGATAGTTTAACGCATTGTTTTACCACTACCTGAAGTTGGTATGCTGCATCAATTAACAGTAAAACATCCACTGGCCAAGGTCAAATGGATAACTATGTCCTTGTTTCAGCTGGGACTGAGTTAATTTTCTTCCTAGTGGTTGGTATGGTGCCATGTTTTGGATTTACGATGAAAATACTGTCAATAACATGCTGACGTTTTAGTTGTCGCAGAGCAGTGCTCACACAGAGCCAAGGACTCAGCTTCTCATGGTGCCCTGCCAGCGAGAGGGCTGGGGGTGCCCCAGGAGCTGGGAGGGGAGATATCCAGGACAGGTGGCCCAGACTGGCCAAAGGGATGTCCCACACCCTGTAGCATCGTGCTGAACAGTAAAACTGGGGGGAGTTGGCTGGTGGGGCTGCTGTTGCTCTGGGATGTGTGTTGGTTGGCTAGAGGTGAGTAATCGCATTGTGCACCATTTGTTTTGTGTAATTTTTTTCACCCTCTCTCTTTTCTTTCCTGTTAAACTATCTGTATCTCAGCCCACAAATTTTCTCCCAATGCCCTATCCCATCCCACTGTGGGGGGAGTGAACAAAACAGCTGTGTGGTGCTTAGCTGCCTGTCGGGTTAAACCACAGGAGAGTACAAGAAGGTCTGGGAGAAAATTAATTTTACGTTATTAAAACGTTTCTTATTATACACTAAGTGAATATATCTGGTCTAACTAGCTAAGAAACTATGTTCAACACTTTAGTAAATGTTGCACATTAACTACTACTTATTGTGCTAACACCAATGGTCTTAGCAACTGGATATATTTCACTTATAATTGTCTTTTTAAACCAAAAAACTAGATCCTTGTTATCTACAAATTAACATATATTGAGATCTATAAAATCTACATTAAATTAAATCAGTATTTAAGGCCATTTACAGAGTGAGTGACAGTCATGAAGCATAATAGTCTAAAGACATATACATACAACAAATGGACAGAATTGAGGGATGCTATTTCCATCAGCTTCAGCTATAGAGTCAGAAAAGATAAGAACGTATCTGGAGCTGTCGGCTGTGCACTATCAGGAATTTAACTGTAGATATATCACTAATTCTTTGTACAAGATCACACACAGATCACTCTGCCTCTGAAACACACCAGGAATTGAATTATCACACGTTCCTCTGCCTACTTTCCTACCTTGGCGCAGAGAGCCAATAATCTAAAACTATGCCGATATTTTATTAGCATATGAGCAGTCCTCACTCCCCCCAACCTCTCCTTTTGCTCAGTAGCCCAATAGTAAGAACATCTGCCAGACTTTGGAAAAGTTAGGTTCGGTTTTCTCTTGTCACATCTTGCATGCCCCTGATGGGTTGTTAGCCCCAAAGCTGTCATATGTAGGACCATCTCTCCTTGTGAAGCCATTTTATGTAGCAAAAAAACCACACCTCTATGACTTGGGAGGAAGGACAAGAAGAAAGGGACTGGAACTGTGTCATGAAGCTGTACAAATCTCTCAAAACTCATACAGACAAGTCCAGGAAATAAAAGATAAATATATCTCATGCAAAGAAGATTTGTCCAAGGTTGAATGGACAAGGTTCAACTCCAAATTCAATTCTTTTCCATGAAGTACTCTATCTAAATCTATAATTTGCAGTCTACAGTATCTCTCTCTTTATCCCTCCATTTTGGTCTCAGTGCAGTCTACTGATGAAGAGATGATACAGTGGAGGGAAACAGTTAGGAGCAGGAATCATGTCCACATGGCAATACATCTGAGTGTCCAAAACACTGTAGTATTTTGGGAACTTAGGCAAAATATTCTCTATGCACAGCATACTATAGAAGAAAATGACATCTTTCTTTAGTGTGAGATTAACAAGTCTCATTCCCAACTGAATTCACAAAATGGTAGCTGATTAAGAGAGGTCTTTAATTTATCCTAAGTAATAATGCCAACACTCAAGGTTGGAAAAAGCCCTTAGCCTAACCACAGTCCAATTAATCACAGATTGCAGGGAGGGGAAAATCTCTGGTCAGTAGCATAAACCCTCTTTAGGACCCTTTCTGATAACTCTCAGAAGTCCTGAGGCATCCACAGCTCAAGCTTTAGCTCTCCAGGCCACTGGGGATGGTTGTTGTTAGGGTCATAGCTATTTCTCTACAACAGGGAAAGTAACAAATTGTTCTACAGCAGCAACAGCAGAGACCAACTGACTAGGAAAAGCAACACAAGGTTTGTATTAAGATACCTCTTGTTCCCCTTCCTCCCCAGCAATATTCTCCAGCCCATTTACACAACACAATGGAGGCCACTAGGTGAAGCACCCCATTCCGGGTGACTGCTGCATCAATTCACATTTAACTGAAAGAAGAGGACAGCTGAAGCCGCTCTGTTTTGTGAGAATTTGCTCTGTCCCTCAGATGTGAAACACCCCTCCAGTCAGTTGTGCAGAGACACGAATTCTGAATGACCCAAATACACTCAATTTGTATTGCCTGAAAGGCTTCTTAGGTTAATTTAAATCCAGCAAACCCAGATGAAAGCATACAAGGAGCCAATGTTCTGGAAGACTTGATCTGTCTGCTCAAAATAAGGTTTACTTCAGTCCTGCACTAACATGCCTACAAGACCTCCTGACTGAACCAGGCTTGTGTCTGGTCTGCTTGAGCCCAACATGAGCGAGATCAAGTCTACGTACGAGCCTTTAGGGTAATCCTTTCAGGTTGGGCTGTGCTTATCAGGGCTGTTGTTATGTTTCAAAAATGGATGTGACACACTGCAACAAAGAGTCACGGTAAAGCATAGTAAGATTTTTTTTTTCTTTTCAAATGTAGTCTTAAAACAGATGCTCTGAAGCACCTGGAGAGTACAGCAACAGATCTGACTGCTCTTGTTCAACACATAAGTGCATTCCTGATCCAAAGTACAGACAGTTTCAAAACCTCTCAACCCTTTTAACTTTGAGCCACTAATAAAATTTTAAAGATGCTTCAGCATGATACAGAATGCTAAGGAGATGGAAAAGTTGAAGAGCATCTGCCAATTAATCTGGTATATCCAATCATGCTCAATTCAGCAAAAACTATTTCAGTGCACATCTAACTAAGCACTTTGCAGACTCCAGGCATACTTCTGACGAGGTTCCCTTTAACATCCTGCTGAATTGTGTCCTTAAAAATTCACTCCAAAAAGTGAGATTGAACTTTACCTAATAAAAGTCAATTGTTACAGCAATGAACTAAAACAACTCTCCCCCACACACATTTTGCAGAGCCCAACACATCAGGTTCATCTTCCCAATGACCTGCTGTCTAGCGGAGCGAGCTCAGCATGGCTGCTCTCCCAGGAAAAAGACCTTACATTGCCAACTGCAGATTAAACAACCCCTCACACCTCCTCCCCCGCCCCCAGATTTGTAGCTGTTACTTACAAAGACACTTCTGCCACTGTTTTGCTGCTGTTAGGGCTGCAGACAGTAACATAAGAATGTCACGCTTCAAATGGTTAACATTAGGCGGTGCTAAAACCCCCATCATATTTAGCAATTAGCCATAGGCTCTTCAGATTGTCAGTAATCAATTCAACTGGCTTTCCAGCTCTGAAAACCATTTTCATGTGACAATTCAACCGGTACTGTATGTCACTCTACTTTGGGCAATATTATTTTTTTTTTGGCCTTCCTCGATCAAAGCCCTAACACATACTAGCAATAAGCACTGGTATCCTGCAGACCCGTTAGGGAACTGTGTTGGATGGTTACTAACACTTCACAGCCTATGTCACTATCTACAAAAATAATGCAGTGAATTGCCACCTTCATTTGAGACATCATCTTTTCAAAGAATTTAGAAAATCAGAGTCCCAGCTTCCTTCCACAAAGAAGGCAAAATACAGCAGGTGAAGGAGGCTGATAACCCTCGTGGCACGCTCTGAGCATTCTGCCTGGTACGCATGGGCACATGTTTTCACATTCAAGTTTTCAGAGATATCTCCTGAAGAACTTCTATTCCTAGTTCCAATCTCAATTTCCTTCATCTACTAAAGTTATTTAAAATAAATTGACAGCTTTATTAAATCCTGTCTGCATGTACTTCAGATCACAACAAACATATACACAAAACCCAACACAAAGCGTATCAGAAACACAATTAGTACATAGGACAGCCTCATGGAGTACTTCCCATCGGTTCAGAAACCAGGAAGAAGTAGAACACTGCTTCAGTTTGTACCTTCCACAAAATCCATGCTTATAGAAAGCTCTGTGACGGTATGTTTAATGGTAATAGACCGGCTGTTCCAATATTCTACCCCCCATGATTTCTTCAATGATAATTTGCTGCATTTTTAACAGCCTGACAGATGCAACAAGAATTATATAGTGTTAATTTAAAAATAAATAAAAATCTTCTTCTTGCCCTTCTTGGCATGGTAGTGCTGTTGAGCTGTACTGGAGCAATGAAGCAAAAGGTAAGCACTACGGTTAAGTTATCTGAGGAAGGAAACAGTTATAGACAGTTCCTTACGATGTGCAAAACAGCAGGTATGACGAATTGAGAAATTTTCATTACTTTCCTCTGCAATTTTATAGCTTAAGATTTGGCCGGCATCTGATTTTTCTCTTGGCTGCAGTTTGAAACAGCTATTTAATATTTAATGTTACAGTGCCACTTGAGACCATCCCTGTCCTAAATCTGTATGCTCAAAATGTAGCTCTAAAAGTCTTAAGAACAAAATTTAGTAGTGCAGGAAAAAAAAAGGAAAGGAAACACAGTGATGCAGTTTTATAAATTATAGAGCATGTTTATATAATTAGACCACAATAGATGCACAATGCAGTAGGTGTTTTGGTAATTCTTTTAGGTTACATATCTTCTGTTTTGTGGTTATGTAACTGCCCCCAAGGCATCCAGGAGAGAACAACATGAAATAAAGCTCTGATAAGACCTCAGAGATCCGTTAGCACTGCCAAATCTTGCCCTTCTATCATCTGGAAAGCTCATGGGAAGAACACATAGAAAACAGACATTGCTGCCATGCACTCTCCCCTGTGCTCTGACTGACAGAACTGCTTTCCTCATCAGTGACGTTCAGAGCACACAGCTGACAGGAGACTTTGAGAGAAATCAGACCCAAGGTCTTTCCATCCTGGACTTCTACTCTCTGTCCTTATTGGTAATCTCACAAGTCACCTACGTTTTCAAACACAGCCCTTCACTTTCCCTGCGGCAATCACAACAGACACTGTCCCACTCTTTTTCAGTTTTAGAGTAACAAAAACTTAAAAACTTCCAAACTGCATTTGCTTTTCCAACCTGGATGATTCTGTGCTTTTTGCCTAGTAATGCCGTCTGAGCCATGATGACCATCATATATCCATAAGACAACTTTTGTGACAGGTAATTATCATTTTAGACCACATTATACTAGCTGTTTCCATTTTTTTTTCTCACGTTGAAAGTTATTTTCCTCCAGCATTACATCATTTGCTTCAGATTAGTTCTTAACCCACTAAAACAAGTGCTGGACCATTACTGGTACTGATCTTCTTGATGTTTCTCACCTCTACCTGCACTGTGTGCATCTTCTTGCTGAGGCCACTGCCAGTATCCTCTCAGTCAAAGGCCACTGCTTGCCTTTTTTGTGGTGAGCAGTACTCCTGTGTCACCTACCTTACAGTTCTGGATATAAACAGATGTTATGCCCATATATTACAAGTATATAGGCATACAAAATATTCTGCCAAGTCAAAAATTTATTTCCATGTAGATACAAGGGAAATCTTTCCATAAATGCATTTTGATTGACAGCCATACAAGTGCAGCATTAAGCAGGCATTATTTTGACCCAGGTCAGTTTAGAGCTTTCAGTAAAGAAAATGGACGGGGAAAAAAAGAGAACTGTATATCGTAAGTTGCAACACTAGCTTACAAACTATTTACTTTTTAAACAAATAATCAGTTCAGCTTCCTCCAAAGAGCATGAAAGTACTTTATCAGACCACTTGCTAACACAGAAAGCAATGTAGTTAAATGCCTGTAAGGAAAAAATATTAAACATTGTGGAAGCTAATTCTCCTCTGTAATTGCATCTCTGTGAAAAGATGCACATAGTCCATGTATCTACAAAATGAAAGGTAATCAAATGCAGCAGAAAACCGTGTGACAACTTAAATAAGAAGGAGAACAGAGGAGTAAGGACTTGCATGCCAATTCACTGACTGCTGCATATAAAATCAAAACTTACTGCCACTACCCTTCAGAGTGCAAGGTATTTTGATAAGTGTTGATCGTGACTAGCAACCCATAGAGAACAGGTAAATCATACTCAAATTTCTGTTTAGTGGTAGAGACTGAAATAGGAAAAGATACCGAGTATGTTTGGTCTACTAAGTCTGTGCAATTCGTAATCTCCTGTGGAAGAGAAGAACTTGCTACAAAAGGCATCCCTGGGGAGCTCCAGCTGGGCCAAATCTGTGTGGATTCAGTGTAAAGCTGGCAAATAACATTTACTAGTTCTATACATGCAGAACAGCTAACAAGTCTAAAGACAGCATAAATTGAGTAAAAGCAGTACCTGAATTGTCTTTTTTATTAAATGAAAATAAAAGTAAGACTCTTATTCTGGATGGTTATCTGGTGGATATCTGCATTTACTCATAAAGCAAAGATTTGCATCCACATGAGAATGGAGGATTTATTCTGAAACTGACAATCTCTCTCCATGAATAAATACTTGTTTTAATGTGTTTCATAAAGTTACTGCTGCCTAAGCTAATATTGATCATGCCATTTTTATACTGCGAATATGTAAAAGGTCAAACTAAAGCATAGTTTGGACTGGTAGAAAAAAAGAAAAAAGAGAACATCCTGGAGACAGAAAAGAAGTATAACTTTCTAAGAATAGAGAAAGCAATATGGAGGAACAAAGTATAAAGCAAATATTGCACAGTAATCATTAAGTAATCACTAAGACATATCATGGAAACAAACACCAAACCTACAGGATGAAAGTAATGAAAAGAGAAGAATGCTCTGAAAGGGAGGGAAGAAGGTAAGTGTTTTTGCTGTCTTCCTCCCTTCCACACACCTGTTATACTTTTAAAGGCAATATCACAGATTAAATAAAGAACTGACGAGCACCATTATGGATATGAGAAGTGAATAAGAACTTCACTTAATAGATAATAACTATTTTACACTATTTGCTATGCTACTTTGGCAATAACGGTTTTATTATTGAAAATTACATTTCAGAGAAATAAAAAGCCTTCAAAGTCTAGAAGTAATAAAATATATTTTTAAATCCAGTCTATGTTCCAACTCACAAGTCAAGAAAAAAAATCAGAGGTGACAGTAATTTAGGAACTGGAGATATCAGTACCTGAAAACTACCACTTAGGGGAGATCAGTATCACGGACAAGCACACTAACAAATGATGAGGAAAAAGAAGTCCAAAGCTTCAAATGGAACAAGAGAGACAAACTGTCAGAAATCCTGGTACTGAATTCTCAAAAGATCCTCCCCAAATCATCAAGAATCAGTTTTTAAGCCCTGTGATTCTCATCTGATCTACTAAGCATAAGAAGCAGTCTTGAAGTCTACAGCATCCCAGATTCAGCCAGTACTTCCCTTGTGGCTCCTCTGAAAAATCCCAGGTCTGTCTAGGCATTCTTTCACTTTCAAGCCACTATCTGAGACATTTGACAACTTCATTTAAAGCTGACACTGACTAAAGAGGCAGCCTCATCCACCATCAAGAGATGGACAATTTAAGGCACACAGAACATAAGAAACAAGCAGCTACTGCAGTCTGCGCAGTTTGCCTCCAGTTGTCTTTAATTACCATACTGAAGTTGTGATTTTGAACTAGTATACACATTAACTAGAACTTTAGTAAGATTTATTTAATTTCCATAACATAAAATAATGATGATAACACACAAACCACAAGAGAAAAGAAATCTAGTTAATTTGTTATAACCTTGCTTAACGTGCAGTGATAATGTTAAGTGATGGTATCTTTGGAGGGCTAGCATATGAGTTAATTTAAATTTATTCATTTTATTAAATAATGTGTCACAGAAGGCAGTAAAAGTAGGGAATTCAAAGTTTTAAGTAATCCAATTTGAGGGAAGAGGGGAACTTCATAAGATGCAAAATGAAAAGTGCTTACAGCACAGTCTAGAAATACAGTGAGCATAATCCGACAACCCGGCATGGTCATCTTCACCTGCTTGCTCCAGCAGAACAGCAAGGGAAAGGGTCTGATGATTCCCGACACCTAACCAGTGTCTGGGCACAGAGATGCCACAAGACCCAGCTTATAAAGGGAAATCAAAGATCATATTCACACGAGCATGGCAGATACAGTAGGAAAGGAATCATGAGAGAAACTGCCAACATTGCCCAATTCTAGGGTCTGCTCCATAGAGTCCTGAAGTAACTGAAGCCTAAGCAGCAGGCTAGGGAGTAACAAGAAGTCTACCCCCACCTTCCCCTTCACCCACCAGTTCAGCTTTCTCATGCAGTGGGATAAGGCAACAAGTGCAGAGACATGCAGACCCAGTATTCTTCTATTCAAAATTGAGAAATAAGGATAGAAGGATTAGATAGAGGATGTAAACATACTCAAAGGAACAGCTATTCAACAGAAATGCATTCATTCTCTTAGCCACTGTTAATCTAAGCACTTATAAACAGCTGACAGCAGGGAGAGATGCACTTGCAGCACCCATGGCATACCCTGTCCTGCTCCACCACCACACCACGTCCTCCTGCCTGGCTGTGCCAGAAGGGGCCAGTGACTGCAGCAACACCCCTTCTCCCTCCTCCTCTGCACCAAAACCCAAGCTTTCCCATTTGATGCAAGTACTGCCACGGTGCCTCCACATCTTCCCTTCTGTGCTCAGGTGCATGTGTATCCCTCTCTACCACAAAAAAAGACACCCCAGCATGTTTACATTAGTACCTCATGACCCCCATGAGGAAAATCTGTCTGAGAAGCATGCTACGTTTGTATGCAGGGTGCCATTTAACCCCCATGAGCTCACTGTGCAGCCAAGCCTGGTGCAGTGCAGGCGATGGGCAGGCAAGGACACAGGTCAGGAAGGGGACCTTTACAGCTTATGAGAGCAGCAGCGATAGCCTGTGCTGCTAAATGACAGTTGGAGCCAGCCTGTACAACTACACTGCAAGCCACTGAGAGAAAGCATCAGCACAAAAGCACACAACAAAACCACAAAATAATATATAATTTAGCTACTCAGGCCAGCCTGGCCAGCAAATAAGTGTGAATAGTCCAAAGCCTGAGAATACAGATGCTCCCAGAGGCAAAGCTGGAGGCATAAACCCACTGTAAATCACGTAACTGCCGGCTGTGACGCCCAGCCTGGGCATCTGGAAGCGCGAGTGCTGAGCAAGCTGTGCATTGGAGAGGAGGCACAGGCACAATATTCAGTCCTGATTCATCAGAGAGCAAGTGTTAGGGCAGGATTAAAATTGCTCTCAGTGGCCGCACAGTGTACTCATGACTTTAAAATCACGACTGCTTGTTTTGGCAGCCATTACATTATTCATGTATTCAGGACCTTGTATTGGGTTTATGTGGCAAGGTTTTGATAGCAGGGGGGCTGCAGGGGTGGCCTCTGTGAGAAAAGCCCAGCAGCTGCCCCATGTCAGAGCAGAGCCAGCTCCAGCTGGCCCCAGAAGGGACCCGCTGCTGGCCAGAGCTGAGCAAGTGAGCAATACTAGTTGTGCCCCTGTGAGAGCAGATTTAAGAAAGGGAAAAAACTGCTGGGCAACAGCAGCTGGGATAGAGTCAGAAGATAGGAGACAGCCCTGCAGACCTCAAGGTCAGTTCAGAAGGAGGGCAGGAGGTGCTCCAGGCACCAGAGCAGAAGTTCCCCTGCGGCCTGTGGAGAGGCCCATGGAGGAACAGGCTTCCAGTTTGCTTTCAGTTTCTCGCTGCTATAGCCCGTTTGTTACAGGCAATATATAGCTCTCCCTATGTTGAACCTGTTTTGCCCATGACGGTAATTGCTGAGCAATCTCCCTGTCCTTATCTCAAGCCTTACACCCTTTCTCATTGTATTTTCTCCCCCTTCTCCCTCAAGGAGGGGGACTGAGAGGGCAGTTGTGGTGGAGTTCAGCTGCCCGTCAGGGTAAAACGACCACAGGCCTCAGGCTAAAAATTACTACATTTTATGTAACTCAAGGCAACAAGTATTGTCTTAGCCTCTCTCCCTCTGATAGGGAAGCCATCAGTGAACCAGCTCTGGATCACATCTTATGAAAAAGAATATTTACACTAAACGAAAAGGCTTCATCAATACCCTTCCGCATTGGCTTGAAACGTGGCTTAGGGAAACAAATTCCACTCAGCGTACCCTGCTACCAGACAAATGAGTCAGTAACGTACAGAGCTATTTAGTGTTATTCTCAAGGAGCAACATCTCACACTGATGTAATATGGAGCAGGATTTTTCTCGTACCTTTTTATAGCCATACATGACTCTATGCCTTTTTGCACCAATAGTTTTGCTAACACATGAAACTGAGCATAATTGCCCCATTCTCTTTTATCTCATATTAAGACCTTGTATTCAAGTTCTCTGTTCGTTCTCTGTGATGCTATTAGATACAACACCAAGAGAAACACATTTCCTTGACTGTATCAATCCCATCATCCAGATGTAAATCTTACAGATAAAATAGCAGTACTTTACATACTAACTATAGATCACAATTGCAAGACTGTCTTTACTTCTCTCTACACTGTAGTTGCCTCTTGCTAGATGACTTCAATGAGAGTCTCCTTTTTGGCAACCATGACTCATCTCAACTTCCCTGCTACCTGCAGTTATAATAAACCCTTCCTGCACCCAGTGAAGGTCATGTTTTCCCTGTTCCAGAACAATTTCATGGACTCCAACTCCCTCCACATCTCACTGAAAGCATGTGTCCTCCCTCACCCACTTGCCTCACAAATCTGACTCTGCCAACACCTCAGCTTGTACTCCTTGCTATGCCCTTTGTTTGGACAACACAGTTTGCTTTCAGGGTTCTTCTCTCCCTTACCTCCACACTCCAGTTTTAGCATGCATGATACTCTGTGGTTAAAAAAAGATTAGTCTTCACAACTGATTTTGATGCAAACTATGGCTACAATTTATTTATCAGCACAATACTGAATATTCTGGTTCCCGAAGTAAATACAGCCATCTCTTTAATTACAAATTACTGCTGACTTACTGCCTCAGGAGAGCAATGAACACCATGAAAGAAACATGAAATCCTGTTTAATTACTCAGGGTGTGAAAAACTGTTTTCACTATTCAGTTTTGTACATGCTTCTTCTCTTTCTTGATTAAGTATCGGCTGGTTCTTCCACTGTGTGATAGGTAGTTGCTGGTTTTTTTCTTTGTACAAATCATCATTTCTGTATGTTTTTATCTTTTACTAAGGCAACCCTTGCACTTCTTCTATTGTCTCTGATCTCCTGCACAATCCTTTTAGTATCTATGCAGTCACTGTCCTATTTGCATCTGCAAAGCACAATACTTTCATGCTACAACTAATGAAAATTTTAATTAAACACATCAGTGGAACAGTTTGGTCTGCTCACACCAGTCTAGCAGTACACTGGGGAATGGTGACAGGCAACCCATCTCTTTAGGATTCAGCAACAGTAATTATATTCCCTTCAAAGACAACTTTTCTTGAGTATTATCAGAGTTAGCCTTTGCTGCTAACACTAGAACCAACATTAAATCCACATCATCTGATGTATGAATCCTTTCACAGACATTTTACAGAGTTCATGGTTGCAGAAGACCAACTAGCTTGGAGTGGTTCACATCCACAGCGCTCTGAGCTGGAACACTGGATAGCATGTGCCCAGGATTTCCTTTACATTGATAGGAAATATAGCTCCAAAGTGTGGGGGTTGTGGGTTTGGGCTTTTGTTTTTCTGCTATTTCTCCCCTGCAAGAAGGATCACAGTTTCACAGATAGTGAGACTGATGTATTGCATCTTGCCAGAATAGTGCTTTTATAGCCTGACACTAAGCATGTGCTGCATGCCCTATGGCACAATGCGGAGGCACTAGCCCTGCCTGGATAACAAGACTATCCCAGCTGGAAGAGTCAGATTTGGCAAGTTTTATATACATATCATCTGTCTAGAGCAAAGCCTGGAGAGAATTATCTTTCCAATGAATTATCCTTTCAGCAGTGCCTGCATTCCCTTTTGGCAGGAGGTAGCAGCATCACTACAGAAAGTGAGTCCAGCAGTACACCAGTGTTCACAAAGTGCAGACCATTGGAGATAAGACCCCTGGGCAAGAGCATGACAGTGAAGGTGCACCCTCGTTTTTCAGTTTTGTTTCTATTGCAAAGGCAAAGATAATTAAAAAAAAAGTAACTGAGACCTGAGACTTTCAAGTTGGTATTTTTAGAAAGACACATCACAAAAACTATATTAGATGAAAATCACACGTTTGATAAAAACAAAAATGGATTATTGGTATTAATTAATTCTTCTTTCTCCAGCATTTTTACAATAGACATCGCACAGCATGTTTCTTACTCCCTTCTTCTACCAGTTAAAAAAACCAACAAACTAACAAACACAACAAATGAGAACACCCTTCTTGCTTCAATGGCATTTTATGGCTATTTAAGAGGTACCAATTTACCTTTACCAGCAGCTTTATGGCATACAAGCTATCAGGAGTAATTGACATGAAGTTCCCATATATGAAGCTCTACACTACTTAGTTACATGATATTCATTAAAGGAAAAAATAATTAAAATATATATATCGATAGACCTTCAGAAAACACTATTAAAGTGCTTTTTATTTGTGAAGACTGTCAGACACAACCTTTAATGGTTTGTCAAGGGTAACTAGTACAAAACAATAAGGATGCCACATGGAAAAATCACAACTGTGGACTGGGGGATAAAATAAAAATAAAAAAAAAAATCACACCACAAAGACAAAATCAAAACAAACAAAACATTGATTTACGCTAAATTATAGGGATCTCTCAGATTACTCATTTGAAAAAGGGCATATTCTTTTACAAGGACAGATCACGTAGCAGTTCCTTCTCTCTCCTTTTGATGTAATAAGGTTGGCACAGTTAGAGCGTACAGACAGCAGCAGTAAACAGTAACACTGAAAAGCTTCTTCAGAATAAAGTAGGATGCCTCAAAATTTAATTTGTGAAGTGCTACACTTTGGTAAATTGATAGAAAGAAAAATCTGTGTTCACACTGCCTTGCCTAGACTTGATACTCATGTAGGTTAAAAGAAGCTAGCTTGGGCAACTTTTTAGCTTGACATTAACTCTCAGTGCAACTGGGTCATTCACAGAAGCTCAGAAACAATGACAGTTTCCCTCGCTCTCCCTTTACAGCACTGTTTTAACAGGTTGGCATTCTGAGTTAGCAGCTTTGGAGAAACGACCTTGTTGCTTTACCTGAGACAAAACAGTCACTTCTTTGGGCTATAAGCCCAGATACTGTGCTTGAAGGAATAATCCTCCTCTTACCCCTCCTGCTCAATTCCCTTTGTTGTACGGCCATAGGAAATAAATAAATAAATAAATCAACTGCATTAAGAGAGATGTACAGACATCACACAATTATTTTGACACCACTACCAGAAATACAAAGTAGTTGCTCCAGTATCGTAACAGTCTTTGTGAAAGGCTGATGGATATTTCCATCAGGGTCACAGAAATCTCTATGAAATACTGAAAAGAAGTCAAAAAGTTAAGGATCAGCAATAAAAATATGCAAATGACTCAACTCTTCACTTGTATAAACGTTTAACAGTTCTATTAACTGCTTCAGCACAAAGTGGCCCAGAAAGAAGAAACTGTATTAATTAGTGCCTTCTAGTACTATGGCTCATTGCAGAGTTTCCTGCTGCCACTTCACAAAACGTTCCAGAAACTTTGGATTTTCCTCAATGCTTTCTCTTTCGGGCCAGACTGCTGTCCTATAATCATCTACCAGAAGTACCACCTGTAGCAGGAACACCTGCCTGCAGCACACAGCTCACTGCTGGAAGTTAGAAGGAGAGGGAGCAGCAGAACTATGTATCTGCCCAGTTAGAAATAGTAATAATCCAGGATAGCATGAAAAAATCTCTGCCTTTTTGTCAACATACTACATAGACATGCAATTTCCACCAAGCAGCTTGTCGAGCTACCGGTGCTTTGGATCTCCTGAACAGACCAGGACAGCAGTGGAAATGTTCTGCCCCACATCCATGACAGCATGGAGGAACAGCCACTCCTGCCCCATGGAAACCCGCAGAGGAATGCAAAGGAGATTTGATAGCTCTATGCCATTAAACAGCAACTATCACACTGTCCTGTCACATCATGGTTAATTAACAGAACCCTTCTACTCCTTAAAGTCAGGTTTAAAAAACAAAAAGTCTAATCTCTGGGCTAACTTCAAATATCAGCTTTCAGGTGGAGTTATCCTTCGTCCCGTCCTTACAAACTCCTTTACTCACAACCCCAGATTTGAGCTTCCATTTCACTCGAGTAGACAGTGCACCCAGTAAGCGTAGAAGAAACAGATTTTAATATTGGTAACTGGTTAGTGACTTCAGTGGCTACATAGCTGCAGAGACTGGCTACCTCAAGAGATGTGAGACGCATAATCACCATCAGACCTCCAAGTACACCTTAAATACACATGCATGCAATCCAAACACTGCACATTGAGAATAAGGAGTTGTCACATACATATGCATCAGCAGCAAATCATCTGCTCATGATAGCTGAATCCTATCTATCCAAGTTATCTATTGGTCAGTGACCAATAATAATAAGAAAAAAATTATAAAAGAAACCTGAAATCAGTGAGTGTAGTAGCATTTGGTCCACATGGCCACCCAATGCACTGCTTCCTACAGGAATTCTAAACATTCAGGCAATTTACAAATTCTACTAGTTGCTGCAGCAGGTAACAACCTGAGAAACTTCCAAGGAAGAAACTCTGGGTTTCTCCAAAGAAGGACTCCAAGTCATCTTAAGATGCCTGCAAATATGAAAAGCTAGATAGCACATATAATAGAGGCCTAATTCCTTCCCATTTTGGGTGTATGCTTTGTATTCACACTTAGAAGCCACTCACCCCAGGGGAGCAGCACTGCTTTCCAGACTTCTCTCTTTTCTAGTTGTGAAACACTCGTCAATTCTCTGTTGCATGTAGCACTGAAGCAGCAGCAAATTTGTATTGACAACTCTGAATTAAATGGACCCATAATATCATTTACCACTTCTTCTTGCTTGCATCTCAAAGATCGCTGTATTCAGCAGTGTTCTGTAGTTGACTTAAGTGGGCCTGAGGCTACACAAAATTCGGAGCTAGAAGGTTTTTTGACGCCTATTTGTTTTCTAGTGCTTTACTGCTACACAGAAAAGAATTCATCAGTCTGTGCTTTATGTGCTTTGTTAAGATTTGTATCAGCACAGTTCAGAATTTCAACAACCAAGCAGCTGTCTCAATTTCTTTCCCCTGCATAGTTATTTTTCTAGCGCAATTCTGTAGAAGAGAATAAGGCCAAGAAGTTGCAAAACAGCCCATAAAATTTTCACAAATGTGCACAAGTGAAAAAATATTCTATATGTATATATCTCTCTATACACATAAACATGTATACAAATAGATACATATAGCAGTCTTCGCCTCGCAAAAAATGCACAGTTTCACTTCCTTGGAAAAAGGGTATGTTCTGTCTAGGAGGCGAGATTGAGACTCTCTTTTCACCTACATCAAAACTAAAAGTCACCCTACTTACAGATACTTTATTATCCAAACTTCCTCTACAGAAATACGTTTAGAAAAATAAATGAAAATCTTTAGCTCGTCAGTCAGCACATTTCCATGTTTTCACACGCAGACTGCTGCATAAACTCAAAAAACACTCTTGGACATATCTATCTGCCAGCTCCTCCTTGGAAACCATGCAAATATCTCTAATAAGCAGCTCTAGACAGCAAGGGAGGGGAATGGGCTGCTTGTTCTTTCTATGCTATTTAGCCTTTGAGAAAAGCAGACATGCCTAGGCACTGGCAGTGTGAGCAGCAGCAGCACAACAGACTGAAGTGGCCACGAACCTGGAAGTCACTTGGAAATCACCACTGTGTTGTCTTTCAGATATATTAACAAAGATATTCGTGTGCCCTGCATTCTGCCTGGCAGTCACCAAAGTTACCATTCAAGGTATTCCAGGCATTACATTCTCCCAGTTGTCCCCAGCATACCTCTAAGCCTTTTTTCCATGAGCTTATTCCATGCCTGGAATTCCCATTCTTCTATATTCAGATGTAACGTTCTCCCTCAAGACATTTTTGGGAAGTTGTTCTCCATTAATGGCCAGACTTTTTTCCTTCTTTTTTTTTTTCTTAAATATATTCGTGCTAGAATTATGCTCCAGCCGAGTCCTTAGAGCATTTGGCCCAATTTATGCCACACACCTATAAGTAGATCAATAGTCCTCTGCAGAAACAACTTTTAGCCTTGTAAAGTACTGCAGATACTCTCCATGAATAACACACAAATTACACAAGCTTTAGAAAAGATTCAAGGTAATCCACTTGGTGTTTTCTGATGTGCTGCATGCTTAAAGAGCAGAGTACAAGGTCCTTCCCCTCCTCTTGTTAAGGAGAAAGCTTGTTCTTTCTTGATGGTAGGCTACACTATGAGTACAGAGACAAAGGAATAAAAAGCAGCAGAAATGCACAGCAGTAGAAAAGTCCACTGTGCACACAGTTTGCCAGTTCTTCTCCTTTATTCACTTTGGATCTATCAAGTGAAGAAAGCAGAAAAACTACCTATATTCCCAACAAGAAAGAAACGTTATGCACAGACTCACTCCTGCAGCTACTACCTGAGCATTACAATCTTAAGTTGTACAAGTTGGGTGTCTTCCAGTGACTACAAACATCCTACTGCTAACTCCAAGTTTCATTTCAGAATCATCAAATCCTTGAGAAACAACCCATCAACTTGCTGGTAAAATAAACCTCTGCACCCCATTTATTACTGCCTTTCTGAATAATACTGGATAATGAATCATCACCTGCTGATACCATCTATTTCATGTTTTGTATAGGTACATATCACCATAACATCTGAAATCTTAAGCAAGTACGTGATGCCACTGAAGTCTCACTATCAGCAGATTCCACAGCTCCAATAACCAAATGGCACCTTCACTTGAAAGAGAAGGTTGAGACAAAACTGAAGTGACTGCTGGTTAAGGTCACTCCAAAGTCATTTGTTTTCACGACAAGACTGTTGCACAGGCAGTGCCTACAGACAAGGTATTTTATTACTATGTTTTTCTTCATATAGCTACCACATGCTAATTCCCAGGACATCTGATAAAACCCAGAAAAAAAAGAATTATTCAATTTTTTTTTGAGGAAAAAAAAAGTGTAGATTTTGAAGTTGCTCTGTTTAGGACCATAACTGAAATACCTTGGAGGGAAAAAAATGGGATAAAGAAATTGAAAATTCTGGGGCAAGAGAAATAAGAGAAATCTAGTGAAAAAGTTACTGTTTTAGCCTGTCTGGGTCTGGATCTTGGGTGTCATTCATGCCAGCTGAGTGCATTTATCATCAAATTTCACTGTCATCCTTTGCCCTTTTGAAACTCCTCTACTTTACATAGTAACCAAGATATCCATTTGGCAAGAAAGATAAGGCAGTCAAGAAACAGTCTACATCCCCTCATGCATGTCTGTCTTCTCCTGTGCAACATGGGAAAAGCCATTTTGTGCCCAAGGAACACTTTTACTAGCAGTAAATTGAACTGTCTGCTTGTAAAAAGAGTTGGAGCTCTTCTTAGGCAGCTCCACATTTGCTGTGGGTTCTGTCACTGTTCTCTCCGAGTCTTTGCCAATCAATTCAGATGCCAGCAAAACTGAAGTCTTCTCTGGAAGGACAACAGCAGCTCAACAGACGAAGGTGTGGGTGGGGATCACTGTTGCGTTGCTTACGTTATGCCTGCTGGCTACTTACGGGCATGTTTTGCTCTCTGTCGGGGCTTCTGACCATTCCCCTGGAGCACGAGTTACTGCAGGTTTGGAGTGCGGCCGTTCCCATGACTGCCACGGGAACACGTGCTTCATGCAGCCTAGAGCTCTGTAGCAGCTGTCCACACACGGATTCTTCATCCAAAATGTCACCCAATTAACTACATCTGTGAAAAGGCTATTGACCTTGAGCAGATTTGTATTTCTTTGCTCCAAAGATACTGCACCACATGTACTGCCCTGATTTAACTAGACACCCGTTTCACAGCCATACTGAGGGGAGAAAAGGGTATCCCTGACTTCCTGGTGCTATTCCAACTACCTGCCACCAACTCCATCCAGCACACATGACAGGACACCTGGTGGCACCTGCTGCAGTGCTGCAAACACTATCAGGGCAATGCACACACGCAGACAGCAGCACGTTCTACAGTAACGGTACTTGTGGAGCCACAGAGGCAACTCTTTCTGCACTCTCTGCAAACCGTGAGCTGAGAGAACCTGAACTACCCACTTTTCTTCACACCAACTCGCTTCCTTCTGGAGATACGAGTATTGTCATTACTGTTAAGTATACATATTGTAGTAACACCCAATGGCCCTCTCTAAATGAAGCTGGAACTTAATTCTGCTTGCGGAAGTTAATGGCATTCATTACAGCTTGATCTCACCTTTCAATTTGCATTCACAACTCTTATCTACACACTTTTGCCATAATGTATGTCACAAAGAAGAAAATATGTATATATACACACATACACATATATATACTTTTTTTTTTAATTTATTTCTTTACTTGAAATTTTTAATGAAATCACGTAAAACTGTTTGAAACCAAAAAAGGTTTAGAAAAATAGATTTAAAATAAATAAGTTTTACTTTGTAATTTAAATAGGCTTCCTCTATTGGTGCTGACATTTCTACTTAACACTTCTTTCCCAGCTAACAAAAAGCATAACTAGTTTTAAGCCAGCACTAAAATGACTACTTGACCACAGGGTATGATAAAGCTGATGCTTGTTTATGGCATTATTTGCCAAGCCTCTTGATTTGGAGCATGTAAAACTTGCCTTAAATGCATGACCTTCCACATCAAAGGAACAACATTACAGCAGTGCTGGAAGGCTGAGTCTTATAACTAATAAGTCTTTCAAAGAAACTAGTATTCTTTGTGTTTTGTTGTAAGTTCAATATCTATCATTCCTCCTTTAAGAAAAACATGTAAACATATTAAGTAGATTTAGTTTTTCACACTCTTTCAACGCAGATTACGTATTAGTGTGTTAAATCCAGCCAGCATGAAAATCTGACTCAGAGACTAGAAACAATGGGGTCTGATTAGAAAAAAGACCTATGTGTAGATAACCAGTTTCGAAGAGCAGCTGCATTCTGGGAAGCAGTCTTTAGAAGTAAACCCTTGCAGGTGAAAAATAACTGCCCAAAGAAAGTGTAGGAGCCTTTAGTTTCTCAGAATTAAGTGCACTCAAGAAGCCCTGCTAGTAAAAGGATCAAGCCCAGGATGAGAAAAACAAGGAAGGGCTTTAACAACCCAATTGGCTTTTATTTTTACTGCTCCATTTCAGATCTCTGTCAAGCTGTATAGAGAAAGGAGAAAGACTCTGCTGTAAAGACAGTTTGCTTACATGCTCTCGCAGAACTTCGTAAGAGTACTGGGCTTTTCCTGGTTGCGTCTTTGTCGAAACCAACGCTGAATGCTGCGTACATCCCAGTCCAGCTGTTTGGAGAGTCCCTCCAGCCTCTTCTCATCCGGATGCTACAGAACAGAGAAGGATAAAAATTATTTCCTCTTCCCAATTGTGGTAACGCCACTTTAAATTTAGAACTGCTGTAACCACCTCCCAATGGCTTAAAGGCTGCTTGTCAGACAAATGGATGCACAGAAATAAAATAACTATGACAGAAATCTCTGCTGGCACATCCACATCAAAATATGTTTACAGCGACAGTACCTTATTGATATAAGAAGGTTGACATATGTTGCAATATTGCATATTGGTTATTACTGATAAAAACTTACAGGGGTAACTGGATGAAACCTTGCATGAAACTTGGAAAGTAATGGTAAGCAGAGGTAAAAAGACATATCTATCAAGCAGAGGGGCTTACAAATGCTCCCCTGCCTGCCACACACTTTGTATATTCCAACCTTGGTCCCATTGACAGTTGCAGGAGTGATGATTGCTTGACTGAAACGGAAAGAAGAGGATATATCCCATGTTTGTGCGTATTAATGTTAAAAAATGAGGTCATTAAACAAAGTGACAACTTCAAAAGGAAAATCACCTGGGAAACAAGGAAAGAAATTTTTTTTTCTTTAAAATTAGCTACACAGAGCTATTCTCCAAAGCAGCAAATGTAAAACTCCCCTTCCATTCTAGTGGCTGTTCTCTGCAAACATACTTTACGTAAAGGTAAAATAAAATGTAAGGTAAAAAAAATGGCAAGGTAAAATAAAATGAATCTATTCTTAGTTTGAATACTAAATAGAAAAGAGTGGAACAGGCCATATTTCAGATCATGCAGCAATTCTACATGTACACTACTGCATAAGCACAATTTATATATTTCTCCTGATTACCTTTTTTTTTTTAAAAACAAAAAGAAAAAAGAAAAAAAAAGAAAACGAAAAAGCCATCGGACAGTCTGTTTTCTGGAGCTTTAGGTTTAGGTCTGTAAGCCAGTTAGATACATTAAAAAAGATACACAATCTGCCACCACAAAGACCTTGTTAAATGTAGCAAAGAGTAAAGCAGCAGCCTTTGCCAGGGTGAAGTTTCATCTACCAGTCTCCAGCAAAGAAGTCGGAAAGTAAAATAAAATAATAAGATGAGAAAAGGGGGAAGTTCTCAGAACTTCCCATCCCTTCCAGAAATTATTTTTTTATTTAATTTTCAAGAGAGTCAACGTAGCCACTAGGTTTTCCAATGTAAAACTGAGAAAAGCCACTGTCACTGACTTTAAAAAATCTAATTCTTCCTCCACCTGAGTCAGGGAGAGAACACAAGTGCTGCACCTTTTAGAAATGAGGCATGCATCACTTTCTCTGAAAACAAGACAAAAATTGCACCAAGTGCTCTGGTGATCTCAGCATAGGGTAGGACACACAAAGACATACTCATGGCATATTTCACTGTCTGTGATACTGAACCCAATTTAGCCCTCTGTGATCTTAATAGTTTCTGAAATTCCAGCTAATTACTGTCTTTGCTGTGGTGTGCCCAACTGCAGCCTGGAGCCAAGGTGGAACTGGTGAGTTTCTGCAAAAGAGAGGCTTCATCCTTCAGGTCTTCACAGGCCTTTGCACTACTAAAGAACTGCCTGTTGACTTCTTCAGGAGAAGCTACTGGACATCTGATCATTGCTTAGTGCTATGAGAAAACTTAGATTACAGCAAAAGCATGGACAGGATGACAGCTTTAGCTGAAGATCTCATACAACGGGAGCTGTAGAAACAGTGGCAAGCAGTGGCAAAAAACTAATTTTCTACAAAAAAAAAAACCCTGCAATCTAAAATAGTGTTCAGTCAGTTCTCTGTACTTTTCTAGCTTTTCCCTCCAGTTTCAAAGGACATTAATCACAAACAGCTAGGATAACTGTAAACCATCAGCACCCTGCTCTCAAGCAGTTGCCCTGGAAGGAGTATCTTCAGTTTCATGGAATACACAGTAAGGCCCATCTTAGAATCTCATAATTTGCTCTTCATTCAATACAAACAAACAAAAAACCCACCCTAACGAAAACAAAAAAACAAGGATTCCGTGGAACTTTCTAAAAGGAAGCAAGCAAAACAAAAAAGTAGGTGGCCATACAGCCAGCACCTACGAAGTATTTCTGTAACTTTTTTTTTAAATCAAAAGCTTACAGGACACATCATGAAGGGATGCACAACTGTTCAAGTTGGCATGCCAATAAAAACCTTGACATTTTAATGTTATGACATTAGCTGTAAACAAGGCAGTACTGAATTTAGCAGTTACCCTCATTTTGTTCAGATGTATTTTATAATGCCATATCCCACTTTATAAGGTAAATATTTAGGTAAATACTCTACCTTTGTAATGGCTGTGAAAACTTTTTCCAGGATAGCATTAGGTTGAGCTTTTTGTGGTCCATTAGCTTGGACTTTAAGGCCTAAGGCACATGGTTTAGCAATGAACCTACGAGAAACAGAAGAGTGAAAAAAGAATGTAAGTGAAATCCTTCAGTTATTTACTTCATTACTGTTATCAATCAATGACATGTGGTAAATGTGCAAACATTATAACACTGCCAACAAGAACCAATACTTAGCCTAACAGCTTAAAAGCAAGCTCATACAGGCGATTACATGACAAAATAAGTAACAACACTTTGAAGGATGAAATGAACTCCACAGAGCACATGAAACGGGATTTTCTTTCATGTTGAAGGAAAAAAAAAAAGCATAGAACAAAAGCATGAGAGGAATGCCTCCCAGAGAAGCACTGCCTAATGAAAAGAGCAGGGCAGCTTGCAGAGCTGAAGAGCACGTAATGTTCTCCTCCTCCAAATAAGGCCTTTTTCACAGATCAGTTTCCAGAGTAGCTATTGCCTTAGGACTCCTTTTGCACAGTGAAAATTCAAACAAAGTCCTTAAAGGCAGCAAGCATTGAAGATGCCCAGTCAATACAATTTTCTGAACCATAAAGTTCAAATGATGTTGAGCCATGACTCAAAGACTTTGCTTAAGAAATAGATTTTCCTCTAAATTCTTATGCTCAAGCACAAAGCTGTCACAGATCCAAACACCAATCTATAAATTCAGCCAGTTTATAAACTGGGAGTCTCTAACATATTTTAGAGATGAATTAAATAGCTTACACTCAAAGAAAACCATTCTATCCATTAAAAACTAAACTATTTGTAACTATGGGTCCCACTCTTGAATCCCCGAAGTCTAAGGGATTCAAGTGTGGGATTCATAGCTACAAAGTCTTTGTAGGAATTCCATCCATATAAGAATAGTAAAGGATTCAGTAACGTCTGTCAACAGCACCAGAGGTGCCAGCCTCTGCACCACAGGAAAGCATGTGCAGATGTATTGAGGCTAACTCCTTTGAAAAGAAAGGAGAAGATACTCTGAGAGGAACGCACCAGAATTTAACCTTACCCTCTGCTCACAAGCAGCAACTACTATAAACAGTTACATAGTTGGAAAAATATACAGGAAAATTTGATGGGGAGTAATTCAAGACACTACTTAAATAGATCATATTTATGCAGTACATGCCTGCCTATATGTAAATTATTAATGCTTAGATATATCGTTTTGTTCTTCATTTCTGTGGTGCCCAGAACAATAGGACTTAATCCATACAGCTGAAGAGGAACTAGGGTAAAATAATGCTTACTAACTTCTAACAAGTGGATGCAGTTGCAGTGGTAACTGAAGTGAGAACTGGATCCCATCGTCCCCTGAAAACCATCAGTTTCCTAAACTTCTGCCATCTTTGAATTAAGTAATTTTTGATTTCACTTTAAATATTTTATTTTGTTAAGACTTAATTTGCCACAGACAAAACCAACACACTAAGTAGTTAAGAAGTAGCTCTGTGTTTATCCACCTGAATACAAACACATGCTCTTCAAAACTATAATGTTCTTATACACATTTAAGCACCATTTCAAGTATTGTTTTGAACTAAAATTGCTGCTTCTGCTGATTAAAGTGAAATACAAGCTCTGCATTTGTATTATATGAAAATATACAATTTGTACACTAGCTAAGTAATACACAAGTTTCCAATTTAAAGTGCAAGAGATACATAAAATCTGCTGAAGGGACATTTTTTTCATTTAAAACTAGATGACAAAAAGAAGTGAGAGCTGTATTCTTTAGTTCAACATGGACATAATCAAATCAGTTGGTCATTGCTGTTATCAGGTAATCAAAAAGATGCAGCTGAATAAGCTGATAAAATGCACAAAGAATTTGGTTTCAGAAATTTACTTTTTAATTCTAAGGACTAGTAAAACACTTCCAGTCATGTAACAGATACCAAGATCCTCAGTCCCTTTACGTCCATGTTTTGAACAAAAAGCTGAACAAAGCTCTTATCTTTCTGCTGATGGAAGGAATGAGATCGTCATTCCTTCACTCCAATAGAAAGACACTTCCCTAAACATCCTAATTGAAAAGAAAAAAAATAAAGTATTTAATTTGTTAAGGTCAAAAGCAGGTAGAAGAGTCCCTGCTAGAAAATTCTACCAGATGCAGTTCCAACAGGCTTCATGTTGAGCTGATCTTCATTTAAACCTAAACCGAATTGCTGGGTTTGCTTAAATGCCATTCTTCAAATGACATGTCTTGCTAATGAAATGTGTAGAGAAACACAGGAAAAAGCACAGATAAGATTTAAGAGAGATTTTTTACTTTTCCTATGAAAACTTAAGCTTAAACTATATTTTGCAATATTTAAAATTGTTTTTCAAGGTTAAAATGAAACTTTTAAAGTATAATTTAATCAATAGGATCCAAAATTTCACACCAAATGTAAAAAACACCATTATCATAATTCTCACTAAGCTTTCTGTAATAATTTAAATTGATTCATAATGAAACAAAAGTAGTGTTTGATACATGCACAAACAGAGCGTTTTGCCAAATGTTGTACTTCTTAAAAGCTTTACTCATTTTTTCCATTTCTTCTGCACTGTGGTATTCAATTCCCTAAACAGTCTTACTGAAACCCATGGGACTATTTATTGCATAAGGTATTGCAATTAAGAGGGAAGAAGTATTGTAGAAGAGTAAGGAGAGCAGAATTGAATATATTACCAGCTTTCCTCCCCACATGTAAATCTGAGCAAACACCACAGCAATCTCTCTCTTTCGGCTGATTTCAGTGAAGCTGAATTGAGAGCTGGCATTCAATTACACAGAAATTAAAAGGACAAACATTTTTTGCCAAATGCAGCCCCATCCATTCTGTATCTAGAAATGAAATAACCAAACAAGCATGGGAATTAAACTCAGAATTCAAGAACCTTATTAAAGGTGGCCTCCTCATCCACTGTTTAAAGCCACATTTAAGAACAAAACCAAACCAAAAAAGCCACGGATGACCATTCAGGTAACACAGGGTACTTCAGAGTAACCAGGTGGAAGGTACTCTGCCCTTGCTGGTCTGTAAATACCGCGCTGCCTGCCCAACCATGACGGGCTCCTAACAGCGGCCTGCACCTCCCGGAAGCAGCCACTGCTTGCCATTTTGGACCCTGCCTGTAGTTCTCAAGTGTTTGCAGCAGTGACAGCAAGGCCTCATGCTCCACCCCAAACTTGGGAATTGTTTTTTCCTCTATGAAGGACACAAGAAACCCTTCACAAAATAGCCCCCCATACATACTAGACCATAAAAAGGAGCAACATTTCACCAGAGGCAGGTAACTCTGATAAACGTAACATGCTGGCTTTCCGGCCTGCCCTTTAGCAAATGTCCACTAGACAAAGCCAGCCACCATTACGGCCCAATGAACACAGGGGAAAAAGAGAAGTAAAGAAACAAACCAGTTTTGCCCTGCTGGAAGGAGCTAAATGCCAGCTGGGTACAATTTACTCCTTGAGGTGGCTATAGTGGGCACAACGCTGCATAGGAAGAGGTCCGAATCCCACGTCCTTCAATGCCAGCTGAAATGAAAACCCAAACCCTCAGACTCTTCAGAAGCCATTCCCACCCCTCTAGACCAAACACACAGTTCCTCATATTCAGAAAATTACAGCTTAATAATAAGCTGGTTCCACTTTCTGCATCTTCCACACCCTATGAAAGTTTTCCTTTAGAAATATGAATAGGTCAGACCCTCAATAAACACAAATCATTGTGGACACATGAAACTGGAAACATAACTTCAATATCACAAATCAAATAACCTCAGTAAAACAGTAAGGGAGATGCCTTCACTCAGAGTCAGTTTTATACTCCTTTATTGCATAGTCCAGCCTTACTAATTAATTACCATAACCCTTTTAGCTTACTGCTATTCATCTTGACAAATTACATCGAGTCCCAGAATTAACTAGGCATCTTAGTGTTGGCCCTCATAATCCTTTGAGGCTGATATTTATCAGCACTAGCAAAGTTTGCATTAAACAAATAATTCAAAGTGTCACAGGAAGCAGAAAAGTAAGTTGATTTTTTTTTTTTTTGCGACTCTGCATTTTACTATAAACCAGAGAGACCTACTGGTGATGTGTAATATTCGTCTGAAATCCTGTCAGAAACCTGCATATAGCAATCAAAAAGCATTTGGACAATGCTCTCAGACACCTGGTCTGATTTTTGTGTGGTCCTGTGCAGAGCCAGGAGTTGGACTCGATGATCTTTGTGAGTCTCTTCCAACTCAGGATATTCTATGATATGGGGCCAAAGCACACACACCATGCTGCAGTATGGCAAGATCAGATACTTGCCACAGATTTGATTCAAACTCTCCCTTCAATTTAAATAAAAAAATGTATATATAGGCAATTATTCCACAACATTACTAGGAGATTTTGGAGGTGCTTCAGTAACACCAATAGACACATTGAGGGGGTGGAGATGCTGGAGGGGAAGCGGAAGCGTTCCTAGGTCAAAAGGATGTACAGAGATACATCCTTGAATTCTAGGAAGGTAAGCGACTTCTTCATTAAGCCACTGGAAATACGCCTGTAGAGCCCTCCTGGATCACCAGTGTTTCCCTACCAGCAGGTCATCTGCTATTTCAGATGTGACCAAGGTGGTCACCCTTTGCAAATCCATGCTTGCCAGGTTCTCAGTAGCTTTGAAGAAGCTCACACCTATGCAGTGCACACAACAGGTTAAGAGGCATCAGAGATTTTTTTTTAAACAGCCTAAAAGGTCTGCAAGAATTAAGACTTGTCAGACAGTACCAAAAAAAAATATATCAAGCTAGATGAGCTAATGAATATGTGATTTAAGAAATTAAATACTTTTAAGCAAAATAACAGATAAAGAAAATACTCAAACAATGGCTTGTCCTAAACATGCAGTTTAAGAAATATCAGTCTTAAAATAATTGACAATGTTATGCAAGTTATGTATGTTAGCAAGTTATGTATGTTAACCAGTTCAAAGCACGTTTGGATTCCTTCCCACTGCCTTTGAAGTGATAAAATTGTACTACTTTGCAATGCTTATTGGCCAAGTGTTTCTGCTCTATTTAGAGGCTCATTTGATTTCACCAAAATTTTATCTCTAGAACAAGATAACAAGAATCTAGAAATTGAAAAGCATAAACCTTGCTATATTTTACTGCAATGTATTTCTTTCTAATAGGAAAACCAAGAAAAAGCCCTCAACCCTCTCCAGTACACAAAACTCAGACTCCACCAGCCAATAAGAAAGGGGCCCAGAAATCATGACCAACCTTCCCCCTGCATGCAGAATGAACAAAAATTTTGCTACAGGTTTTCATATATCTTTTCTACTGTGGGAAGATACCTTACTACCTGCTCCTTGATTTTACCATACTGTCCTAATATAATCTGCCAAAAAGCTATTGAATTCATGTCCAATCATGTATACAAAGTGATAAGGATAAAATTACCCATTCAAGAGAATCTAAATCAAGACTAGGTTCTTTGATGTAGATGCAGAATTGTACTTTATACTTCTGCATTTAAAGTTGGCAAACCTAAATTAAGTTGCCATCATGAGGGACAGAACTTAAAGTCTTACAAGGCCCCACACCCAGGAATAACTGCCAGCAAAATAAAATTAGAACTTTATTTAAGTCATTGGCCTCCCCTATCAGACAATAAAGCTGTCCCTTTATTTACATGCAATATATTTTGAATGTTGCTGTATGTTAAATTTTTGAAAAGCTGTTCAATTTTTAGTTGAAGTCTTTCAAGCTAACTGCACTGAGACAAGTGACCTGTCTGCTTCACGACCTCGAAACCTCTCCCAAGGTCTGCAAGCAAAGACTGACTTCATTTCAGTTTCTGACCTATTATTTTCATTTCTTACTTTTGCATCAGCCTTCGTATTTCTCCCAAGTCTTGTAAAAGCAATGATTTCTTCTGTCTAGATGTGACACATTTTAATGGCTAACAGGCTCTGAAAAATCTTCTTCCCACGAGTTAGAAAACAGTTTTCCACTAATGTTTTTCAAGCACAGAAATCATGCTTCTTCCCTCACTTGAACAGTTTTATTCTGTGGCCAACTTCACTATGGAAGCCCACATGCAAGTTTTCATCAGTGCCAGTGAGAACAGCAAAGTGAGTACATACTTGATACACTTTTTCTTTTTTTTTGTCTTTCTTTTTTTAATGTTGATCACAGCTTAAACCAGTCCATTTTGCCTTTTATTTTTGTTTAAAGTAGGTCATCCTATGGACAAACAGGCAGGATTAAAGGCCTCTTATTACAGCCCAGACCTCAAAGAGCCTACCCATAACCTGCCAAACAATCTGCTTTCTGGGAAGGTATCTCAGCCGGCTCAAAGCATCTGCACAAAAATGCTGAGACTGCTCCTACGTGAGCTGTGCTAATAGACCCAAGGTGTAACGAAGCTACTGGGCAGAACCCTGGCTACAAAGTCCCCATGAGCACTGAGAAAAAACATTTTTGCTTTAGTTCTCACAACCACAAAAACACTTGAGTTAGTTGCCTGCTGGTACATGAGGGGAGTTTGAATCTCCCCTTCCTGTGCTGAGGATGCATCTTCAGAGATAAATTTGGGAAAACTAAGGTAGATCAGAAGTGCACACGGCATCTCTGAGCCATCCCCAAGCAAAATGAACTCTAGTTTGAGCTAAGTGGTAAACTGACTACACACATACAGCATCTCTGTGAACCTGATAAAAAACTCACTTTGACACAGGCACTGTTCAAGTTGTGCTTGCATAAGGGACTGCTGATGCTGCTAATGCAGCCCACTCTAAGCTGTATAATGAAAAAAAAAAAATAAGCAACCTAATCCTGCAACTTAAACACATCCATCAAAACTCATTTTTTCCTACCAGTACATTTATAAACACCAGAGAATGCAGTTATAACCAGCAACAATTCCTCTCTGTGCTAAAGATGTGCCCAATTTGGCTTTGAAGAGTTGGGCTCTCTTTTTGAAAGTGATGCAGAACAAATCTTCCCAGCTCATCTACTTCATGCTCCCTAAAAACAGGGGAGAAAAAAACATTTCAGGGATTAATAATTGCAATTGTCTAACGTGTTGGACATTGCTGTTTTATCAACAGCAATCTAAATATGCTCTAACTACAAGAATGAGCAAGAGGAATGAGCAGAAGAGACTTGTATCTGAGCAGACATTCAACAGATTTACTGCCACAAATCAAACAATTGCTGAGTTTGTTTTGTTATTTTTGTACAGCTGACCTATTCAATTGAGAAGTTACCTGTATTACTAACAACAACAACAAAAAATCTTGACAGTCCTAGGACGAATTCAGTAGACAGGTCAGCTTGTCACTTCAGGATACCTTGCCTAGAACTGATTTTTCTTTCTGTTTCTCAACACAAACACGTTCTGCTGCAGAAGCACCACCAGGATACAAGGCCTGAAGCAGAGGCAGTTCTGACCCAGTTAACCCCACCAGCAGCTATACAGAGAAGTTAAGTTCTCCAAAAGGTGTTGGCTGTGCTGGGAAATGGGTCACAACTCTGACAAGGAAACCTTGCTGAGGTAAGGCGCTGCCTGCCCAGCACGCAAGGCAGGAGCACACAAGGCTGCTGAGCGTGACGGGGAGTGCCTCAGAGGGCAGCAGGCAGGAGAGCTCAGAGCCAAGCCTTTCAGAGAGTACCTGTTCCCAAATCTCTAAACTGACATCATAAACAGATACATAAATATGCTTTTCATCTAAAAGGTCCGATGCCTTTCCTTCCCTTCATGGTAGAGACGCATTATCTGTTATTGACACACCAGCATCATTATCCCATCTCCCCCACCAAGTGATAAAAACAAAGCACTGTACTGTGGAACCCACATATGCTTCTAAAAAAAGAAAAACTAAGTAGCTTTCAGGAACATTCAAGTTACCAAATGACTGAGATTTTGTCTTTCTTTGGCTCAAATTACTAGAAAGCATTTATACTCCCTAGAGGGGAAAAAATGATTGCTGGGAAACAAACTCTGAGTTTTAATTTTTTCCTCTAAAGTTTTGAAAATTTTTTATTCATGTTATGACCTGACAAATTTTCTCAAGCATGCATGTTTTCAACCTCAGCATTTCTACAAAGTATTGTATATTTAATTTTAAAAGGCTTAGAAACCAAACCAAACACACACACAAACCCACAAAGAAAACCATCATTCACAAATGTCCTGTTACCTTGTAACCACAAAGCTGGGAAGCTATTTGAAATCCTCTCTAAGAAAGGGCATTGCTCATTCCCCCTAACAAAAATCAAAGCAGCCATCAAGCTGGCAGCAGCAAATGCACCTGTGCATCCTTTGGATGTCAGGGAGCGGGGCTGGCAGCAGCCAGGCGTGCTGATGAGGGCCAGAGGAACTAATGGCCTGGAAGGAGAAACTGCTTCTCTGAAATAAGGAAGCACAATCCAGTACTTCTCTACGTGCAGGTATTTGCTGGCATCTAGCACAGCCAAAGTGCCAGAACCAGCAACTGCAGAAGCGGGTGCATGGCTGTACGCCTGCTCTGCTGGCGGGACCCCCCTCTGCAACACCAGGCACCCGCCCGCATGTGCTGCCACAGCCCTGGTCACACCACGGCGCTGCTCCTGGGCTCCCTTCTGCTTTTCAAAAGAAAAGATTGACATAGTCAAACTTACAGCTAAGCTTCGGTTCAATTTCTTCTTTGATTTATAATTCCAGGCACAAGTGCTGTGAGCAGGGAGGACAGCCACGTGCTGCAGTACTGCCTCAGCTCAGAGCCGTATAAAACTGCTCCACCTCGACTTGCAAGAGTAAAGCGTCGCCTCAGAAATCTTTCAATAATTTTTCAGCTGGGAAGCAAAGTGCCCTATAAATTCAGCATTCTGTCCTAGCAAAACAGCACTCAGCATTAAGTGTTTTTCATACTTTGGTTGCTATATAAGTGAAAAATGGGTTTGTACAGATCAGTTTTAGAGAAGAAAATTTGGTCACAGTAATCTGCCTGGGGGCAGTAAGCAATTCAAGGCCTGTAGTCCACGTGTACTTTCAGAGAACGTTTAACATTATTCAACAGTCTTTGGAAGAGGTAGCTGTAATCAAAAGGAAAAAAAAGATGTAGTAGCTGCATTTCAGCTTGCAGGCCTACTGGTTTTTGCAGTGTTAATACACACACCATTTAAAGTAAATAAAACAAATTACTGACAATTCTTTATTGTCATCACTCAACAGCACTACTATGAAATGCTTTGTCCTACAGACTTACCCTTTCAAAGAACATGATTGACCTGAACCATTCAATTATAGTAAAATTAGATTTTTTTTTGCAACTGGGTTTCTCACATTTAAATTGTCCTTTTTTTTGACTGAGCATGGATGTCTAAAAATCATCTCTCCACAACGTGCAAAGTCAAAAATACCAACTTTTTCCTGACATTTTGCTTCAATCACAAAAAAAAAAAATATGATCAGCTGCATCAGTTTGGCTTCAGCTACCTTTCCATGCCTGCTAACACCCATCAAAACCTGCCGGGCAGACCCTGCTGATCACAGCCCTCATTCTACCCTCTATTCACACACACCATCATACTTTTGCCCCGCTGAGCCAACAAACCTATTTAATCCTTTCTCCAACAAGCAGAAAGGACAGGGAGAAGTCTATCTCAAGATGCAGGTTAGCTCATAAGCAGGACTGAGTGGAGCAGAGGGTGTTCAGCCACTGATGCAGGACTGCTCCAGTGCAGCCTCCACCAGCAGCACTCCCGTTGCTTGTCCAGTTAGGAATTCTCTATGGAAATGGAAGACAAACCTCATCCAACAGCTTACAAATAGAAGTAGCATCAGACCATGTTTTCCAGACATGGAACAGGTTTTTGTTTGTTTGTTTGTTTGTTTTGTTTTTTAATTATTATTATTTAAATACATATGCATAAAGCTCTAAGCACTTTAGTTTCTCCTGAAACTGTGAGAGCGAAGAACTGAATCATGGAGAAATTGCATGTCCAAAATATAACAGAACTCTCGCCAGAAAGCAAGAAGAACTGTACAAATGTGGAGAAAGGTCACAAATAAATATTTTTTGCAGCCAGCTGTCTAATGCTTTCTTTCTTTGTAATGTCTAAAAATAAAGAGTTTAGTCACTCTGTAACTTTCCAAGGACGGATCAGGCAGAGGGAAAAGGGAGATGCACTCCGGTCCCACACATCTCTTACACACAGGGCTGCCTCTCAGTAGACCTCAGCTGGCATTACCGAAGCCAGCTTTGAAGGTATGGATGATACAGTACTGAAGGTATCACTCCTACTCTTTTTTTTACATATGGTAAAATCAGGACATACAAGTCAGGGTCAGTATTAAAATTTACATCCCCAAAGTCCTAGCCCACTGCTAGAGGTCAACAGAGATAAAAAATATTCTCCAAAATTCTAAAAAGCTGTGGCTCAGGGACTTTCTAGACCAAAAAAGCCTTCTCTGCATGCAGCAGTCCCCAAAGAGCTCATATCCCCTCCCCAAGCTGCACTAGTAAGATACTGAGACCATGCAAACTTTTGACACCCTGTGAAAGAGCTCCTCAGCTTAAATTCAGGCTGTGTGAAGAGAACCATCTCCCTTTGTTACGAACTCATCGCCCCCTGGTTTCAATTCTGGCTTTTTACTGCTTGTATTGGAGAAAAATGACCAGTCGTTCCCAGTGCATCCGTTTCCATACTACTCCTGACCCCGCTGAGCTGTCTCCTGCTCCTCTCTGCCACCTCCTGAAATACAGAGCTAATAGGTACCACTGTTTTGGCAACCAAAGCTGTAAAATGTTTACATATGAAAAAACACATTGCCCAAATGGGATTAAGTGACGGACTTAGAAAAGGGCAGAAAGAAAGCATGGTAGGAAGGGAAGATAGCTGATTTAATTTTTAAAATCACAGTAGGTCACTCTAATTGTATTAGTGTATTACGGTGGCCTACTGTTCTAAGCCGCAAAGCTTTGCAGCGTCACTTTATCTTTTACTTCGGTCACATTTTCAGTATGTGAACGAGGAAGGAAAAAAAAAAAAGGAGCAATACCTGTGCCTACATCAAAGGGCAGCCAAGGCATACCAGCCACTGGCCTCCTGGCATGTGGACACACTCTCCTTCATTCTCCGAGGCAGCTTCCAAGACACAAAAGAAGGTGCAGTTACCTACCACTTGGAAATGGCCCAAAAGTTACTAGGTGCCTCAGAGCAACTGTCTAAAGAAGTAAAAGCCTCAGTACTCATTTTGATAAATAACGTAACTGCCCACTAGAAAGCCAGTGCTACTCCTCCAGATTCCTCCTTGGTAGCTCCTAGTGTGGTCATTACATGATAGCTCATTACATCACTGCCTTCTTATAGTCTTATATTCATTTATTTTCCTTACGCTGATCAATTTACTACCAGGAGAGAAAACAATGAAGGATGTAGTTAAAAATCCCCAGTGATCACTCTAACAGCAATCAATCCACCCAATATTGTTCTAAAAGCCCACAGCAAGTCACAAAACAGAACTGGGCAGTTCAGCAACATCTTCCTGAAAATACTAAAAAGTGTCTGAAATGTTGAGCTATTATATTGTTCATCTAGAACAAGAACTCATTAAGAGACCTCACGTTAGCATGCATTTTTTGAAAGTAGAGAAGATAGAAGCAGCTTTACGTTCAATGGAATGATGATAAAAATTTAACTCTTCAAAATATTTCACGCCTTTCTGGCTCAAGGACCCCTCCCTGCTGCCTTACTCCATGGGTCCTGCAGCCAGACCCTGCCCAGCCAGCACAGGCGTGCTTGTGCATCTGAGGAAATGAGCCAGGCTTGCCTGAGTGACTTACAGGCGTGCTCTGCTCTGGGATATTGTCATTGTGCTATCTGGGACAGCCACAGACTTCAGGTCTAAAGAGATGAGCACACACCATGAAGTCCTTAAATATTCATAAGCTTCCTCTTTGATCTCCTGGGTGGTTGACTGGCTGCCCCACTGCAGGTCTGGTGTGGTGTATGACAGAGGACTGAAATATAAGCCTCACTCTTGATGAGGAACCAGTAACTCTGGAGCAAATCCTATTTCCCCCCTTCCCCCATCTAAAGGTACGAAATGTTTCAGGAACTTTCCTACTCCAAGATGAAAGCTCATACTAAATCTTTCTTCTGGTGAAGACTGTTCCCTTTGAAGAGGGAATAGGTCATGGATGTCTCACAGTAGGATGGCTGAATTTCTGGAAGTGCTTGAAATAGGGATGGTTGGTTTGACTTAGAGGTTAAACTTTAATTCCAAGAGCGAGGTCACAAAATCATCAAATCTTTTGAAAGAACTTAGAGGAAGCAATTTTCATCCTGGCTGGTGGATATTAGTCACACAAGATGATCAAAGGTATTCACTCATTTATATATAAAATGTATATGTGTGTGTACATGTATATATGTACGTATGCCAAGCGTGGGACAACCAAAGCAAAGAGCCAGCTGTAACACATCTACATATGAAAAGATACATGTCCCAAACGGGATTAAATGATGGACAGAGACAAGAGCAGGAAGAGTGTATATGAACATACAAATGTATTCAAACACAGAAACACACGTGTGTAAGACATACATCATGACGTACTGAATTTCGGATGGGTTGGGTCAGGCCAGGAGAGATGAGGGTTCCCTGGAGCCCCCTTCCTGCCCAGCCCCAGCCCTTCCCACCTGGCCGCCCAGGGGGAATGACCCACAGCAGTGCCCGACATTCTCAGCCCCTGCTTTCTGACTTCCACACTAAAGCTTTCCCAAAGCAAAGCCCCCCAGTGCAGACAAAGGCTCAGCAAGTCTTTCACACCAAATGCTCATAACACAGCTGACAGACATCTCATTGTACTCCTAATGCGCGATAAACAATTAGCGATTGGACAAAACAGTGCAAGAACAAATCCTATTAACAAATAATAGGATTTGCTTGTGGATCACCCAAATGCCACTTTGGCAATTACTCCCTTGGCGGCTGCAGTGGGAAGCGCCAGGCAGGGAGCCTCGTGACACTGCACACTCATGAGGCACACGCGGCTCCCGGCCAGCCCCTGGGGCTCGCCACGCCACAGCAGTGGTGGCTCGCCAGCGCTGGCGGGATGGAAATGGCTGCAGCACGTGGCAAACAGAAGTAAAGAAGTAATCTACCTGGGGTACTGCGAACCACTTACATTTTGTATCCATATGCAAGCATATTTTGTAGAGCAAAACAGGCCAGAAAATAAACTGTTACAGTCCTCTTATTTATTTTCTTTAAGCTCAGTCCAAGATTTTTCTCAGCAGCTTAATACAGCCACTGGTAAGATAACATTCAAAGCTTTTAAAGTGGCAGCTATTTGTTACTCTTTGTATTTCTGTTTAGTGGTGCCATGCCTTCTCATCTCCTTGTGATCAATAGAGTTGTCTTATTTGTTTATTTGTTTCCTTTAACAAAGCACAGTGCACACTGCTTGGGATAAAATCAGCTTCTTCCACACCATTACCACCACGTTACAAAGGAACCAGCTCCTGCTCTTCATTGGTTTAGTACCTTCTGTTAGGAAATAAAAGTGGAAGCTAATAACCAAAACTGGGAGCCCATGAGTGGTAATCATGTCATTATAGAATATTTTTAGCGAGAATTTGAAAAAAAAAATCAATTGTAGACCATGATTTTTATTTGTTAAATAGAGCAGACTGGTTATAAATTCATTTTTCTTATTTAGGAGTATAACTAAAAATCTGAAAGGAAAAACATTCTGCCTTTTAAGTAAGCTGTGACCAGAAAAGGTGACGGTATGGCTGCAGGAAAGAAGCAACCTGGGTACTCCTGAATGTCCTAACCCTATAATAACCCTATAATAACCTAGCCCTATCATCAAAAACCACCCAGCAATACTGAGAAATAAACATGCTACCTCATTGGGGATTACCTCTTCCATAGGCGTTTAATGCTTATCCCACTGCTGTGGGTAATGCAGTAAATGGAGCGTTCTGGTGTGAATGAAGAGTTACAAGATTGTTTGGAGGAACAAACACTAAGGCTATTTGGATGGTACCTAGGGATGTTGGCTCGCCAAATGGAAGCAACACCCAGTCTCTCACCCAGCAGTGCCAGAGATTAGCTGTGAGCAGCATTACTGAACTCAACCTGCCTAGTGCTGTGCCCTAGGAAGAAAGGAGAAGAAAGGAGGAGATGGAAGTGAGTGGGGGAATACCTAGGTAAGATCACTGCAAGGCTGATTTTGAAGACATAGCCATACAGCCTGTTTGCCCAGGCAGAAAAAAAGAGCACCTACAGACCACCACACACTCAGCCAGTGCACTGTTAAGACTCCTGCACTTCCCTCCTACATATACCCCAAAACGTTCAGAAAGCACATCAGTTAAGTATTTGCAGAGTGCTTGAGGTGCACAAGGCTTTGCAAGCAGAGAGCACTTGATAATTACCAACTTTACACAGAATTATAGATCAAACTCTGCCTTCCCCTGACAACAAACGAGATGTGACATCTCTATCCAGGATACAAAAAGAAGTATCACAGCCCAGGACTGTAGCTCACTTAGAGCTGGACTGCAAACGTCAAATCAGCAGACACGATTGCTTCAGAAGGGTACTCAGAGCAGCTCTTGTGAGTGTGCATCTCCTTTCAGCATCCTGGCTGACAGTCACTTTCTTGGCGTGCATGTCAGTCACTGACCTCAAGAGAAACATCAGACACAGCCTGAAGAGTGTGACCACTGCCTCCATGCCTATGGCCAAGGAACACAAAGAAAAGCAAAAGTCTGCGGAACAGCCACAACTATGGCATCATCACAAGTTTTACTTTAGAAGAGGAAAAGTGACAAATACATTCCACTGCAAGATCGACTTCTTACCTACAGGAATATCTTTCCAGCTTCAGAGAAGAACACTTGCAAAAACAAGGGGGGGCGGAGGAAGGAGGGCTTGGGAAAACTGTTATACCAAGGCACGCAGAATCTCTTTTTTCATGCTCTGAGTAGTTGAATGCTGCTGACTGACATATACAGGCCAGCTGAAAAGAGGACCAGCCTCTGAGGAGTGCACATAAAGCTGACAGAACCTCTCCTGGCCAGGGCACCACCTTTTCTCTGCTTATCATTCATCACAGCAGGCTCGTCCTTGCTAACTCAGGACTATCAGCTCCTGCCCACCTCAAGAGCCTCTCTAGCTGGGAAGAGCCAACAGAGGAGCCAGAGCCGTAAGACAGCAGAAATCACGAGCAAATGCTGAGAAATTACAGAGCTATGTGGAGCTGTGCTTGTGCTACAGCAAGATAAAGGGCAGCCTCAGGACAGGCCGGGTAAGAAGCCAGGGTGTGACCTACGAGGGTGGGCATCCCGGGTATCCAGTGTCCTGGCTGCAGTTCCAGCTACGTACCAGAGCAGCTTCAGAAACAGAGTCTGTCCCCTGACTTTCAGGTGGGCATGGTTTTCCTGAAGCAGATGCAAGCAGATCAAGAACAAAACCAGTCATCAAAAGTACACAGGACAGGGAAAGCCCCAGTCAGGCTGGGGCAGAGCCCTGCACTCACAGCTCTGTAAGGAAACCTCTGCAATCAAACGGTAGAAGACAATCATTATACATGTATGTATTCAGCGGCTGAGTACCCCCCTTCAGATGTTTGTTGTAAGGCTTATCCAGAGCATCTGGACAGTCAAAGCACCAGTCATCTGCCTGTCATGAATCCCCATGCTGGAAACAAGAGACAGCTTGCTGTTACATTACTGGTACTAAATCCCTGGTCCTTCACGGCTAAGTAATGGAATTAAAATGAACAAACAAGCAAACCTAGCAGAGGCCACGGCCACTTGATATAAATAGAAATAAGAAGGCAAAATGATTAGCTTAGAGACATAACCAAAAAATTCAAATATATATATATATTTCAGCATTGTTTAACTTTGTGTGCAAAGCAGAGTCACACCAACTCTTACACAGAGGGAAGAATACGTGCTTCACACACACGTCATTAAAACTGCTGGCAGGATGATAAAGCAAGTGTTTAATGTCACACAGCTACCCAGCACAGAAAGAGGAGTGACAGTGGGCTGGGGGAGGGAGAGAAGAGCAGAAAGCAGAGAACCCCACAACAACCCAGCAGAAGCTCATGCCTTCCCTCACCTCCTCCCCAGATGTGCACATTTCCATTACACTATACCGCACTGACAAAAGTTTGCATTCTAACCACCAAATCTGAACGTTCGAAATAAACATTGCTGTTCACGCAGAGAACAAAAATAAATAAAAAAATGAATGCTCTTCTACAGAGGCAGATTTACAGCTGACTCTGCCTGCAGTGCCAGTGCCATGCAGACTGGAAAAACTAGGTCAAATCTTCTGCCAGCCAGCCTCACTGCTGCTCCTCCCCGCACCCCTCCTCTTCAGCTTGCAGTAGTAACCAAATAAATCGATTAACGAGAATGCAGCGGATCTGCTATGTGGGGCTCATGTTACTTGAGCCCAGTCCATATCAGGTGGGTCATTGATGCAACTACAGATGGAAGGGGTAAAAATTAAATCCTCACAATCTTTTACAATTCACAAATCCTAATCCTAGAGCATATGTACTGAATGCTGCTAGCCTCCATGAGCCTCCAAACAGCAATGTATGTGAAGGGGGGGGCATGGGGAAGAGAGAGAGTGGCTAGGAAGAGACAAAGAGAGGGACTGCTGGGCTTTCGCTTCTGCTGTACTTGCAATGGAAATGTATCTGCTGATTTGTTTTTTAAGCTTAGCATTTTTATAATGAAATCTTGCTGGTCTATTTCCTACAACTTTGGGAGTGATCGGTTTTAGAAAACTATCTCCATTTTGACATTGGATTTCCAGAGTGTAACTGTAATAATAGTTTTTACATCTACTATTCATTCTGTATATGTTTTAAATAGTTATCTTTTAAGAAAAAAGAAGACTCACAAACTGCAATTCACTGTCACAAAAGCACTTTTTTTAACCTTCATTAAATGTAGGACCAAATCAGTCCAAGTCAGCTTACTCATTTTTATTGATTTCTCTCCTTCTGTTGCACAGGCAGAAGGCATTCAGATCCATCATTAAAAAGCAAAACACTGCCGCCACCCCCGAGATGCAGTTCGGTATCAGCTGAATACTAAAACAAATCGCTCTCCAACTCCATTTCCACCACAGGCAGTATGCTGCCTCACAAGTTACTGCAAGAAGAAAAAGATGGCCAACCTGACTGGTTTACCAAGCCACAGACCCAAACCCTCAAACGGTTAAGTGCCCCAGGACGCACGGAGGCAGGGGAAACGCCAGCAAGCCCCGCAGGCTGGGACGCAGGACATCTGGCTGGCAAAATACATGGCTACTCCCAGGCGATTTCAGCCGGAATTAATGGGAATTGTCATTGTTTCTCTCTCTGTTCAGGTGCTCAGTGGAGTTTCTGTGATGATGACAAGGCCTTTTTCTCCCACTAGCAATCCCACGTAGCACATGGAGAAGCCCTTTAGAGCAGCCTATATAACTGAGCGGCAGACTAGAGCACAATGCATCCGAAATGCAATAATGCACATAGGGAGCCTTTGTCTCTGATGTTTCTTCACGTTTACCCTTCCTGCCTTTGGCTGAATTCCTTTGAAACCAAGGCCGTGCTACGCACAATTCATCTAAATCAGCCCCATCTGGCCTTTGTTCCTGAGGAGGGCCTTATTTATAGCAGTCACTGTTGAACTTTTACAGTCTTGGATAATTTTTCACCCTTAACTCAGCAAGCCATAAACAATTACCGTCTCAGTACCTTAGATAAATAGCTATGGAAACCCTGAGGAAAAGGTTGGATTTTGTTTGCTTGTTGCGGGCGAGGGGCCAGTGTTTTGGGGTTATTTTGTTGGTGGTGGTTTGTTTTGACAGTGACACATTAAGAGGGGGGAGGCATCTTGGACCTGAACCCAGGAGGACCCTTAGAGTCTGGACCCAGTGAGATGTAAAAGGCAACCTAATGAACACTGCTTACTGTCTGCTGGATCGGAAGGCAAGTAAAGACATGGTAGTGCTGGGATTACATACAGGGAGGAGATGGACCAAGGAAGGTGGTGAAAATGAGCATCTCTGAGAAAACTGACAGGCTAAAAACATCCTGGACCTTCTGCACTGTCAAGTAGCAGTATCCAATGTGCTATGACTCACTCCAAGCAAACCAAATACTCAGTTTTGAAGCCTGTATCTTAATCCTCAATGATTTTCCTCAAACAGTACTCATGCATGATAGCATAATAAAGATCTTTTGCTTCTATAAAAATTCAAAGCTTCACTTTCTATTAAGCCTTTCAACACAGGTCAGATAGAATGTCTGTATATATCTACATCATATTTCCTTTATTTATCTTTCATTTGTTAAATACTAAACCACAATGAGAAAAATGTTCTGCTATCCAGATTTTTTTCCAACCCATTTAATAGACAAAACAAATGATAATTTGATCAGTTTCATTTGTAAAAGGATTTCATGTTCCACACATAGTTCCCAATTTGGCCATAACTCAGGTAGCCAAAAGACAAGGGGCAATGTCCATAAAATGGGGCACAGGGAGTTCCGCACCAATATGCCAATGAACTTCTTCATAGTGAGGGTGATGGAGCACTGGAACAAGCTGCCCAGGGAGGTTGTGGAGTCTCCTTCTCTGAAGATATTCAAGAGCCGTCTGGACGCCTACCTGTGCAACCTGCTCTAAGGAACCTACTTTGGCAGGGGGTTGGACCCGATGATCTCTGGAGGTCCCTTCCAACCCCTACAATAATGTGATTCTATAAGCAGCTGGTGGAAGTCACACAATCGCCAGCACTTCGTGTGGGTGTCGTCAACTGTCCGGACATATGCTGGAAATTTGATACAGCCCCGAGGAAGCAGTCTAGGAGGTTCCTATCTTGCACAATTCAATCAAAAATTTGCATCATTCCTTAAAGATACCTGCAAAACACCAAACTTTATTTTTACTCTTAAACTATTAGCTAAAATTACAGTATACTCAAAAATCAAGCTGGAAATTATTTCTCCATTTATTTAAAAAAGCAACCCAAATCAGCATTTTATACAATTCAACAGAAACTTCCAAGAGCAGTCAAACTGTATTCTGAGTAAACAAAGCACAATTTTTCAATTGTTTAAATTTCTTCTCTTGGATCATTAAAGCATCTTATGACTAATATTCTAACTATAAACTTAACAGAAGATCTCACTACTTAAGTGTTTCTCAAAAGGAAAATTAAAGTTTGTGGATTTCTTCTTCAAGCTTCAGCTATTGTGAAATTATACAACCAATCTTTCAATGAACAGCTCTTCTCCTTTATTGGGTTCTCGCCATAATGATCATCTGGCAAGTCTATAAATTAATTGCCAAAAACGTCTTGTGTTTCTAGATGATCCAGGCAATCATAGCTGTTCTGGATTACTAGTGAAGACCACCGTATTTCTCTCTCTCACATGGACACACATCTACACACACATCCCTCCTTAGAGTATAGCATAAAGCAAAAACAATTATTTGGCATTATTTTTAATGTAACGTGCTAATCACATCTTCAGAGAAGCACCCTAGCATACTAAGTTTCCCTAGATGAATTGAACAGTAGTTTTTGTACTCTGATAATCTAAGGTTATCAATGGAGCCTCACCCAGCTGATTGAAAATGCTGTCCTGAAGTCAGGAATTCTAGCACCAGTTGTTTGCCAACAGCTGAGTTTGGTAGGACGTTACAATGGGTTCTTTCCAGTTCGAAGAAAGGGCTAGAACCCACTTTAGAGAACTTTTTTTACATGTAACAATATTTGTCTGCCTCACAGAACATCCATCAGACTCAAACTTCACCTGCTTGCTCCATCTTCCACATTTTCCATTCTTCCTGCCTATACTGGCATACTGTGGTGTGGCACTTCATCTAACACCCAGCTGGGATTCTTCTGTCCTTGGAGCTCACAGTTCAGTAGTCAGAAATGGGCCATTTGCAACTTCCGTAAAGTGAAGTCACCTGCCCTAATCAAAGTTTTATACAAGCATCTTGCCTTTCCTTTTGGTGTTCCTGTTCTCATCAGCCATCTGGGGCTCTGGTGAATGATGAGGACCCAGTCTTCCACTAACACTTGCCAGAAGTTACAGTACTTGCATTTTCCAACCAAACCTGGAACCTCATTAATGACTTAATTTGGAAAGAGTAGAGAGGGTTCTCTCTCTGCCAGACAGAAGATTTCTGGATGCCATCAGCAGAGATAAATAGACACCAGTCTGTAATCATTTTGGGTCATTTGCCAGCTGGCATCTCTTCTCTTTCTTACTTGTAATCTGTGTTCATTAAAGTTGCTGCAAGAAGGTGGGGATGGTGCCTGAGCCTGCTACACCCTTCCAAGTGGGAGGGGGTTGCAACAGTACAAACACTATGTCTTTGCACTGCCATCTTAAGAAAAAAATAATTCTTAAGAATTTTCAGAGCTGACCCCTGCATGACTTGGGGCAGACAAATCACACATACATGAAGTCTCTTCCTTTCCTAGGAAACAAGTGTTCTCACGTACCTTTGAATTTAGAAGCATATCTCATGGGATCAGTTGCAAATGCAGATTGCTTCTAGTGAGAATGAACAAATCAGTATGCCTGGTTACACTGTATTCCTCCCAGGTGCATGCACATACATGGGTCATACTTCCCCCAACACACACTCTGTATCTTTATTCTCACTTTAGTTTCACTCCTTATTCCCACACACCAGCAAACACAGCTGTGTACTCCTTTCTGCCCCATCCCACCTCTGGTCTTCAACCTCTCTGTTAGCAATTTTTACCTAGAGAGAAGAGAGAGAACATGGAGAGCAAAGAACCCCCTAAACCTTAAATTTCAAGCAAGAGAAGTGCCATGTTGTTGCTGCGCTGTATTTCTACAAAAGTTATTTGCTTTGCTCATACATATGAGGGGGCTGACTTGTCATGATCTGTCATTTGAGATGGAGATATTTATTGATGGCACAGAAGAATTCCAACTTTTGTTTTTATTACTCATTTTAATACCATTATTTAAGAGGCTTTAGAATATTAAAATTCCTCAGCCTGTCCTGCAGTAGGACAGAAAGAACTTAAATTTTATCACTATTTCATTTGTACCATAAATAATCCAGATCTAAATCAAGATCTAAATCTAAAACTATGAGCTGAGAGCCAAAGTACACTGTGCTAGGTTTACCACATCATAAATAATGCCTAAGAGTAAACTAAGTCCTTCATTAAAATTACAATTTTAAGAGAACTTTGTAAATAAGAACTTTTTATACCGTGTAAACTGTCTGAGGGAATAGGTTTTAGGAATTCAGCAGAATGGTTCATCCTGCAATAAATGCTGAAAAGCTTTATGCTATTTGTGATAGCTCTCACTAAACAATGTGGAAAACATTTTAGAAGTGAGAACTGTCCCACAGGCTGGAGTTGGAGAGTTCACTCCTGTGATTCTTCTTTTGCGTTGATAGGTGCTCTCCTGTGAGCAAAGCTGGTGGGGTGGCATTTGCCATGCGTTCACTTGAAGAGAGCCTGGTTAAAGGGGAATCATTTAAAAAAAAAAAAAAAAACAAAAAAACACCAAGGTGGATCCAAAGCTATTTTCCAGCTCAATTTTCCTATTCTTTACACAAGTATATTCATTCAGAAGCCTCTTTGTGTAATTTAATGTAAGCAAATACCTGCAGCGCTGTCAGACAAGATAGAAAGAGGACACTTATGAAGAAGAGAGAGAGATCTGTTGGGATGGCTTTGAAGGTCGTGATTATAACCTATTTAATATACATACACACACACACACAGTCGTACTCTCTAAATAACAGAATTGTGACATGTGAAACAAACATCATCATCATTAATGATGGCACTCTCCTTTTTCTGTTTACATGTACCCAACAAAGCTCTTAATAGATGTATTACCACTCTGACAGTGACTATCGTGTACACAGAAGCACCTGGACTTGCATTAAACCAGTTGCTGCACAGACTGACGGCAACACAGTTGCAGCACAGTTCAGAAAGAGTTGCCAACACCCCTGCAGGATCGCCAGTCCCTGTTAGGGGAGCACCAGGATATTCCTTCCAGGCCACCCTGCATGTGACCACCACAGACATAGCTGACATTCCTCTCACCTGTAAAGTGGCTTTGTGAAAGAGCAAACCTAGAGCAAGACACGTGGAAAGCTGTCAACAAGGTACCTGCTCCCAGCCAGTCATGGAGTTGCAGACCTGAAGCCTACAGTCAATATTAGCTGATGCTCTTGTTCAAAAGGTGTTAAGGGAGAGGAGAAGCAAGGCTATTGCATGATCTTGTTACTGACTGGACACCTAATGCCATGCAGGAGCAGAGGCTCACATCTTACTCTGTCAAAATAAAGAGAAGGGGGGGGGGGGGGGGGGGGGGGGGGACACACATTTAAAATGTGTTAACTCTTTCCAGTTAACATCCAGTAAACTAACCTTCTGCAGGTGAAGGTCACAGACAGGTGCATACGTATTACCAGTCTTGGAAAAAAAAAAAAGTGGGGGCAGAGAGAGTAAAGCATGTCACTTGGTAAGGGAAGGAAAAAAGGATTTAAAAAAAGACTCATATAAATGATTACTTTGATTTCTATCTAGGTGTAGTGATTGAATGGCTTTCGCTTCATAATTTCTAAAACAATAATCAAATGGCTACACGTATCTATATATAATGACACACCATTTCTGGTCTTCCACACAGGTTTTATACTGATGTAACACCTGCATTCTGTAGAAGCTAATTCCTTAATTATACTGGCAGAAGACCAGATTCAGGACATTTGTGAGTAAATAAATCATGCACAAGAGCAGTATGCATCCCCAGCTGGTATAAATCAACCTGACCACCCTTGAACAAACCATGATTTGCACCACCAACAGACCTGCCCAGTATGTAAACAATCACATAAAGCTGTGTGATAAAGCTCTCTTCATGCATGTAATGCCGTTTCACAAAAGTAATGCACTCTTTGCACTAAAAGTGATATAGGCAAGTGAATGCTAATAATTCAAGAGAGACAACTGATCTGATGTACAGAGTCTAGGATGTTTCATAAATTTACAGTTCCTTACTGTAGGAATTCATTGGGCAGGGAGAATGGAAAGCCCTAACCACTGTAATCTCAATTCTTTGTGTATGATTTAGGATTTTCTGGCACATGTGTGCTGGGCAGGCCTAAAGCTTTGGAAGAGGTTCACAGAAGCCTCCAGGTGAAGTTAACAGAAGTCTGAAAGAGAAGACCAGATGGAAGTGGTAACACCTGGATTCCAAAGACCATTTTTATATGTGAGAATGGTCTAATATAGCTTTTTATTTGAAATTTCTACAAAGGATTATATCAACAACAAAGTTCAGATGTTGGGAACTGCTGCCTTGACTCTTCATTCCAGTAAGCCTTCCCTGAGACAGAGAACAACCAACAGAATCAAAATAAAATCAGAAAAAGAAAGCACCATCCGTGGTTCTTCCTGAGCTGCAAAGTCCTAATACAGGGTGGACCGCACCAGAACTATCTCAGTTCATTGAACAAAACCACTGCAAAGCTAGAAGGGATTTGAGGGCTGTTTTTTTTTTTTTTTAAAAAAAAAAAAAAAAGACAGGATCACATTCTTCATAAATGGTCCTATTGCGGTCAAGGTCTAAAGTCAGCTACAGTCGTTCAAGGGAAGCAGAAGTCCTTTGGAGATTGCACACAGAGCACTTGATATTGAGGACTGCAATCCAGGCTACCTTCTCCTTGCTCTGCGAATCACTTTACGGACCACATAGCTGGCAACATCCTTGCCTTGACAGATACCTCCTTCTCTGTAGTTGGTTTCTCAATGTACTGTGCTCTAGTCTGAGTGCCAGGAGAGAAAGGCAGATAATCTTTTTATATATCACTTTACATATATTTTATATATCATTTTCTTAGCTAATGCACTTGGGTTATTTCCAAATACCCTTTCGGGGAATATTCCCTGGTACTGACACAGGATTTTGTAGATATAAAACATGAATGAAGTTATGATTTTTCCTAATAAACCCTTCAAGGATTTTTCAACAAAATTGACCGATGTATGCTTGTTCCACCAAACTGAGAAAGATCTTTGACAAAATCATGATGAGCTTGCAAATCTTTCCCAACACAAACCTGTCTTCCTACACACCACTGCAGTCAGTCTTAACTGCAGTCAGTTAAGAATGTAGTGGAAGAACAGTTCATCTGAATAATAGGGATGGTATCCACCCTAGCTGCATAAAAGACTTTATTTCCTCTTGATTTCAGTTACTGCCTGTTCCATGCACGAGACTGGGGCAGTGATGGACAACCTCAGAGAGAAACTTCAGGCCTGCTTTTGTTTGCCCCTGCAGCTTCACAGCGCATCACACATGGGTAGACAACTTTTGTTCAAAGGGAAAAAAAATCAACAAGAAGAGGATGAATAAGACAAGAGCAATTGCAGGACAGAAAACATTTAAGAGGCATGAAGAAGAAAATGAGAAAAAGATTAGAAAGTTGCAAAACAAGAAATACTGGAATAAACATTATTTTCAAGATAAGATAAGAGGGAAAAGCAAGGGACATTTGTTTTGAGACTGAGGACACAGCTGTAAGATGGGACATACAAGAGAGAGAGTGTGTCAGGAATCATATATTTTGCTCCCAGATAATGCACTCTTATTGAACTCTTAACACTCAGTTTCACAGAAGATCTGAAACAATCAGAAACTTCAGGCTGTATATTAATACAGCCCTGGTGCTTCAAAGACATGATGGCTGTCATGTTTGGAGACTTTATAGACATGTGTGTCATCAAACTCACCCTCAAGAATAGGGCAAAAGGTTTAACTACAATGCACTTAAAAATGAGTGTAAATGCAAATGCTTCAACGTAACTTTGCCATTTTCTATTATTTCAGTCACATTACTTAAGAGATTTGCTATCACTATTTAAAGCCTAAAGCCCAGTGAAGTTATGCCTGAATTATCCCCATCAAGAAACAAGGCAAAACACAAGTTATGTATGTACCAAGTGTTACTTTCTCGTCAAACCTTGAAGTCACCTCTCATTGGAACATTGAGAGAGATGAAGTAGTGTTGCTCCATTTCTACGAATGCAGTTTTCATTTTGACAACTGAAAATAAAATGCCAGGCTGGAGGTTTGAGCTCATGCTATGATTCCAGCAAATCAAATCACCAGCCTATTTTCAAGAAAATTAACCTGTTATGATTATTAAAAAATATATATATATATATAGGCAACATGCATACATAAATAAACTGAACGACTCTAAAATTAAGAGCTGGTCAAGGATATATGCTTTTGGAGGCTAGCAATGCTATAGAGATCTCATTTTTAACTCTACATCATAGTCCTATAACCAGGCCCATTTAGCTGTGCTGGCTGAAAGTCAGGACATCTGTTCCTAAGGAAATTTTGACATTTCTAAATTTCCATTTCATTCCAAACTGGAAGAAAACCAAATATTTGTCATATTTCATATAAATGCTCTAGAAAATAACAATTCCAGGTTAGCGCACACAAAAAAATCTTCCATTAATTAACTAGGATAAAGGGTGTTTCTTCTGTCAAATATCAAACTGTTTCATTAACACCCCGACAAGTAACATTTTGGAATATCTCATTTTCTAGACCAGCCAACATTTCATAGCTTCTCTTAAAGATTTAATTAATGATTTTTTAAATAAAATAGAAAATAAGTATTATATCAGAGTGACATGATGCCAATGTGATTTATAAATTCTTCTATGTTGTGCACACACACATACATATACATTCACAAATATACATATATTACCTACAGACAACTAGCAAATGTGGAACTAGAGACTAATTTCTCAGGGTTTTTGTCTAAGACTGATTTAATCTTATTATCTTGAACACAAAAGGAATAAAAGCTTTTCCAGTAAGACATGCGACCATCACTCCCTGTTGACAGGGAACATAAGAGTTCTCTATTTTCTAAAGTATGAATTCTTTTGGGAACAAAATTATCTTAAAATATTGTAATGTGGAGAAGAATCAATTTATGGAGAACAGAACTGAAATTATCCTCAAAGTTGCCTGTTATAATCAGATTTGATGCTGTAGGAAACTCAAAGTATTGATCCTACAAGGGAACAGGAATGTGCTTAAGAAGAGAAAAGGAAGAGAAGGTCCAAGTCCATTTCTTGATTTACTTCCTGTCTGTTCACATGCCAGACTACAATAACAGCAATCCAAAGACCCATTCTATTGCAAATGGAAAACGCAGATGCCCATCAAATGTTGTGTGCTCTGCCCTAGTTGAGTTTCACTTGCAGACTTACAGCGAACTTCAACCTAATCCTCACCTATTTAGGCTTCCACTATAGTTTGTCATCTTCCTACAGGCTTGGATTCCTGGGTGCCTCCTTGAGTCTTGCAGTGTGAAAGCACGGCCTCACCAGTGCCCAGTACCAGGGGATCACCGCTCCCCTTGCCCTGCTGGCAGCCCCCTTCCCAATGCAGCCCTGAATGCCACTGGTACATTTCTGGCTTATGTTCAACGCGTTGTCCACCAGCACTCCCAGGACTCCATCTGCAGTTCAATTTGTCATAATCACGTCAATGCAATCACTGCAAAGTTAATTTAGTTCAAAGGGTGTTGTAATCCTAGGGAGCATTTGGCTTTGGAACTATTCATATTTTCAGGCTGTTCTCTTATCATATCAGTTCTCTCCCTTCTCTCATACTAGGTGTGTGGGAAAAGTTGACAGATAAGTATCAACCACCCAATTACCACCCAATTATTGCTTCAATATATACAAAACACCCTCCCACTTGTGGTCTAACCGCTTGCCTTTCTTTTTCCCAAAGGCTTCTTTCCAACATAATGTCCTTAAGAGGAATAAAGACACCCCATCAGACCCGATCATCTTGTTCAGCAGCATGCTTTGGCCAACTGCTAGTTGTAAACAGCAGGAAGTCCAAGCAAATCTAGTGGACAACTGCGGAAAAGCTTGTCAACAGACACATTCTCACTCGTGACCTTTACATTCAGTCAGGAATCTTCTCATTACACATCTTCACCTTAAAATTTGTTTTCAACAGAAGCAACTGGTCTCACCAGTTGCAGCAAGGATTCTGGTCTTGATGACATGCTGGTTTAATCTTCTACAGCAATGCCCAGGGAAGCCACAGCCCTGGGTCAGCTCCAAAGCTGAGCAGACCTCCTTCCTACAGAGCATGGACTCGAAGCTCCCTGCCACCTGAGTTCATGCTTTGAGCTATCCTAAATATTTCTCAGCTCACTTTCATTTCATCGCAGATTTCATTTTCTCTTTGTTATGCTGTAATCCCCGTGGCTGTAGACTACCATTCCACCTTTATGCTGCCCACCTCCAAAGGTGCCATATAAAGGCTAAGTCTTGTATTTCCTAAGAAGCCGGCCTTGTTCAGCAGCGCAGCAGCTGCCTCCAGCTATGTGGATCACTGCATTCTTTTGAGGAGCCGACACACCACACTGCCACAACAGACAAGCAAGAGCAGCAGATGTTACTGTACGCCACTCCAATCTTCATTTCAGTTACTTTGTGACCTGCAACTCCTCATGAGCAAGTGGGGGCTCCTTCCTTGGCGCTGTGCAGCATTCGCTATTTCCAAATAAGCAGCTCCCTGCCACCTCACGAAGGTGCCTCTCTTTCTAGCCTAGAGAGTTATGCCTGTTTGTAGTATCTGCCCAAGGAGGCAGTATTAGTGCAAAAGCAGCTTTCAAGTTTAAAGTCCCACGTACCTACAGGATGCCAAACATCACAACAAAGCAGAAGCTGAGTGGCCTCCACTTCCACTTTCTTTCAGAAGTATGAGTCCCAGGGACATGGTAAACAACAGCACCAGCAAAAGGTGAGGTATCTATACACTATCTTATAGAAATTGAATTATCACCACCAGAAGGAAGGGAGTAAAAAGATCCCAATTCCAAAGTAAGGATTTCAGCCTCATTTCTATCAAGCTTATGCTGTGTGCTTTTTTTTTTTTTTTAATCCTTCTGCTTGCACAAGTAAACTTTATCTCAAAGGATGGCAAACAGGCAATAAGCAGATGTGATCTCACCATACAAAATAAACAAAAGAGCCACTTCTTCCTCTGGGTCATCCCCTACACAAACACAGAAACAGGATCAGGAATCTAAGATTTTATGCCAATGAACATCCTTTTGGGGTCTAACCTTTGGTTTTTGCACCAGCATAACTATGTCAGCTAAACTGATTGATTTATCTTTACAGTACCACAGGTTGGTCTCTGCATCCACCTACTCCCATCCCTACAAGAAAAACCCAGACAGAGCAAATACTATTTAAAGGAAGCTTTCACTGAACTCACGCTGAGGAAAAATGCAAGTGGTTCTGATATATTCCTTTAACCATCCTAATGTGACCTGTGAGTGCAAAGAAGGCTTTTAATCATTTTACACCAAGCTCTAAGGAACATCTTTTGTTGTAATATTAACATGAGGATTAGCTTAATGAATCTGAAAGATATTTCATTAATACAGGGTAGTTAGGAGAATTTCAGTATTCTGCTCTTCCCTATTCAAAAGGCAACTTAGATTAATAGCTGATATACAAATATATCTGTATTTTACATAGTATACAACAGATCTAACTGAATATCATGCTTCTTTACAGCCCTTAGATTTTCTTAGTAGTTATACAGACAGCTATCTTGAGAGTTGAAATTTGATTATGCAACATCAGTAACATTTACATGAGGCTTCGCTACTACTCAACAGTAGGAAAGTTTACAAAAGGAAAAGGTGATGTTATAAGATGTATTAAATACAAAGAAAAAAAAAAGATCATCATATTTCACTCTCTGCTTCTGGTACAGAAGTCACAGGTCTGTGTTACAGGTCCACCAGCACTATGAAAGTCATCTCTAAGCTGACAGCTGGCTAGGCTCAATACTTAACTCTCCCTCCTCCGTCACCATTTGACCACTTCAGAGTAACTGGGAAGGTATCATCCCTGTGAGAAATCAATGACTGTCAGATAGTCCTAACTGAAGACTGCAATTCTTCATCGTGTGCTAAAAAGACTTCCTCACAGAGGATGGAAGAGCTTAGACCAGCCAATCATCAGAAACATTGCTCACCTCTGAGCAAAATATTAGTGATTCCTGCTCTCTCAGGTGATCAGAAATTGCTGTTTTTCCCAAAAAAAATATCCTTTAAATGCCTAACGAGTGAAGGGAGTCACTGGTGCATGAGCTCACAAAGTGATCAAGATGTTAGATGAACACCTCCAAAGAACTGTTGGTACACATCATACTCATTCGATCACTTGTAAGGTGCCAATTACAGTCTTAAGTAGACTACTGAACATTACCTGAGGTTACACCCCTTATGAAAGCCATGCGCTTTTGTGCTGTAATTTTCACTTTTATGCCAAGACTCCAAGATGACCTTGAGACAGGTACAGAAATCCCAAATATTAATAAACTGTCAAAATTGTTGTAAACATGGAATATTTTTCAACTGTTAGGAAAAAAAACCAACAACAAACATGGTCAAGTAAATGCTGCTCAACTGGACTAGTAAGAAACTTGTCTGCAGATGTGCAAAAAAAAAGGCAGAATACCAGAAACTCTTCTTTTTCCAAGAAGAAATTCTTAGCAAATGCCTGTTAATCAGTGACAGAAGCAGAAGCAGGAGCAACAAAAAGAGCCACAGTCAATTTGGATCAAACTGCAGTTACAGGAATCCTGGAGAGAACCGAATGCAAGTTTCTAACAGTAGCTGGGACCTGTTCTCAGACAAAACACTGCTAATAGCAGCTCTGCCCGGGTAATAAGCTCCCAGTATCCTCTAGTAACTTGTCACCTGAACCTTTCCTTCAGGCGGGCTGTGGTTTGGCTGTCATTTGGACATTTTAGAAATCGGTTTTAATGGCATTCTCTACAGGAGCTCAACACATATTTCCCATTTAACTCCCAATTTTGAGATTGGCACTAACGTACATCTATAAATGGGCCTTTACAAGAGACATTTAAATAGTACCTATTTTCTCCACTCTGCCTTCTTTTAAAGGAACGTGCTCGGCTTACATGTGAACACACACCTACGGTTTTCTCCAAGCAACAGTGATGTGTAGCAGCCAGCAGTCACACCTGAGGTGAGTGAGCGTACACTGTGCTGCTCAGAGCTGGAAAGGTAAAAACAATCATTTTGCTGTGAGATATCTACTTGTTTTAGCAACTGAAATCCAAACACTGCAATGCTAGGAAACAAAAACTGGTTGCATAAACAAAAATGTAAATGACAGAAGATTAATAACTAAACCAAAAGAAAAACAGAGAAATGGATAGCACAATCAGCAAGATATACATTCATTTTAAATCTATTTACTGTTAATGCTCTACTGATACTATTTCAAAAAAGAAATGGGTTTAAAATTTAAAAGAAATAGCTTGTCACTTTCTTCACATTGCCAGTATCTTTTCGTAAGGGAGTTATCAATTTCAATATCTAATTCAATTTCAACTGAATTAAGTATTTATCAGTTTTCAACAACAATAACAAAACCCATAACCAAACCAAATCAATTATGTTATTAGAAATCATACAAAAAAAACACACACACGCACAAAATAGAACTGAAGAAGTTACTGTCAGTGAACACCTGCATCCACTCGCACACAAGTGAATTATACCTGAATGATCAGATCATGTCTAACACACAGGGAACTAAGCAAGAAAACTACAAATGTCACAGCCTACAAACAGGTTTGGAGGGGTGAAAAAGACAATCACTGCCTCACCTGGCCTGCTGAGAAGAGGTTTTGGGCTGCTGGAAAGGCACAAAGTTCGTGCTCACCCTTCCAAGCTCTATATCCTCTCTGACCTCCCTGTTGTCATAGGAGAGCACCAATTCTAGACATCTTAGGGATTATGAAAGCCAAATTTTTACATACATGCCACATATCAGAAACCTTTTAAGTGCTTTAATGTACTGCCACCTGAATTATTTGTTACAGTTTGCAATATATATACACGATCACACACACACATTGTGTCACGTCACCCCGATCCACTAGGAATTACAGTAACGCTACATATGAGCCAGCTGAGGTTACCTTTGAGGCTGAATTATCATTATAAAAGAAAAATGTCATACAACAGCCATGAATTTCCATATGCCTCATGTCTAGGGTATCTTGATCTGACTGATCTTAAGCCAAGAGGCTGGCTCAGTTTAAATCTGTGCAGCTTGAGGGCTGCTCCTGTTTACAATCAAGCTACCTCTGACCACGTAAGCCATTCCATCAGCTGATGGAGATCAGCTTCACCTTAGAGAAATGTCCCCTATATCAAGGCCAGAGGACAATAAAGGCACTGTAATCCCAGATTGCCAATTTATGGAGTTACCTCATTAGATCTGAGCCCAAACTGTTGCTCACAAGGCAAGAGAAAGAAAGCACATTGCAACTACAGCGCAAGGAAGAGAAACAAGAAACTTGAGAATGTGAGCCAAGTGTAAAAAAAGCAGTAAGAAAGATTACTTGACTCAGATATAAGATTGCTGGACCACAACAGAAATGTGTTTAGTTAGCACATCTTTTGGAGGATTCAGCCAACCTCTCCCTCAAGAGATGGCTCTAAAGGAGAGGAGTGTTACCCTCTTGTTTTGTGGCAGACAAGCACATTGATTGTTGAGCAAATATTTTTATGTAACCACATGCCCCTCACAGAGGACATGCTTGGGACGATAAGCAGGGCTGCTGCACTCGGCAGTGAAGAACTACGAGATCCCACAGAAGAAAGAGTAAAAAATAATATTTTGCCCAGAATAACAGATACTTCTTTATCTTTTTAGGCCAACTGAGGCTGCAACACCCTGCTATTAGCTAAATCAACTTCGATTCAGCTTTAACCTGTTTGCCCGCTCTAGACCTGGAGAGGATCTGGAGAGTGGTAGTAATAAAAAACTCTTATGTCCTTGTAGATGAAGGTGTTGGGTAGTACAAGATGGGATCCTTAATTGCTAACATGCGTTTAAAAACAAACAAACAAAAGGAAAAAAGCCTACAAAACTGACGGATACCATGAAGAAATACATCCCCACATTACCACCACAATGCTGAACTCATGTCAACTTCTAAATTACTAGGTAACACTATAATTGCACTTAGCTACAGTTTTCTAAAATATACTTTGTGTTTAAAGAGAGAGATAAATGAGAAGGAAGGGAAAAAAGGAAAAGCTGTTAAGGCATTTTAGCACCTCATCCATAACTATGACGGCCTCAGCAGATAGAGCCACTAAATCTCACAGTTATGAGACGATACCTCTGAGCAAAGCTTATTTCTAGAGCACTCATCATCATCAGATCCAATTGCCGAAGCGATTCAGAACACACTTAATGTTCTAATCTACTTTTTCCTTTCATCCACAAGTGTGATGGTCAGTGATGACAGGGTAGGGAAATAGAAGAAAAAGTGTTTTATTTGAAAGAGAAAAGAAAGCATAATTTCAGAAGTGTCTAGATTCTTTTCTGGGCTTTGCTAGGTGATTCAAACTAGTAACAAAACAAGCAAAAGGAAAAACCACCCACCACGACCAAAAATATCCACCAAACAACCAGTAGGATTAATTCTGTTAATAATAGGTGAATACACATAGAACAAAGTTTTCAAGTTCTATGCTTACAGCTGCACACAAAAACATGTACACAAACATATGTATTACATGTATATATTATATATAAAGTATGTATATATATGAATGAAGTCAACTTTTCATCTTTAGCATGACTAGTTTTACCCCCCAGACACATCGAGAACTTTGTAAGCAAAGACATGTGAAGTTCAAATCACAGCTCCACCTGAACTGTACTGTAAGATCTGGGAAGTTCGTCATCCTTTACAGCAAGTGCAGTAAAACCATTCTACCCTGGCAGCCAGCTACTGTGAAGGAGTTAGAAAATAACAGGTACTAAATCACGCAGTGCTGAGAATCTGATGGCTGCTTGCCTATCAGTATAAAGAATTACAAGAGTACCTGTTAGGTATCTTGCAGAAGAAAACAGAGGACACGCTTCTGTTACAAATATTTCACTACAGCCATGGATTTAAAGTACACATGGAACTTTTAAAGTTGTTTTACAGCATCTATTTTTATTTGTTCTTTAAGTGCTACCGTTGCAAAATCAGCAAACACATCCACAAAAGCTTCTTCCAGGATGCAGCATGTACAATATCAGTCACCAACACTGAGTTTTGAAAGGAAAAAAATGCATCTGTTTTAACACACAGAAAAATGAAGAAATCATCAGTTCAACAGATATTCCTTCTCTTGTCCCTTCCCGATCTCACATAGCTTTACCAACCGAAGTAACTGCAAACCTTTAATTAATGATGCACTTGAGGCATTCCTCTTGCTCCCCACAAATGATGGACCGAGGTCTGATGAAATACATTACTAATAAGCAATAACGAGGCTTGATTTTTCTCTTATTCAAAGACAATCCTCCTGCTTTGATCAGTGGAAGCAGGTCCAGTCACTTCTGCTCAGCCTGCTTTAGTAAAATGCTGTACGTTAAAAATCACAACTGTACCAGGCTGTGTGGATTAATCTCACATGAAATGGCCTGATCCTAGTCTCACATTGGTGTCTTACAATCGATTTGAAATTAAAAAGGAACAAATACATACTTAAGTAGTTGTTAACAAAACCTCGTCGGAGGTCGCTCACCTACTATCAAGCTACCAATACACATTTCCAGAGCTCAATTTCAAAATTAGCCTAGCAAAAATAGAAGAGTTACGAAAATGTACCCGCATCCTCATCTGCGTAGCCAACACTTATAAATATAATGGTCTTCCAAATTAAAAATTACTTTAATTGAGTTAAGAAAGCTAGCCTGTGGGGGTAGATATAGACTACTGAAAAATCACAGTAGCTTCTGTAACACCAGCAGCTGCATCAGAACCGGCAGAAACAACGTGTTTCTAAGTTTAGGCTGACATTGTCTCCCCGACTAACTGCTCTGCCACCTAACAGCCCTGCTGCGATACACGTTGCAGTTCAGATGGCAAGAGATGCAAAATCACGCACCCGCTTTCAGCACTGCGAAGCACACGTTGTACGGACGCCAAAGGGGAGAAACAACCAGTGAGTGACCCGGCGTTATCTAAACGACACCGGGTACTTTAATTGCAATCGTATTGCGGTATTCCATTCGGGACACGCGGCTAGGTCAGCCTGTCGGGTCCCCAGTCAGACCACAAGTTTTGCTGCCTTTCGGCCCACCCGCAGAGTGCCACCGAAGTTGCCAGCGGCGGCTCGGCTCTGGGCGCACTCGCAGCCTGCCCTGGGCACTGCAGCCCCCGGCACCGTGCTCCGAGGGCAGGGAGCGCTCAGGAGGCAGCTCCGCCCCGCAGAGCTGCGATTTCATAGCTGCTACAGCACCGTGACAGCCCTTCCCCGGGATGCAGCGGCTGCTGGTCCTCCTCGCTCCTCCGCCGCCGCCCCGGCAGCACCGCTCGGGAGGGCGGCAGGCGCTGAGGGGCCGACCCGCTCTTTGTTCTTCGCGGGCACAGCAGCGAGCGCACAGGAGAGCCCGCTCCACCCCAGCCTCCCCACACACACACACCCCACAGCCCCACTCCCGTTTCCGCGCCCCGACCCCTCCGCGGGAGCCCCGCGGCGATAATCGCGGCCGACTCCTCCTGTCGCGACAGCCTCCCGCTGCCCTCAGGGGCAGCACGGCCGGGGCCGGCGGCCACCACCCCGCCGGCACAGGTGCCCCGGGGCCCTGCCCGCCGCCGCCGGGCCGCAGGTGGAGGAGGCCGGGGCCGTTCCCGGGGCGACCTCGCCTCCTAGCGCCCGCTCCGCGCCGCGCCGGCTCCCGGAGCCCGCCGCCCTCCCGCATCAGGCCCGCACCGTGACCGAGGCGGGGGGCACAGCGCTACCGGCCCGGCCCGGCCGGGGGAGGAGGACCCGAGGCGGCCCCTCGGCCGGCGGCCCCCCGGCCCCGCGCTCCCCGGAGGAGGCTCCCGCCGGGCGGCTCCGCGTTACCTTTCGAAGAGCAGGCGGATCATGAAGATGCAGAAGGCCAGGGGGAAGGCGAGGTAGAGGTCCTCCGCCTGCGGGAAGGAGGCTTCCTCCGTGCTCTGCAGGTCGGCCCAGGTGACGTTGTGCGGCAGCCAGAACCGCTCGTTCCAGAACCAGGCGAGGATCCCTGCCATCTTTGCTTTGTCTGCCGCGGCGCCCCCCGCTCCGCTCCGTTCCGCTCCGCCGGCCTCCCTCACCGCGGCTGCCGGGGGGAGGAGGACGGAGCCGTGCGGCAGCCCCGCCGCGGACACTGAGACGGCTGCTGCTACCGATACTGCCGCTGCTGCTGCTGCTGCTGCCGCCGAGCGCCGCGGCTGTGCCGGTTCCCCGCCCCGGCCGCCCGGCGGGGACAGCGGCCGCCCCGCCTGTCACACGGCCGCGCCGGCCCCCATTGGCTCCTGGCCGCTTCCCGCCGCCCGCCGTTACGCCGCTGCTCCGCCGCCGCCTCGGGGCCGGGGCCGCCGGGTGCGCGCCGCCGCCTTCCCCCCCCCCGCCCCTTCCCCCTGCTGAGGCAGCCCCCAAGCGGCGAGCACCGAGGGGGGTCCTCCCTCCGCTCCGAAGTGCCGCTGGGTTTGCACGGGCCGGTGGTCGCCACGGGCAGCCCCCCACAAGCCCCTTTCTCAGCCCCGCGAGCCGCGGCCCCGCGGCCGGTGGCACCTCAGAGGGCTGCCCCCGGCACTGAGGCGTTCAGGCGGGAGCCCGGCGTCCTGGCTGAGAGGAGCGGCCGCGGCATCTCACGACCTAACCCCGTTAAATGAGGCACGGACGAGAGTGTCTGGGAGCACAGCGCTCAGCAAAATCAAAGCTGAGGTGAGGGCTATGGCTTTGCGTTCCCAGATAAAGAAAATCTTACTGTCTTTACGTAGGTTTTCACTTTCAGTTGCTTATCTCGCTGCCCGCTTCCAGCAGAGATGAGTTACGAGAGGAAAATTATAGTTGTCTCCACCAGGTTTTACAGAAAAGGTGGCAAGCAGGCTTTAGCAGAGCAGTGGCCTCTGGACTGTAGGCAGGGTGGTCTAGGCACAGACAAAATTACCCCAGGTAGTAGGTGTACATTATCCCTACACCATCAGTGTTTTCCTGCCCTGCCCCACTTTATTTTTGTTGGTCTCAGTTTTCACCCCTGTATCATCACCCCCCCCCCCTCCAGCTGGCTACCAAATACCAAGAGAAGCTGAGTGCTGTGCAAGGTGAACTCCAGAATTTTATCATCCTGGTTGTAGGTTTTCTGCCAGCTTGCTCTTTTTCCCCTGCTGACTCTACTTGTCTTTCCTGAAAAACTAATTACATAGCTCCTCATCTGTGTGCTGACATTTCTTTGCTGAAGAAAACTCCAAGGTAAACACACAACACCCTCACACTGTGAAAAATGTGATATCGATTTAACAAAATTAACCATGTTTGGATATGGAGAGGATTTCCATGCAGGACATTTGGGGAAGTTTCAGGGAATGTTTTGGCAGGTTGGCTGATGAGCCGTGCAGGTGAAATCTTCCACTGGGTGTTTTTGGCTTATTGCTAAGCCAACATCCCATGTGTCTGTGAAGTTTCTGATTCATTGCTTCTGGTCACTCCTAGATGAAAGCTTTTCTTGATGAAAAGCTCTTCAGATATAATTTTAATAGCTGTCAATATGCAGATAACCATTTGCTTCATTAACGATAATTGGATTTAAGGCAAAGTTAATTTTAATCAGAAAATTGGTATCATTATTCAGCATCTAAAGGTTGACCTGTTTTTTTTCAGCACATTTCAATATTCCGATCAGTTTAGAAGTGTATTCAATATTTATGTCTGTTTCCAATACAATGAGATAGCTCTTTCCCAGACATTGCAGAGGCTCACGGGCTCTGGTACTTGGCATTGCTTATGTACAGATACAGGAAAGGAACGAACGGATCTTTGCAAAGTGAGCCTAGCAACAATAATAACATGATGATGAATAAGAGGTTAATTCCTGCTGAACAATTAGTATAATTGACTTTTGTGTCAGAGTAAAATTATTTCAGGGCAACAGCTCTCTAAGCCTATCTGAAAAGAAATGGCATTTCTGAAACATTTGGGAGGATGACCAATTAAAAGCTTTTAATTGCATTCAAATTGTAGCAGCAATCATGTAGAAGAAGCCAAGAGGGGACTATGGAATGAGAACGCCTGAATCCTCTGCTGTGGAGGGAGATATTCCTGGGAGGGGCTCAACAGCAACCCTGATATTTTAAAATGGGTAATAGCCACTTTTATTATTTAAAAAAAAAAAAAAAAACATGCCATGGTTTATTTGTTCATTTGCAGTACACAGGAGTTTGTTTTGCACCTCTAAATCTCTCTGAATGAATTTGGTAACATGTATTTGTCAGCACCACTGCATCTGTGCCATGCTGCTGGCCACCCGGAGGAGTTCCTCGGCCAAACCAGGAAAAGCTGCAGCAAAACCTGGCGATACTGTTGGGGCACTCAGCAGCAGCGTGCCTAGTGGGAGGGCCGAGAGCTGGATGGTTGCTGTGTGGCCGCTCCTCACCTGCATGGGGAACCGGGAGGACCATGGACATGTTTGGATGTGGCACCCCGAGGCATGGCCCTGGGCTGTCTTTCTTCTGACTGCCTGCTGGTCCCAACAGCCATGGGGCTTCTGGTTTCTTGTGCTGTTAGTTTTGTCGGCTTTTCTAGTGATTTCACCTAAAAACTAAAACCTCATGGATGGAGTGGCAATCTTCATTATGAGATTTATGCTGGACCATTCAAATCAGTCCTGACTCCTGTATGGGTTTGTTATTAGTCTGAAGGGATCAGTGTGACTTCACCTGATTACCAAATGATGTACCCTGAACTCAAATCACTGTCAGAGCTCTGTGTAATTGGGCTTAAAATACATCAGTACAGTAGGTGCAGTAAGTGTCCCCAGGTTATATCACTTCAGTCTTCCTTTTTTTTTTTTTTTAAATATTGGCAGACAAGCAAGTTTTGACACTTGGGGAAACATGCAATGGTAATTAGTTTGACTGTTGTGAAAAGATTTATGGACAAGTAACTGTAGTTGAAAGAGTGGTTTACATGCCACAGGAAGGCTTGTGCATTGTGCTGGGCTCCAATTTGAGTCTACCTGAAGCAGAACTGCTCTATGAGGACTGATCAGAAGGAAAGGAGGAAGCAGGGATTGCCTGAGTCACTTAATGTGTCCATGCTTCATTCTTCTCCATTGTTCACTTTGGTTTGTCTTCCTGCTGTAGATTTAAAGGAAGTGTGCCAAAGTGTACATTGTAATTATGATACAGTCGTAGTTCACTATTTCAATGTTGTGTAACCACCGAAGCTTATGGTAAGCTGAACTGGACCCTATTCACACTAGGATAGGAGTAGTTAATCTTCTGCACCAATTTTGACTAAGTTATCCTGAAAGAAAACTTCTGATTTGTTTTACACAGCCGTGGTTTTATCTCAGACAAACTAGATACACTGCATTACACTTCCACTGGCATTTCAGATATATCTGCTTCATGCCTACTGACGCGGCCAGGTTTGAGCTCCAGAGTCACATTATGATTTACTTAGTAAAGCGAATTTTCAAACCTTCAAGCAGTCAACATTTACTGTTCAGGTTATTGGTACACGGGTACCAGGTACACAGAGCTGTACAGATCTTGTCTTATTATCTGGAGATGCTCTGGGGGACCGCAGACTTCCAGTAGTCCAGCCTTACTTTCATGTTCAGTAAAATCTGGGAACTGACTGATGACACAGTTGTGCCTGGCTCTACAATGAGCATGGAGCCTGGAGTCTGTGCCAGCTTCACATCAGCTGTGAGGGGACAGACAATCTCTGACAACTGGAGACTTAATCTGGCACAAAAAGTAAGCTACTTCAGTGCTAAGCCATCAAAATGTTTACAGTGGATTTGTGTTGACAGCGTGAGTTTTTGTGAGATCAGTACTTCCTCTCTCGTGTCTGCAAGCTTTGCTCCAGGCCTTGCAGCCTGAGTTATCCAATGCGTTATCAAGCTGAAGTCCTGAGAACTCCAGAAATAACCCTCAGAGCTAAACTCACTTCTTTATTGATCATCTTCAGCCAGCTTCCAAGGTGATATTCTGTCCAGAAGAATATTCACCTGGTCATCTCATTATTTTTTTTCCCCTCACAAAGCTGTTTTTAATGTGGTTGTTTCATTAGTTATCTGTTAACACTTTGTGTTCACACATGAATGAAGCTCTTGCCATTTAGTATTTGGTTTAAAGACCCCATATAGATGTGAATTATTTGCCTCAGAGCTAGATGATAGGCAACTTGCTGGCAATATATTTTTGTTTTCTTATTACATCATTTTTAATTTCATCCTTATAAATTTTGCTGTACTTATGTCATGGTTGTACAGGGAGACCTGAGGAGAATATTGTTTTCAGCAAAAGTACACATTTGGGTTGACTGAAACTATTGCTGAATTCATGCTAATTTATCAGATAAGCATTTTAATCTCCCCAAATCATAACATATATTATTCTGACATTTTCAAGTCAAAGCATCCATTTTTCATTTTGTAATGACACTGCAAGAGTAAGGTTATTTCACTTAAGTGAATTGGAAGCAAAATATAAATCAAAGGATTGGTTAAAATCGGACACATCATAACTATATGATCCAAGTATACCTTTAAAGCTCTAGATAGCCATTAAACGGTCCCCTAGCTGTAGTGACAATGTCAAGGCTCTCAAGATTGAAAGTCATGCATTGTTGCACATGTCAGCTAAATGGGAAAGGTACCAGAGAACTAGTCCGATAACTCAGCGGCCACACTCCCTGATGGAATAACTCAAGTGCTGACCATGCTCTGTTGTGAATATAGCAACTTACTGCATCCTGTAAATGCAGCCATAACTCTATAAAAGGAAGATGACACCATCTTGTCTCCTCCATCACCAAGGCATAGCTATAGTTGGCACTGACACCAAATTACTTAGGTACAGCTTTAAGCGTTTTCTGAATGAGACCTATAGTACTCTATTTCTCCTTTCTGTTTGGAGTTATGGAGAGGAAAAAACAGAGAACACGACCTTCAGGCTTCCCAAGCTTTGTTTCTGCCCCAGTGCATGCTCTCTCTTTGGCTAGTTCATGCTGGGTTACTAGTCAACAGAAAAATTGGAACATTTTCTCTACCTTGATTATAAAAAAGGGATGCTTCTTTATTCCTCCAATAAAGAAAAAGCACAAACATAGTTTGTCTGCCAGATCTGGTATCTAGGTTTAAAACTATGGCTTTATATTATTATATAAAACACTTAAATAGCTTGATTTAAGTGTTGTATTTAGACCTTATCCAGTGTCATCATTTTACCCATCCTAGCAGGCTGCACTCATGCCTACACTCTTCCTCAAATGGGCGGCTGCAGCCCGTTGGTGTTCTCTCGAGCCTTTGTTCTCGCTCACCAGCTGGAGCCGCCATGCACCCGCTGGACTGGCCCAGCAGAGCAGGCGAGCAGCTCTCTTGTGTCCATGCACAGTAACACAGACACACCAGCAAAATCTCTCACTGATTCCTTCAATTCATTCTCATCCACAACGCGTTTTGTGATAACTAGTGGCTTATTTAGCAACTTATTGATTAAGGAATCAAAACATTTGTGTCAATCCAAGCATCCAGCAGGAGAGGTGAGAGGACTTGTTCACCTGCATAAAGCATTCACCCACATTTAACGTTGGTGCGGCCTCACCTTGAATATGGTGTACGCTTCTGGGCTCCCTGGTATAAAAAAGGATGCTCTGGGACCATACAGAGGAGGGCAGCAAAGCTGGTAAAGATGCTGGACGCATCTTGTGAGGAGAGGCTGAGGTCACTTGGATCATCCAGTCTGAAGAAGAGGAGGGTGAGAGGTGCCCTTGCTGCTCTGCAGCTCCCTGAGGAGGGGAAGCGCAGAGGGAGGCGCCGGTCTCTGCTCCCTGGTCACCAAGGGCAGGACGGGCACAGACAGCAGAGCTGTGCCAGGAAAGGGTCAGACCAGACATGAGCAAAAATTTTTTCGCTGTGAGGGTGGTGAAACACTGGAACAGGCTTCCTTGAGAGGTGGTTGATGCCCCAAGCCTGTCAGTGTTCAAGAGGCATTTTGATAACATCCTCGAGAATGTGCTTTAACTACTAGCTCTGAAGTGGTCAGGCAGTTGGATTCGGTCTTTGAAGCTCTCTTCCAACTGAACTATTCTATGTCAATTTTTCCTCACATGAAAATAGGAAGGCTGCAGAAATAATGTAAAGTAGAGGAAGAATGAGTATACCAGTTTGTGTAGTAGGCCAGTAAGCATCCTCATTTGGAAGCAGACACGTAGAGGAATCCAAATGAATTTGCCCCAAGTCATACTAGTAAAAGAGCAAATAACATCAGCCATCCATCCTGTACTCACAGACTGTAACGTGTATGAGCTAGGAAGCATCAGTGTTGATCTCAGTGCTCTTCTGTTTGCAGTAAGGGAAGGAATTCCCAGGGAATTTAGCATAATCTGGATAATTAATGTTGGACACTCATGAAAAATTCACTACATTCAGTAGCTACTACTTCACTGCTTAATGTGTAAACTGAACACTGAGGAACCAAGTGTGTACAGAAGGTCCTTGGCCAGAAGAGCTGGATTACCAGTTTCTTAGTAGACTATAAAAAAATATCACAGCAAATAAACTGGTATATTTGTAGTGATGTCACATGACATCTCAACATTAGTCATGTGTCTCTGAAAGCTCAAGGAACAATACCAGAATGGAGTTTTGGGGATATTTACCAGAAGGATAAGGCGAACTTAGAAAAGTTTTTCAAGGCTTTACCATTTCATAGGGCTCTGAATGATCCACTAAAATTGTTTTATGGTAACTTTACTAAGAATTCATTTATCAAAAACATATTTGCAATGCTGTCTTTTTAAAACACTTGAAACATCAATTTTTAAAAAAAGAGAGAACAGCCACCAACAGCAATGATTTTTCCTAGACCTCCATTACTAAAAGCTTTCTTATTTTTAAGAAAGACTACATTTTCTGAAATAATATTTAGTCTTGAAAGGGTTGAATTGGCTCTATTGCTTGATGATTATTTTGTATTTTTTCTATTGCATTTCACACCAAGAGAGATAAAGGGAGATATTGGCAATTTTGCATTGACTGTTTACTTTTGTCTTGTGCAGGGGAGAATACCAGTGTGATTAATGCTCCTCCTACTCTGCAACATGAGGTGGATTGTAAAGCGGGTGCATCAAAGACAGACAGACATACTCACAGGTTACCATGGGAGAACGCAAAATTGGTGAGGTGAGTCAGTACTTCTTCCCACAAGAAGTACTTGCGAAGACATCCTGTTGTAAGCTTATAGTTTGTATACAGTGATCTAACTATATAGACATTCTACCAAACAGGATTAAAAGTGGTTATTAGAAATATTTCATTAACATAACCATTTGTATCTTACATATATGTAGTGTTGAGATTTATTTATTTTAAAGGAAAAATTCAAAGCCTATGAGACCTTTGTCTCTGTAGTTAGAGTTTCTAAAAGAATATTGTACTGAGGTAAGAAAAAAGTGACAAAAGAAAAAAAAGTATTAAACTTTTTATACCATTTGTGTACAATCCACCTCTGAAGTCAATGGCAGTTTTGTCTCTGACTTCAAGAGGAAAACTATCAGACCAATAGAAAAGGCAGTTAGCTAAGCTCATTATCTTGTTTGTCATCAGGCTGTTGCTATTTTGCTTTATCTGGAGTACATTTAAACTTAATACAAATTAGAAACAAAACAAATGAGAAAGCTGTTTTGACTGACTGGAGGTTCTATCAGAAAACTTTTTCTAGAAACTGACCTGAACGAATTGAATATGCCAATAAATCCACTTTCTCGAAACAGAACTTTTGCAGGGGACATTGTTTCACCAGCAGTGGAACACATGTATTATTTCATTAATTTCCCCAGTTAACAGCTGATACTGCTGAGGTTGATGGTCTTGATCATTCCAGAGGAACCAAATTCAGGTATCTAACTATGTGCTTGCTGATCAGCACTGCTGCAAAACATTTTTGTGCTAGTGCTGCCTCCTTACATGCTGGCTTTTGTTACAGTTTTGAGGAAGCCTTTACTTCTGCACAATGAAGGGGGCCAGGCTATAATTTAGAAACTTTACAAACAGAAATTGTACATTGGAAACCACTTTTTGTTAGCTAACCATGTTCATAAAGAAACCAAAATAAATACAGCTGCAAAAGCTCAGGAGCTTCCCTGGTGGGTGAGGTCTGTATCAAGACAGCTAAATTAAATAGCAGTACTCCAAACTGAGCACATGAGGGTAGCTGAATAATATCAATTAACACTGGCAGGCTTTTTTTTTTCTTTAAATAAATCAAGATTTTTTTTTTCCAAAGTTTATTTTCAATCAAAACAATAGCTGTTTCTTGGAAAGGATACTCATTGGAAGGAAAAAGCAAACAATGGTATCACTTGATGTTAAACAACCTTTTAACTAACATGTTTATCAGTGTCATTGTTGGCTACTGTTTATCAATAAAAGAGGTTTTAATTTACTGAAACCCCAAGTAATTAAACCTCAGGAAGAAAATGCTGCTTCTAGAAATAAGACCTCATCATAAAAACAAATAAATGAAATAATGCAAACCACAATGCACTCATTTCTGACTATGCATTTAGGATATCAACAGAGGATGAAAATCCAGCTGGCTAGGGCCCAAAGCGTTGGCGGTGGGTAGGGGAGGAAAGGGATTTAAAGGGAGACAGTTTAAAGTAAGGAAAATGTTATCTTTCTTTATCCTGTTGCACCTTCCAGTGGATTTGATCACCAAGTACAACCCATTTTTGCTCTGCCCTCCAGGGCAAATGGGGAACAGAGAGAAATGTTCTGACATGATGCTAACTGAACCTGAATCACTCACATGAAGGCAGTTCTCTCCTATCTCATCACAAGTTCAGGTTCATCAACACTTTGGAGCCCAGTTTCTGCCACACATGGAATTGCACCACTGTGGTTCAGAACAGGAAAAAAAAACCTGCAGCTGTTATGAGTGGCAAACTGAGCTGAGATGGGTTGTACCCTGCTGGCTGGGTCATGGTGGGAATTCTTCCTGTACCAAAGCAGGATCATAACAAGCTCTATGAGGCAACTATAGAGGAAGGCAGGTAGCCCACTGTAGCAACAATTTCAAACACACAAAAACTCTTCACATGAGCGGTCATTCAGCTGAGCCAGACACACAAAGCAGTATGATATTGCAAAATAAACTACTTGTAGTGTGCTCATCTTTAAATAAATGCCACCTCTTTAAATCAGATTCAGTCCTTTATGTCATATTTTTCAAGTCCTCTAGAACACCATCTAGGGATGGGGGAAGTTCTGTCATTTTATCAGTGTGCAGTTTCTAGATTGACTTTTCACTGTGTGGTAAAATCAACACTCCCCTGGCATGTTATTTTGGGTCATATACTGCACCTTCTATTACATGGGTGTTTAGATCCCATTGAAGTCTGTCAGGAGGTAAAGTCACAATACAACTGCTATAATCCTCTGCTTCTTGCAGAATATGTAAGATTTTCTTTGTCCTATAGTACTATGTTCACTGTATTTATTTTATCACAATAGTATTTCATAAGTCAGTCTGAAAGCAGAGGATCCAAACAAAGACTTAGGATTAAAACTTCAACACGACTTGTAAGATTTTACACTCTACAGTATCTTGACTCAGCCTCTGTAGTATTAGAAAAAGAAGAAACCCCCCACTTCAGAAGTACTAACGTTTTGTTAGAATTATAAGCAGACAGCATTTACACATTTAAGTTTTGATGACTTTTAAAATTAAAGTTAGAAAAATACCACTTCCCCTTCGGTAAATTCAGACTTATGTTTTGCAGGAACCATTATGCAGTGTAGTGCAAACCCAGGAATTAAAAACCGTAACACTGAGCACTAAAAGTGCAAGCGTCTGCAAGGATGGGCTGAGTTAATAACAGTGTGGATAGTCACCATGTGAGGGAGCACTTAGTGTCAATTTGTCAACTCCTTTTAACTGCAGTTGGCAGCAGCAATTTTCTCTTTTTTTTTTTTTCCTTTCCACCAATCAATAACTAAAAAGACCCAGCAGTGAATGCTTTGCAGGTGTTCTTTTGTAAAAAGAGAATATTAATTAGGTATTTGAATCACTAATTGCTGTTTATTTCTTTGACTTTCTGCATCAATGATTTTTTTAAATGCTTTCCTTTTCCAGACTTCTCATTGCTTCCTAAGCCATTTTTGTTTCTCCCTTGATTGCCTCTCCTCTGTCCTTTCCTATGTATGTGGTCATTTTTCTGCTCACTTATTATTCAGACTCAACATTAACTAAATATAAGCTGTGAATGTGTGTATATTTTTACTGCAATATTATTTTAAAGGGTTAACAGGCTTATTTATTAGTGCACTCATATAATTATGTTCTATTTGGTTTCATGCTGATTTGATTACAAAATCAGCCTAAGAACTGAGAGAAAACAGCATCAAATATATAGGCAGAGGCTGTTTGGAACAGGAATTAGGAGGCTACTAAAATATGCTTTCAAATTCACTCACCCACAAATATCGAAGATAGTTGGCGTGTTTACCACAACATTCTCAGCATGTTTAGTCATCTAGTAAAACACAGCATGGAATGAAGCAAATGCAAGCATGAGCAAGGATTTCACCAATGCCAGTTGATTTTGGAATGACACTCTAAGATTTGCAACTTTAAGGATGGAAAAAGGCAGTGGCTATAAGGAGACCATATTGCTGAGGAGATACCTTTGTGTTTGAAAAAGAACTTATTATTCATTCTTTATCTACCTCAGTGCTTGCAGTTTTTCCTGCAAAATGCTCAGATACCAGAGAAGAGGAGCAACTGAAAGGACCATCAAGAAGCAGATTTTTTTTCTTGTTGACTTCAGAGGAGCACAAGGCAGCAACAGGGAAAGAAGTTCATGCTCAGATGGCACCTCTGACTGGCTCTGGGGTCATGTGAAGCAGCTATGAAGGGAACTGCACTTGATAGTGGCTGATTTAAGGATGATTTATTGTCTGCCTGGCAGGAGCAGAGATCAGCATCTTGTCTGAAGTGTTACATCACATACCTTAGGAAGGGCCACTTCAGATGCTATTTCCCATTCTAGTAGCTTAAAGCAACAGAAGAATAACATAGCCCAGCACTTGAAGTGAGATCTGCTGGTGTAGCAATTGGCAGTCACCCTTTCTGGATCTGGCCATGCCATAAGGTTGGGTTAAAGACACAGTATCATGATGGGGGAAGCTCATATGTTAATAGAAACTGGGACCCAAAGGTTGCTGGGGAGGCTAAAACTAATCTGTTTCCACCTCCACCTCCCTCCTTGTGCCAAGGCTACACAGACCCAGCTGACAGTGTGGCCACGTTAGCTGTATGGAAGCACTGTAATCAGAAACAACATCTACCTTAGATTAGCACTTAATTGTTCTGCTGTCACTGCTTAAATGATAACATGTTTCAGGTAAATACCATGGCTTTATCCAGCAATTCTAATACAGTCTGTTGGCAGAAAATTCTGTTTTCCTCTCATCTTGTCTGTCTCTGATAACACCTATCAGGATGGGCATTGAGGAAAAGATTAACAGCCTTTGCCTTCTTTGGATAGCTATTAAGGGCCTTTAAAAATAAAAGTCTAATACAAAGATACTTCAGTGATTTTACAAGTAGAACAAACATCTCTGTACATAACTCAAACTACATACCTATGCCAATCTCATCCCACTATTATTTTCCCTGCTCCAGTAACTGATAACGATGCAGAAGAGACTGCCTAGCAGCTTTGGCTTCTGAGTTTGCTATTTTTCTAGACTTAATATTCCTAATCTTTAAATCCTATGACCTTCTACTTTTAATGTCATTTTGTTCTTAAACAGATGACTCTAATCATCTGCTTCTCAGCACTTGCCTAATCCTATCAATTTTTCCCATTAAGTCACTCGATGTATTTCCCTACATAGACCTGCAATACTATTGTTAACTGGGGACTCCTAAAGATCCCTTTTTTACCGTGACTCACTGCCTTATTTCCCAGCACACTGATTCTTGCCTTTTCCATTATTTCATTCAGCTATAATTTTCTAAATCTCTTTGGCATCAGGACTTGTTAAAGGAATGTTCTACACAGTTAAAGACCCTTCCTGCTTAACAAAAGAGCTATATTTGAAGAGGTGCACGAAGAGTGTAAAATTTAAAATATTTCAGCTGATAGGGACAGATTTCTCAGCTAAAACACAGTTTAGTCATCTGCAACTCTGAACAGCCATATAAACATGCTACTGCTTTTGAAGTTTTCCTGTTGCCTTAGTGAAACCCTACTGCCTCCTTTAAACTTATTTTTTTTGCACAGAAATAGTATACTGCTTTTTTTTTCCTCCCCACGTACAGATGAAAGTCTGCATTCCTCTTTATTTCAAAACTAAACATTAAAGTAATTGCATAGAGAGAAAGAATATCATAATGAACTTCTTTACCAATGCAAGTCTGCATTACTTACAGCGTTCACCACAGGAATCTAATGCTGGCTCTGAAGTGTCTCAAAGCCTCTGCTAGCATCCCTGTCTCTCTGACACTCTTGAGCTGTGTGGTAATGCTAGTAGCCACATCAGGATTTGAGCAATTTCAGATTTCCTCATAGCTAACCATGTGCATCCACAGCTCTCATTTGCCTGTCTCCAGGGACAGTTGTGTACCTCTGAAATACAAACCAGAAACAAAAGATGCATGAAAATTTATGACAGTCAACAGCAACTGGAGTCAAAACAGTAGACTACCTTCACTGTTTGCCCCCAGAAACACAGAAAACAACACTAAAGCAAGTACTTCTGTTTCCTGTAAAAATATTTTGGTTGTCCTATCCTGAACTATGCTTCTGTCACTGCAGACTGGAGCCTTGACCTGTCCTTCGCAACTTCAGCCCCACACACAAATGGGCATCCTCCACAATCCTACACAGCATCTGGTATTTCTGGGCCAGCAGTCAGGAAAGAAGAAATCAAAGTGTGGAAGGGCTGACACTGTGTGGAAAGGAGGAGACAAAATGCATATTCAGAAATGTGCAATTAAAAATGCACAAGAAGTATGAGGTAGAGAGCTTGTTAGTTACCTGCTTTGGGATTTTTTGCTTAACTGGAAATGTATTGCACACAGGATGGCTGTGTCCTGTCCTCCAGCCCCCAGCTTATCTAGCCTGGCTGGGCAGCCCCTGCGAGTCTGAAGTAAGAATCAAGAAAGCGTAAGCTATCTGTCCTAATTGCTCGAGAAACAGATCCAAGACTGGAGATAAGGGATTAATAAAAAAGAGGAAAGGCACTCCACTGGTGAATTTATGTTAATTAACAGCAAAGTAGCTACGGATACAATTTTCAGGTCATTGCATCTTTGCTATTCCCAAGGCTTACCATAGGGATTTAATAGTCATCTATCTTGCCTGTGCATTGTGAGGGTTAATTGGCATTTTTGCATCAGCTATAATTTATTAGCACATTTCATATGCTATAAGAGTCCTTAAAAAGCATTAACAGCTTAGAAAAATGGTAGTGTATAAATAAGTTCTGAAAGTCATACTACATTTAAGCATTCATTCTAAAGCACTCAAAATTTCAGCAATAAACACCTAAAATCCGACTTTCTAAGAATCAGCAAGAAGACAGACCAGAAGCTAAGAAAGACTAAGCAGCTAGAGGAAAAAATAATTGCATGGCTGCTTTGTTATGCCTGAGGGTCCCAAAAACCTGAGATCTACTCAGAGAAAGATTTTTTTAATGTTACTACTTTTGAATTCTTTTTCTTCCAATGCCCTAACCTGGGAGGGAGCCAGCTGCCACTTACCCCACAGCCAGGACAGACAGAAACCATCACTTTATGACTTGCACCTGATACTTCTGTAAGGTCCCTGAATGGAGCAAAACACAACAACCTTGGGGGGAGCTGATCCCCAGTAGTGCCCCAGGAACTGGGAGCAGAGAAGGGGACCTGAAGCATGAGAGGACCTATTGCCCATGCTTGTCACCTGCTGAGCAGTAGTGCTCATAGTGGGGGGTGTGCTGGGAGATGCAGGGGGCCTGCTGGCTTTTGCAATTTATGATGAAAGAGGAATACGGCAATTAGGGTAAACAATTGCAGTCACACCCTTCTAGGGAAAAATGAAGGCTGCAATGCCACCTGTGTGAACATGTCAGGAGGGAAGCATACCCCAGGCATGAGCAACAGCTGCAGTCCACGTGCTGCCACCCTTCCCTGTGGTTTTGAAAGGCACAAGCGGAGCTCACAGTCATTAACCTGGGTGAACTCTTAGAGGTATCATTACGCATATAAGTTCTGTTCTGAGACAGGTTCCCAAGGGGAAAAGTTGTTTTACTCCAACTATTTCAGATACGTTCATACAGCAAAGACACGATCTCCTCCTGGGGCATTCCTACTGGCTGTAAAATAGCACTCAATTTACTAAGGTATGTGCAACATCTACCATATGCTACAGTTAACCCAAGGGCCAGATTTTTAGGAGTTCATTCTACAAAATTGAGGCTGCAATTGGAAAAAAAAAAAAAAAAAAGCCAAACTGTCATCAGACTAGCAACCGGATTCTTGGAGGAAGGTGGCAGACTGGAAATGTATTTGTGATATTGGGTAACTCCCTGAAAGCCTGAAGGATCTGGCCCCACCTGTGAGACAAACTCGCCTCTTTGGACATGTGGCCTCCTTGCACATGCTCTGTGGAGGCTGGAGCTGGAAGCTGTCAGCTTTCTGGCATGCAAAGTGTCAGGCAGTGGCATGCACTGGCAGCCAGATCCCATCCGTCTTGCCAGGCAGGGAGCTAGGAGAAAGGGATACTCCAACATGGAAAATCTTTCATCCTACTTGGCAGCTGGTATCCTTATACACCTCGTGGCTGTGCTTACTCCACTGAGACTCTACTAGAGAAAGCTGTATTTTAGCATGCTCTGTTTACTAACACCTTTTTAAATCCTAGTGTAAACGAAGCTGTTAGAAGTTTGCAGTCATTAGCTGGTTAAAATGACCTCTAGCATAAAGCCCAGGGTCTCACTTGACAAGCTAACACGTGATAAAGCGCAGGCTGTCATCACGTGTGAACAAAAGCAGTTACTGGGTGATGGTTCACCATTTAAGTGCCACATTAAGGATAATTATAACTGGATGAAGTATATTTGTTTTTAAATAATCGATATGTTTTCAAACACTGTTGTTGGCAGAGCAATTTGTATTCTGATGTGTTTTAATGTGAGACATCTGAAACACAAGTGGTTTCAAAGCCCCTTCCTTCTCCCCTCGGCTAGCCTGCTCTTCTCTAATGGGTTGCCGTAGCCTCCTGCCCTTGTCCCTCACCCTGCGCAATAGAAAGCAACCCAAAAAAGAACTGATCTCCCCATGGAAAAAGCATAAATGTGCCTCAGAAATTCAAGTACCTAAAGCTCAATTTGACATGTTTTTTTTACGCAGGCCTCTCGTGACACTTTGAGGCTTCACAAAATTTACTGCACATTACCTACATACTGGCAGAACCGCCTCTAACCTTTATGCCCGATGTATTACAGGGACTGTAGGAAGAAACAGCAGAGGCTTTGGATCAGACTTTATTGCTGCAGGAGGCTGAAGCAATGCCCGTTGAGTCAGCCCAGCTGAGAATCCAGCCCAGAGGTCTCGGGGCAGGTACAGCTTCCTTCGGTGGCCTGGGAGGAGGCTGGACAGCTTTTCCCCTGACACATAGCTGTACAGGTCATAGCAAGCAGGACTTGAAGGAGAGTCCCAGCCTTGTAAATTCATGTCTGAAATTCATCATCAGACAGATGCTACTTCAGTATTTTACATAACTGCAATTGATTGATTGCCAGTTCTTTTGAGGCATTTAATACATTTGCAAAAGATAAGGCCAAGAGCTTAATTTTTTCATGTGTCCCAGAACAAGCCAATAACTTGGCAGCTGAATCAGACCCAGGGCTCAATTCATCTGTCAGCAGTCAGCACAAGGTATTTCAGAAGAGTATGTAAGACCTCTGCAGCTGTCAGATGATGGAAACAATTTGTCTTTCACTCTCCCCCTACACATGCTTTAGATTTCTTCCTAATCTGCTGGAGATTTTATGAATCCCCCCAAAGCTTAACACCCTTCAGACAGCTTTGTCCATAGTTACAACTCTGGATATTTGTTATCCAGTGACACTCTGACTATCATTTGTCAGCCTTCATCATTCTCCTCATGACAGTGAATGCAAAGGTTATATTAGGTGTCCAGTGTAGAGGCTCATTATTTTTGTATCCCTATCCTTTAATTTAATTGAATGTTGCCTTGCTCTCATCTACAGAGGTAGTATAGGTGGAAAGCTTCAAGATAGTTCATAATATATTTTTTATCTACCATGCTCTTATTTATCTTTGCATTAAAGCAAACAATCCTTAGCTTTTTTAATTTGTCTGCATAGGAGAGTTTTTTCCATTCCCTTGATTGATCATCTTTTTCTGATCACCACCTCTTCCAGAAACCACTCTAATGAGCTCTGTGATATCCTTTCTGACATGGAATTACAAAGACCACACAGATGATGCTGCAGTGTCAACATAAACAATACCAATATACATATTGTAAATATAAACAAAGCAATGATTTTTCCTATCACAGGGTATCTGCCATGCTTTTCTTTCCCTGTAATGACTTGTTTGCTCTTTTGGCCACAGATAACCCATTGAGGATCCTACAGTGATGCTTCATTTTAAGTTTTAAATTAGTTTGGACTCCTATGAGACATATGATTAGTTTAATCTTTCCCTTCCAATCTACAGTAGATGGCATATCTCAGACTGAAAAATTATTTGGTCCTATGTTGTCTGTTCTGTTTAATCTGGGGAATTTAAAAGAGACCAGGATAGGTGAAGCATAATTTTAAAAAATTGCCTCTCTCTTCATAACCTGTGCTTTATTTTCCTGGATAATTTCCTAAATGACAGTCTTCTAGATAATTTCAGCTTCTTTGTATTGCTGAAGCAAATTGGGATGATAAAAAATAAACATCAGTTTCCTTAATATATATATATTTTTTCCACATTTATGCTACAGTTTCTTGGTATTAAAAATACAAGAAAATTGTGGGTTTGGGGGTATTGTTGGATAAGTTTTTAAAGCAGTTTTAATATATTCTTTTGTGGCAATACAGAATAAGCCCGTTTGCTGCAGTTTTTTTAAAACCTTATTTAAAATTTATTTAGGGACCCCAGCAAGTCAAGTATATTTGGTTGAGGGTAATTCAACCTTTCTTAAAAAGCAGATGGCAAATAACTCCTTAATAGTTACCTAAATTGAACATAATGAAGTTGCTTTACTAATATATTCATAAAAATATTTTGATGATTTTGGTACCACCAAATTATTTGGGCATATTCTCCCTTTTTGATGCTTCCTGGACACATCAGCCTTGGCGAGTCTTCAGTAATGCTTATGTGAACAATATGATACAAGATTTCCTTGAAGCGAAGAATTAAGTGTTTTGCTCTACCCAGAATGAAGAATTCTGTAGTGCTTCTCATCATGAATACACTATGAAGTAGTCGTAAAACAGGGTTAGCAAGGCTGCCTAACAGCTGGCCATATAAGTACATGTGTTGGAGGACTAAGTTCCTTAACAGTGTTCATTCTGGTTTTCAAAAAATGACTTTGTTTTTTATTTCAAGCATGTTCCACCGCCCCCCCTGAACTCAAAGATTAGGGAGTCACTTAAATGCTTGCACGCACTTATTGCTGTGTACAGAAGAAAATCTGTAAAAGCATAGAGAAATGATTACTTAAGATGTGAGGATAAGAATGGAGACTAGAACTAGCCTGAGAACCAAGAAATAAGAATTCATATCCTTATGTCTGCTGAAGAAACACAGCGTGGTCTTAGGCAAATCATTTCACATTGCTGTGGTTCTGCTTCCTCTCCAGCTGTAAAATGGATATTTTTAGTCTGCAGGACAGGAAAAAATCATGAAAATACAGTAATTAACATTTCCACAGCAAATAGATACTGTGGTTGTATATACAAAGCTGGCAGATATCTTTAACTGACTGTCACCAAGATTATTGGTAATTAGGCTTAAACTTTGGATCCCATGTGCATCCAAACCAGCTTGGTCTGGACAGAGTTGAGGCATTGGTTCTAGCCCAGTCTCTGACATTTTCAGAGGAGACAGGACCTGGCAGCTCAGCTCTTCTACATTCTTAATCCACCCCTGTGACTTGCCAGGACAGCCTTTAGATGCCCTTCTCTGACTGGCAATCTGCTCCGTAGGATTGACCTCCTACAATATTAGCCCCATGTAGTAACTCATAACCTTCAGTCATACAAGGTTCATTGATTGTTAGCAACAGCAGCTACCTAGGATACGTGTTAGAAGCAGCATTACACCAAGTGAAATTGATGCAAATAAAGCCCCCATGTTCCTCCAGAAGCACATACTCTGGTTAAGTCTGTGCTTACCTTCCTTGTGAGCTGGATCTACTGATTTCCTTGGAGGAGCAAACTCCCAACACTGCCCAGCAGCAATCAGCTCCTGAGAAGAAATGTACCTCTAAGAACAGCTCCTTGTGCAAGCAAGTTATTACCTGCTCTAAACCAGTTTAGAAAGGGATCTTCCTGCAGCCAAAATTAGGATGTTTGTGCATGCCTAAGTGCTCAGACCAAGGATGATATTATAGCAGCTGTGATTCTGAGTGCCTCAGTGAACTTTGTCACCAGGAGCAACTGGGACGGTGATAGCCATATGACTGTAAGTAGCATGGGGAGGTCTCTCGTTCTGGTGTTTCTCTTGCAGGTATTTTTAGGGGAGAAGAGGGGAATTCTGCGGAGATCTCTAGAAAGGTGGCGTTGGTTCTGTTGTCACTCCTGAGCCTTCCATGTTTGCAGCTCCACTGGCCGATGCTTGTCAGAACTGACCCCACCAAAGTGAGTTTGAATCAAATACAGTTCCTTCAGAAGGAGCTGTTTCACATTCTTCCCTTTTTTCTTCCTCACAGACTTCCTGCACCACCTGCAGGCAATGCGGCTGTTGGCGTCACTGCCAAAAGTCACTCGGGAGCTTAATTTGCAAAACTGATGCTGTTTGACTATAAGATGCCAAATATGCATCAACAAACAGCTGCTTGTTTGCCGTGATCAGCCCTGTGGCTTTGAGCACCTTTCATGCTGCCCATGGTATAAAAATGGTATAACTGAATTATAAAGAAGGGTAATGGGATGGCAATGAAGGAGCTGCTGTTTATGAATTAGAATCCTCATTCCAAGGTTTTTTCAATATGGAGAAGCTGCCTATGGTGTTGTTTTTTCTCATAGGAGAAATTGTCTTCTTATTAGTTAGCAATGATTTCTATAGTGATACGGAGTGGCTGGACAAATAGACTCAACTGCAACCTAACTACAGCTTGTTGCAAATTAAAGTCCCTCAAACAGTCAGCTCTCAGAACCAGGTCCTTCCTGGACAGTGATAACGGCAGGGAAGGCTGCCCTTCAACAAAAAGGACATATCTTTGAAAGCTGGACTGAAAAAAAAAAAAAAAGAAAGAAACTTCTATCTGGTTAATGACACTTTCTTAGAAGCTTTCTTGCTCACCTTGCTTGATTCTCCTTTTTTCTAAATATCTTAGCAGGAAGCAACACTGACCTTTTGACATATATTTAAACAGGAAACCAATTGTAGTTAATCTTCCCTTTCTTTATATTCTTCAAGGACAAATATACTTTAGATGATATTTAGCATACCTTAGCATCCCTTCAACTTCTTGCGTGTTCATTTGGTTTGTTGATTTGTAGGAACAGTGTTTATTTTTCACGTGTGATAAAACTGTCTCAGATTTGATCATCATGTCAAAAACTCAGAGGCACAATACTGGTCCCAGATGGATTATTTGTTTGTCAGTAATTTGAAAGAAAAATGCTATTAAAAATAAGACTCGGATACAAATTGATGAGATGGTATATCAGCCAATATCCCTGTGTCTCTATATACCTGTGTCTGTGTAATGCTTTATGGCAACCTGGATGGTTCTTTGTAAGTCACAATACAGAAGACGTGGGCACTAATAATTTGGGATTCTATTAGCATTCTTCACCCAGACACAATGTGCTGCAAATGTTAATTAGGTCTCACTGTGCCCCTTTAGTTTAGCTCACTACTATTAAATCAATTCCAATATACCATAAAGAGCTATTTATAAAGAAGTAGCTTCAGCCACTATTGTTTTAATCTTTTGTTCTAACCATCAGTTAGCATTTCCTCACTGAAGTATTCGTACATTGACATGCATCCACTTGCACTAATGCTCATACATCAAGGCGAAAATAGTCTCTAGGAATAAAACTGAATAGTTAACCTTGAATTCTTGATGCAGATAGCCTCTGTATTTTCAGAAGTGTAAAATTCTCCTATTTACTGACAGGTTCTTACAAACATATTTTATTGACCATGTTATAATGCATATTCAGGGTCTTTTTAAAATGCACATTACTGACAATCTAATACAGTAGCTCGTGTGCTTTATTACACACATCTATCTTTTGCAAGATCTATGGAAAATATCAATGCTCTCATGGTTGGATACAAATGTTCTTTTGGAGCTGACACACATTCTTTCATTTGCAGGCAATTAGAGGTGCTGGATTGCCATGTTGGTCATACAGTTCATATATGAGTATGTACCAAGGACACCTATGGTAATGCATGGGTGTGCTAAAGGCTGTATTTTCCTGATGACAGAAACATTAGTCATCTTCAATAGATGCAAGATTGAACCTTATTATCTATGTGTTAAAAACCCAATGTTTTTAGCTGATTATGTATCTGAGTAAGAGGTTGAACCTGATGCCACTTGGGTAAAAGGAAAAAAATCTCCTGCTGACTTGAATGTTCAAGGTTATTATGTCCTACAATGGCAAATTGCTATTTAAGGAAAATGATGCTCTATTTTCCAGTATAAAATGAGCTTATTGATCTCAATGTAGATACATAAACTACAATTGTATTTGACTTGAAAATTGCTTAACATAATGTTAGGAAGTTCTCTGTATCTTCTCTTCCATGGCATTGCAATATTGGATCTATATTCAGTGTCTGGTATTTTTAATTAGTATCTAATTTCATCAGGCCAGATCGTAATACAGGTATGAAATGGAGGATACTGCTGGGAAGAGCTAGTAAAAACACAAGGATGTGAACAATGTTGTCTCATAATCATGGGTCAGTTCCTCTTACATCTTTCCTTTTGACTTAGCTTTCACAAGGAGTAACTTCTGTGGTGCTGAGAAGCCCACATGCATGTATTAAGGGAACTTACACCTTGTTCTGAGCAGCTGGTTATCCTGAAGGAACAGAATCTTCCAGGGTATTTGAGATAGAACCTAAAACGTGACATGTTTGAAATGGCACTTCACCCATTTATAAAAAGAGATTTCCTATTCTTTTCACATTGAAGCCTTCAAAATTACTGCTTGACAGGTCTGACCTGTGGTCAACTGCACTACCTGCATTAGGACATCCATCTGAAATGTGTTTATTTTAGAAGTTACTTGCTAGAAAGAGACAGAATAAGAGCACAGTAGGTACCAAACCTCACTCTCCCTCCCGCCAAAGCCTGAGAGAACTAGCCAATGCACAGCAGATTTGTAAAGCAGGATATGCAATAGAAAAGGCAAAGAAGAATGTTGTGTTAATGCATCCTTTGAAGCACCACCACATTTCTTTTTAGGATATTCCTGAGAGAGCAGTATACGAAGCAACAGTTTGACTCTCATGGCTGAAGATACTCCTCCTACAAATTTTAAGCTAGGATTAGACTGCACCTTTCAACAAGTAAAATTTTTTGGGGTAAGGGCTAGGGCTATTACCTCTGTGCTTAAGTATTTCCCAGCTTTTTTGCCCTTTTGATGAAACTTTGGTTTTGGTGAGTAATTGTGACAGAAACTGAAATATTGGCTGGAAAGTTCCTTTTAATTGCAAAATTAAAATCAGTAGTGTAATTAAGTTACACTGATGTCTCACTGAACACTGCTGTACTATTCATGTGGATCTTCACACACAATGCATGTTATCTTTTTACTCCATATTAGTTGCTTGAGTAAAACATTACCAAGCTATTTCTGGTTCATCTGGAATTAATAAGCGTGAACTACACTAATGACCATGGTCTAGTGATGGACTACCGTTTTTCAAGACATCCCTAGCAGCAGCTATTTTGTGACTGCAGATCACATTCCCTGTCTCCACATAGGAGTACTTGCTGACTTGCATCTGGAACACTGACGTACATGGGAAGTCAGAGTTGCATTTGCACAAGCTTTCCTGTGGGCTGGCATTTTCTGTTCACCTTAGGAACAGACAGTGTGGTATCAACTACTTCCTTCCAATTTGTATTGTAAAAGGACTGTGTTAGGTGCTAAGACAGGAATTCTTGAATTCTTCTGCTTCCTTTCATGGGAATCAAGACACAATAAACCATTGCTTACATTCTGTAATAGATACTTTTTATAATATAGAAATATTTCCTGCGAGGACACATAATTTGACCTTTTCAGAAACATTGTTCTAATTTTGTTGATGCAAACTTCTATATATCATCCACTTTACAGGACGGGATCTAAAGGACAGGGACTGACAGGAGGATAATTTTGTTTCTTTGGCTGCAGATAGTGCTGCTGTTACTGCTTTTCAAGAATTATCTGTCTTTTTTACAGCCCACTAGAAAGTTTCCTGAAGAACTGTACTTCACTAAATTAATAATGAAAACTACACAACAGAGAAATAACAGTCTACCACTTGCATGCACTGTCAGGTAGAGGTTTACATTATATGGTCTAAAGGAGGGCCTCTTGCAAATACAATACTTCAAACAAACAAACAAACAAACAAAAAACACAGAATGCTGCTTTTACCTGAATTTACTCACTGTGAATTCAGTTTTCAGCTATAGTTTGGAAAGAAGATGGAGCCTCCAATTCTTTTAAAAAAAAAAAAAAAAAAAAAGCATTTAAAAATCCTCAAGAAATCTGCATTCAGCTACATGCTCTCTTGTTCTTCGGGTTCTTTCAGCCAAATCTGTTCCTCTATATGGACCTAGCATTAGTTCAAATTGTTGCCTCAAATCTGGAGGACAGCATTTTCTGCAGTCTTTCTGTCTCTACATGTTTTTTTAGCCAACAGCTTGTGAACTGGGATGACCTTTTCTATTGGTTTGAGATATATAAAGTGGATAATCATAGCAGAGGGAGACAAAAAAAAATCAATTTGGTGAGCAAGTCCATTCTCCTTTAAGGACAGACTGCAGTCCTAGTGATGGATGTATCAAATTAAATTGTCACTATAATTTGATTTTGCCAGACATCTGCAAAAGTGATTTATTTAGGTAAGGGTAAGTGTAGAAAGGGCAGTAACAGCTCTCTCCAAAAATATCGTCTCTCTTAAAATCATCTTTCCTTGTGGATGTTTTCATTCTTTCCTGAAACAGTTAAAATATTTTAATTATCAATGGAACTGCAGAGGCTCGGTGTCTCTGTATATCCACCATAAGAAGTACCCAATCATGAGCAGGAAGACAAAATAGGAGATAGAAATGACAGTTAATCAAGACATAGACAATTAGGGATCAAGTAACACCACATAATTTTTCTAGGTTGGTTGATCATTTGTTAGTATGACAGAAGAAAAAAATGTCCACCTTTTAAATTTGAATGATGTTTTCCAGCAACAGCAAAAGCTCACTTTATCTGTGAATTCATTACTAGAGACATACGGGTTGATCAAAGCATAGAAAACACGGACATTTGAAACAGAGTGGAAAAGCATATCACTGTCTCCTTGGCGTGTTACTGTGGATCAAATAGGACCAAATCAGTTAAAACACTAGGAGCATATAGCCAAAAGCTTGCCCAAGCAATTGCAGGGGTAATGATGTTAACTGCCAGGAAATAAGTGATTTGCACTTTGTGATGGCTGCATCAATTGGTGAACTACTTGCTATTATAGAAGGCAAGAAAAATATTTATTGAATTTTCACTGTGCGATTTCAAAGATCATGCATTAAAAAATCTGAATGATTTGCACATAGGTACTCTTGTGATAAAGTATTCTATCCACTGCACTGTAAGAACTGGTATTTTGCCAGTATCCAAATAACAGGTCTTATTGATTATAGATTTGTCTCATGCCGTTTTGTGCAGCTATAGCTTTGAGACCACCTGCTTTTAACTGCATGGAGCCTTCATCTGAACACAGAGCTGGGAGCCAATCTTCAGCTTCTGTCTCAGCATTAAGTCTGTAAATTTTAGCACTTTATTTTCTGTTAAAATCTGAAGAACCCACTGAAGAAAACGGGTATTCCACAAAGGCTGTAATACAGATATGATATGAATTTTGAACTGCTGGAATAAAGTTAGTAGAAAACAAGGAGTATTAATGATTTTTGCAGAAAAAGACCAGGATCAAAGACCAATAAAAAATAAAGTTGATGGAATGAAGGATTCTGAAATGAAACAGCAAGGTACTGTGATAGTTAAGAGATTGGGTAGGTCCTTCTTTTCTTCTTTATATGTAGCTATAGAGGTTTGTTAAAATTGCAGTGCTTTTGAAAAATACTGTGGTGTATTTGACCACCAAAGCAATCTTTTTTTTTTTTTTTTTTTTTTTCTTTTGTCTTATATTACGGAAGTCAGAAGGAGAGCTGGTTGCCCTACCACTTGCTTCTTTGTGTGTCCTGGCCACTGTGTCATGGTGCCTCCCTAAATTTCCTCTGTTATTTTGACATAAAAATGTAAAGTTTGTATCTAAAATTGCTTTATTGGAAACTTTTATCCACAAAATGTAAATATTACATACTTAGAAATTTAATTTAATACATCAAATATATATAAAAAATTACCTCCAAGTAATGTAGGAAAAAAGTCTGGCAAAATGTCAGAGATCTGCTGATGTTGGTTGCCCAGAGGAGTGCAGAAGAAGGCAGGAGGCAGGTTTTAGATAACTTTGGTGGAAGTTACAACAATGCTGATTAAAATAAATACATGCCTTCACAAATATGATATTGGAAAAGAAACTGGTTTCCACTCTCTCTTCTTTCTCTCACTCTCTCCAAGACTTGAATCATAATAATGATGATCAAAACAGGAAAAGAACTCTTTTTTTTTTTTTAAGATTTTATAGGAGTTGCTTAAGTAGGCATAACGACATTGCGGAGAGGTTACCTGGATGATTCTTGTGGCATATAATAATTATGTCAAAGCATTTATTACAGTAAAAGTCATAAACAGACTCAAAACTTCCAACACAAAGAAAGACAGGGAACATAATTTTCAGAGCTGGAATTTCATTAAAAGGTGCTATTTCATTCTCAGCTCCTATTTCAATAGCTTATCACTTCAAGTGTTATGTGGTCCACAATTTCTACTTTCAGATAGGGATTTTATTAAGCCTCCAAGTAATGAAAATAGATATAAATTTCAGCTCCATCATTCTAATTTAATTAGTTGCTTTGCCAAGGGACTATTGGTACAATGTGAGAAAATCACAGCCCTGCTCTGCTCAGTAGTGTTGGGCTGGAAGGCTTTCCCACTCCAGGAATGCCTGGTGCAGTGCTGACACCTCTGTCTCAAAGAGGCTGAATGAACAGCCTCCAGGCGAGGGAACCCAATGGGGGCCAAATCCAGCCTCCTGACGCCTTAAGCAGTAGCTCCCGTGACCATTGGCGTATCTCATCACAGTGTACCATAGGACAATGAATCCACTTAATGTTTTGCTCACTTGCCTGTGCCTCAGCTTGCTCCCTCCCCACTAAGACAGGAGGAATGGGCTTTCCTGGGAGACAGTGGGTGTCTGATATCCAGCCCTCTGGGCTCTGTGGACTCTTTGAAGTTTGAAGGCAGGCTCTGCATTGGAGTATCTTTTTGAAGAGGAAAATAAGGTATTAGAGATATTTTAAACAAATCACTCTTCATACCAAATGTCGTACCTGAAAACAGATAAACTGTGGAAGGATTTAGTTTTTGGTATGCCAGCATGGTAGTGGGGTGACTTTTTTTTTACATTTCCAAAGAGCTTTGCAAAACAACTATTTAATCCTCCATAGTGGAGGTTCAGAAGGTGATGAGGCAATTTCAGTATCCTGAAACTTCTCATAGTGTCTTAATACTAACAATCAATGTGGTTTTGCAATTCTCTTACAAAAAATGTTTTTTTTTTTTTATTTTCCTGCATTGTATACCAACCACATTACATTGTACATTCATTATGTGTACTTATATACACAAGGGAATTAAACTGGTGTGAATGAATAAACTGAAAACTTTCTTGAACAAGAAAATATTCAGTGATTCTCTCTCTGTTCTCTCTTCCTGTGTATTTGAGTGTAAACTTTTGTAAGACTTGGTTGAAAGATGTAGAATTTAGATGTCCTTTCTGGTTAAAAGAAAATGTTTTAGACAGTAGTTCTCAGCACTCAAATTCTGCTGTTAATCTCTAACTCATTTTTAAAGATAAATGCCTGGAAAGACAAGGAATGATAACTTAAACAACAGCAGGTAAGATGATGAGAATGGGATAAAGACTATAAATAAGTGAAATAGTGGTGGACCGAACAAACATGGAGAGAAACTTTTTGTTGACAAGTAATTTCTGCCTGCCCTTCCCACCTCACCTGGTCGTGTTCCAGAACTTCGAAGAGACAGGTACAGCTACCAACTATCTGAATTCCAGCATGTGGCAAGAATCTTTAAAGATGTTACTGTAATTACACAACCAACCACTGAATTTTTCAGCTTGATCACAGTGAGGAACTACAGCATATCTAGTACAAATGTTCACCTGCATCAGCTTCTCTTCACATTCTATAGCACCTGTGAAGTCAAGGAGAACTTCTCGTTTGACTGCAGGTCCTACCAACAGCTCCTATCCTTTGCAAACTGGAACTCCCAACAGACAAAGCAGACTTAAAATGAAACCACAGCATTTCCAGGGCCCTGAGTGCACCACCAGGGAAAGTCCCCTTGCAGGGGTTTGCTGTCTGTGCTCAAGGCCAGCTCCGATACAGCCTGGACCAGATTCCTGTGAGAACAGTGAGGAGCATCTCCTGGAGCCTTTGGTCCTGCATCTGACCTCAAGCCTTTGCCTAAACTGCATTGTAGATTAGCCTGTGCCAGGCTTGTTCTTTCTTATCTCTTGCCCTGCTGCCTGGGCTTCCTAGCTTCACCTTGGACCTGCCCTGTCCCTGCAGACTCACCTGGCGGCCATCAGACCATTCACTGGCCATTCCTGGCTGCCATCCCTGGGCCTGCCCCCTTGCCTGGCCAGATCCTGACAGGCTGCGGCCTACTGGGCCACCGCTGCCCCTGCTGCCTCTCGGCACCTGCGGGCCTGGCTCACCTGCCCTCATGGATTTGCCCAGCCCAGGCACCTTCCAAAAATGCTTTAAGTCTGGGAATACATCCAATGTTAAAACCAAAACAAGATGTACTCTCTCTTGCATGCATCTAAATGCGTGTGCTTCCCCTTCAATCTGTGATAAAGCCCATATAAAGCCCATGGGAAAAGTAATCAAAGTACATGGAAGAGTAAGGAGTGGTACTGTTGTAAAGCAATGGTGGGATAAAGATAAGAGATCCTATCTTTTACAGAACACCGATACTGCTAGAAAGAATTAAGAAGGCTTTTGTACATAAAGGCTTGCTTCAGTTCTGGAGCAGAATCACTAAAATTCTGGCAAATACATGTACGGATCGACTATTTGGAGTTTAAGCTCCTTAAACAATTGAGGGAAAAGGATAATTGGCACCTGTGAGGCACAGAAGCCTGACAGCAAGGTGGGAAGCAGCGATGTTGTCAGGGCTGTAGGATATAGAGTTAGTAGCTCTGGAACAACAGCAGGCTCTGTACAGCAAAAATGATCTGTACTGAATTTATGATTTTTAATATGTAGCAAAATTATTTAGTGCTCTTCCTAGGCTCATCTTTGGAAAGCAGCCCAGGCTAAGAGCTGAGAGGTCAGAGCTGGAGTGACAGTTCCATGAAAAGCATTCTTCGTGTAGGTAAGGGAGTGCTTCCATCCCTGAGTGTCCCTGCTTCTGATCAGTGTCTATCTCCGAGTTTCCTGTGTCTGCTTCAGAACTGAAGAGTTGTGACCTAAAAACTTGTCTTTCCTCTTCGTCTCCCCAACAATATCAATTAGAATGATATGAGATATTACTCCCTCCCACAGCCTTGTTTCTGAGAGTATAAAGAGATATATAAGCTATATTCTAACAAAACGTCACTGACTCTGTACTGAGTATAAGTAGCAAAAAGATGTAGACATCCACCTGCTAAAAATAATTTAAGCTTCTGCAAATTGCTTAGACAGCTGAACTTCCAAGCAAAGTGTAGGCGAGAGTGGGAATTAAAAATTAATGTACAAATCTAGAAACTGGCAATCTGCAAGTGAGATAGGCCCCTTTGCCTCTGTGATTATAGGCTGTATCTAGCCCTGTCATCTGTTTGAGTGAGTGTCAGCTGCTTTAAAATTAGTTCATTGTCTTCTTGCAGTTTGGGGCTGCTGTTAAATGATGCTTTGTGGCAGTCTCAGCAGAGGTACTGGAGACTGATGAGTTGATAAGAGTTTGAGATCGTGTTGACTCTGCAGCCTGGGGAAGCCTGCTGTCTGTTTGTGGTAATTGTCTTGTTCCATTATCCATCTAGCATCCATGCTAGTCAGCTTGGCAACTTTCGGGGGGCACAAGGTTAAAAATGCTTCAAAACTTGAGAAAACAGGCTCTCATTTGAAAGTAATAGTCCTTTGGATTTGTCTGGCTTGCTTCTACAAAAGAACTTATAATTCATCAAGCGAGTGGAAATGTCACCTGAATGTTGCTGAGGAATATGAGATCAGCACTAATACAAATCAATACTGGTTACTTTCCTGATTCATAATGTGTGTGTTAGGTTGCAATTCCCCTGGCTGAAGGCAGCCTGCCAGATATGTTTATCTAGTAGCACACAGTCAGTGTGGGATCTCCAGAATAAAAGATTTCCATTTAAAAGTAATGGTGAATTTTGAACCCTGAGACTCATTCAGAGATCTCATATTGTCATTGGTGTGTACAGGTGTTGGATACACGGTTGGATATGTTTTGTGAGAAAACAGATATAATGGTGATGGTAGCTGAACAGCACTATTTCCAGCTCAGGGTCCATGACATAAGGGGCAGTTTCCTGAAGTGTCTCATCATTCATAAGATGATGTTTCTTTTGTTGTACTGATGCCAGGGAGCATTAAAACACCTTGGCTGAGTCCTGGACTTCTTGTGAGGCACCTTTAGATTTTCTGTGAATATAACTGTCAAATGATTTTTTTTTCTTTTCTTTTTTTTGGGGGTAAAAAACTTTTAAACTGATTTAAATTCTTTCTCTTGCTTTTTGACTAGTTTATGTACCAATGCTTCACAGAATTTACACAGTTGAATAAATGCTTTGTCAGAATTCGTCAGAGCAGCTTTGAAGATGACTAGTACTATCTGCAGTAGAAATGTGAATTTAAACAAACAAAACCAAAACTATTTTATTCATATTGTGGAAAAATCTTCTGTGAGCTTGGAGTCATTAATTCACTTTACAGCCCAGAATCTAAGACCCTTATTAAGCCTTATTTTTTGATTTAAAGCATTCAGCAGACAACATCTGAATCTAAAAAAAAAGCATTTTCTGATTTATATATAGATAAGTATACATATACTGCTGTTTAATTGTTCAATACAGCATTCAGACAGTAAATAGTGTCAGGGAATATCGATAAATAGGGTACAATAAGTGTGAAAATAAACCCTTTCTATTGTTTGCTCCATTAAAATGGAAGCATTTTACCGCAGCAGCAGAAATATGTCTTGCAAATATTGTAACTCCTACATATTTGTGTTTAATTATTACTCTGTTTCAAGCAGCAAAAAATGCTCTTATATAACTTGGGAAGTACATTTGTGGGAGAGACAACAAAAACCCTGTATGTATTATCACTTGTTAGGAGTCTTGAGAGAATTAATGAGAAAGAACTGGTACGTATTTTTAGTCTGACAAAGCAGCAAAGGAAATACTCCTTTCCCTTCTCATTATTAAAGGCCACTATGTTTCTGCCTATTAGAGAAAAACTGTGAGGTGTAAAAGCGGGTACAAAACTTGTCTGGTCTTCCTTAACCATGTAATTAATAGATTCTTGGAATACAGGCAGTTACCTGCTTGCTGAAAACCTTGTAGCAGGCAAAGGAGTTCCTGCCCTTCAGCTGGGGTGGCATAAGTGATCATGCCCGTTCTAGTGCTTCAACTTCCTTTCTGGAAAACATTTACAAATAAAAAGGTATTTCTAAAATTTGCAGGTGATACCCGGAACCTACCTGTATGGCTTAGAGATTAAAAATGATATTTAGTGATTCTCAGCTGAAATATCACTGCCGCTGTTGATAAGGAAAATTCATTTGTTCTGCTTGCTTTGTGTCAGGGGATTTGGTGATCTTGCCTCAGCTCTGCAACGAAAAAATACTTACATCTCATTCTGTAGCATCTGGTCTCCCTCCTTTCTGGGTTTGGAGCCATTATGTTCCTTTCACTGTCTCTGGCTGGAGTGGTAACCCTGGCTGTCATCTCTGATATCTACGATGATTTACTTCCATTTTTGTCTGTTTCAAAGCAGCATTCATTCCCAGGGACTCACCACCCTTGCTATTTGAGGTTTTCTATTTCTTTGTAGTTCTGCATATCCCATTTTTTTCTTCTGCCTCCAGCTTCCCCCATTATTAGTATTCCGGTTTGGAGTTTTTTGTGAAAAATGTCTGTAGGTTACCAACAATGATTCATTGTTAGAACTGCTAAATTATAGTCTGCGCTATTAAGTAACAGGATATGGCATCAATGGAACAGAATGTGATGCTGTCACTATAGTCCCTTTCAGTACGGATGGTATTACTTTAAAAGACTTTCAGCTATCTTGTTGAATTGGAAGAAAAAGACACCAACTTTGCTGTGACATGCTCAGACTTGTGCCACACAAATTGCAACCTAGAATGTTTATCCAGCTAAATGACTCTGACTTTGTCAATCAGCTGCTTAGCTGAGATACTCCTCTAGCATATCTGTTCCAGGAAATTGAGAATATTAAATTATATGTTTTTGCCATCAACATACACAAGCCTATGAAGGATTTTACCAGTGCCTTTTTTTCTCGTCACCAAGCTACTCTTTTGTTTTCACTGAAGTTGTGTCTGTGGCACATCACAAACCTCCACAGTAAATCTGATAACACAGAAGCTACAATGAGGCCAATATAAAATTTTACTAGCTCTTTTGTTTGCTTTTTAAATTCACATGTAGCCTATAATTTTTAATACACTTTTTTTCTCTAACATTTTACAGATCAGCACTCTGCTGTCTAAAAACAAAGTTAACATTGGGTTGGGATCTTGCTCCAGAATTGGTAGGTGCAGCTGGGCACCTCCTGTCCCTAACTGTGTTAATGGCCTTAACCTTACAAGCTTTGCTCTTCAGGTATATTTTTGGCAATTACAGTTCACATTCTGCTCGACAGTATTTTATTTTTTTTTAAATCTAATCTTTATTTAAGTACCTGCCTCTTGCTTCTGTCCAGTCATGGAAGCAAAGGCTTTCCCAGCATTTATTTGTTTTCTATATGTTAGGTATTGTTCTCGTTCATGCTACTGCCGTCAGCACTACCTGCAAGTCATCCTTGATTTTGAGCTTTGCCCCCCTTCTTCCTGCAGGGCTGTGCTGGTTCTCAGCCCTGTGTGGAATATCAGGCTGTTTTCTATTGTCTGCAGATTTTTTCCTGGAGTGAACAACTTCAGTTGCTTCAGTGTGCCAGCAGGCTAGCCAAGATTTTGGGTCCTGAAAGACTTGGAATGAAGTTTTTGTTCATAACCTGAACCAGTGTAGGAGACCAGATTAACTTCCTAAATTTGCACAGCTTAAACAGGTTGCATATTCCCTTATAAGTTCACTTTCCTTTTGTATTGTAAGGTTACAGGACATTGCACTTTTACATTTCAAATATATGCATAATGCATTGCTCAAGTCTGTGTAATGCAAGTTTGTAGTAAACTTATTCTAAGTAAACAGTTTCTGATATGCATGATGTGTTAAAGAGATTTTAGTTACTATAGGGAATCAGGTTATACTCCAAGAGTTGTGTTTTTTTCTTTTTTTTTTTTCTTTTTTCTTCTTCTTTTTTTTTTTTTTCCACTGACCCTGCAGTTTCAGATGAAAGCTCTGTTTAAGTATTTTCCTGTTGTATTTTGCCTGTTCAGATTTTCAGCTGTCCCAGAGCTTCCAGCTGCCCAGTTCTTCCCATCAAATACTAATCTTGCCTTTCGTTGTTATCTAGCAATATTTACCCTGGGCCCTACACATTCCAGAGAGAGCTGTGATGACTCCCATTGCTCTGGGTGTGTGGAAATACAATATCCTCTCCCATACAGCTCTCTCTGGTGCCACTCAAAGATCAAATGCCAGAACTACATCAATTCAGCTGATGCTTTGTGTAACTGGCATGACCTACATCAGTGAGTACTTTCATACCAGAAGGATGCCACGTGATGGTGTAATCACTGGTGAGACAAAGCTGTGCCCATGCTAGGGCTTGTTTACCAACAGAGGAAAAGCTGCATTTGACTGGCACCATTTCCAAATATGTTTTTGTGTGGAAAAATTCTGCTTTTATATTAGAACAATAACTGCCCTTACATAAGCAAAACAATCAGAACTAGTGAAAGCAGAGTTTTTACTGCTTTAAATAGTTTTGTAAGGGTAATCATACAGGGCAGAGCACCAGCTCAGAGCTCTGACTTTCATGGCTGTATTTGCAGAGGACACATTACAGGCTATGAAAGCAAAGCCTGCTCATACCAGGGTATCTGATTTTCACGTACTGTATTGATTGACTCTACTGTATTGGTAATGATTGAAACAAAATTAGGAGTGCTTTCTTGGAATGTTATACCACTAGTATGTACTAAATGTAGGGCTTTTATTTCTGTGAAAAATTGTCTATTGGTGGTGTTTTGTTTGTTTTAATAATATGCCAGTAAAACTGAAAATTAGGTTGTATCTAACCTGCCTATTTTCTGTTTCTTCTGTAGTAAAAGCAGTGTTAAAACATTTAGATTTCTGTCACTCACAGATAAATTGGACTTTTAAAGAAACCGTAAGAACAGTAAAACATGCATTAGAAAATAATGTTGTTTATACTGTTACATTTGAAAACTCAATTTCTTCAATTAAAAAATCGTGCAAGGCCCAAAACAATTGGTAAAGGTCTTTTAAAGAAGACTAAAATGCATATATTTGAGTCAACATATTTTTTTTTTCTTTACTACTGTGAACAGTTAAGGATATTATTGCTGTACATTTTAGCTTTTTTTTTTTACAGGTGAAAGAGAAGGCAATTTTAGTATTTAGGAATCTTACAGCATTCTCACCGTTCTGAGGAAGAGAGATTTTTCTTTAGATTTGAGTTCTACTTTTAATGTCTTAGCTGTCATTTTAATCTTCCTGGAGTGGACTACTGATTTCCTACAGGACTTTTGTTTCAGACGCTATTTCATAGCTTGCCTTGTTACTGGGAAGCTTTGTGATCTTTGCCTGATAAATAGGAAAGGATGTCAATTTCTGACCTTTCCCCTTTGGGTAGATTGCCATGTTTCAGTGCTTTCTCAGGCTAGAAGGAATTAAAGCAATAGGCACCTTTCCAAATCTGGATCTGCAGCTCTGCTGAGAGTGCTTCTGCTCTGCACTGCTGCTCTGGCTGTTAACAGTGGGTGTAGGGAGCACTCAACACGTAAAGCACTGGAGGCTTCTCGGTGCTAAGCCCTTGTTGCCGGGGCTGCATGCACTCCCGTGGTGTTTGCAACCCCTTTCCCTCCAAGGTTGAGGAGCTCTGCCTGTCCTCCAAAAGCAGAACAAGCTGCCCTGAGGGATAGGAGCCTGAGCTTTTTAGGATGCTTGAGCTAGACTAGGAATCTAGTTGAATTACTCGAGGGGAAACTTAGCCAGCGGCTCTGGACAGCTTTATTTCTCATTTGTAAATCATAATGCTGGAAAGAAATCATAAAATATGAGAAAAGCTTATTTTATTTTTAACTGCCATTTTGATTTCCCAGAAGGCACTGACCACTGCCCACCAGTACCGACCCCAAGTTTTCCATTAGAAAAAAAATATGGTAATTTTAAAAGTCATCACAAATATCTGTTTAATAGTTGGGTTTCATATACAGGCGTACTTACAGCTTTTAGATTACAAAATGATTTCAGCTTATATCCCTCAAAGTAAAAGTAAAACATTTTATTTTTAGTGTTTCAATCCCAAGAGCTCAAGCGCTTTACAAACATTGCTGAATTGAAGTTTGCAGCTTTCCAGTAAAGTATGAACTGTTCTTTTCCTGATAGTATAAATGGAAAACGCGGAAAGGCTAGGGTCATTTACTCAAGCAATGAATAGCCTTTTATAATGAAGTTATTTGTTTAGGATTTACTGTCATTCCATAACCATCTAACAAATCTAAAACTGTGCTCTTGTTGAAATGGTACCATGTCCTATTCTCCACTTTTGGCCACAGTTTCTCATGCCTCTCCAGTTCATCCTCTCTCTCTCACTCATTTGGCTGTCTGGTAGACTAGCTAATTTTTTTTCAGCTGAACCAAACTCGGAATTAGCAATCAGCCTGATCTCGCTGTGAGACTGTGTGAAATCTCAACCTTAGAAAATGCATTATAGTCCTAGTTTTGCTACAGATTTCTTGTACGACCTTTAGCAAATCCCTTAAGCTCTCTGTTTCCAGTTGTAAAATTGAGATAATTATATTCCCCAGCCTTTCGGTATGTGAATATTAATTTATTAATATGCATGAGACATTCATGCCCCACAGTCATGAAAGCCATGGAAGCTCCTAGATCAACATATTCATGTTTTTATCCATCCAGAGCCAGGGAGAGTTCATTTCTGTTAAAAGCCTCAGTAAACCAGACACCCCCATAACATCTTAATAATATTAAACTGGAATTCAAAAGCAACATTAATCTTTAGTCCAGTGTCATCTTCATAGTGACTGTATCCTAAAATCATCATAGCAGAAATTATGATTCCTGCAAGTTCCAAAAAGTGTATGTTGCCAAAAGGCTATTGTTGTCAATGCATGACTAACTGCTGCGTAAATATTCTGAATGTATACAGAATTCTGAATTTGGAATGTTTGAAATATATAATCATTGGTGTACCATCATGATGTAGGTAATGAGCCACCAATGCTTACGGTGCTGGACCGAGCCAGTCATCCTTAAACTGGTGATTTTCAATTTCAGCTGGCTTGGTAAAAGCAGCAGGTCAGCTGCAATATGCGTTCTCATGGTTTCATCTTAAAAACTGGATGGGGAAGATATGAAGATATAATTATCTTAATGGTGGTTCTACCATGCAATGCTAGATGTGAGATTGAAGAAATGGCTCGTATGAGACCATCTCCACCCTCCAGCTCTGCAAAGAAGCTTGCATAGGCTCCATTATTATTTTAAGTGGCTTCTTCAAAACGCCCATCATGGTCCCTCGAGTTCAGAGCGGTTGAGACAAAGTTGTATTTCCTGTATCTGTGGCCTGAAAAATAGGATGGTCAAAAAAGAAAATACTTAAGAAAAAGGTTTGGTGTTTTCATGAAAGAAAACAGGACTTCATTCTGTTTCTAATAGGAAAAGCCATTAATCACAGGGGTAGGTATTGGGGCACTGACTGCACTTACCAGAAAGGCAGCGGAAGCTTCTATTGCAAGGACCAGTTACAGCTTGGGGTATAGCATATGAAGAAATAATTAAAAGGCCAATCTAACTACATAACAATGAACTGCAGCTTAATGATTACTGATTCAACAATCATTAATATCCAGAACACAAAATCTTACAGCCTGAGCTTAAGGAGGAAACTTGCTGAGCTTGCAAAGCTTTACAAAGAAGGGAGGTGGAGGAGGAGAAGAGACACAGACATCAAGGCCTTCAGCCTAGGAAAAAAAAAAGGGCAACTTGTTTTGTAAGGTCGCTATGCCCTGAAAGATATTAACTTCAGTGAGATTTAGCAAAAGTAGAGCTGACACAGTGACTACTGAACCAAAGGTTTCCAGTGTATTAAGACCCTTTTTGTAATACATGTTGCCTAAAAGATACTAGTGCTTTTTGTGTTAGCCGAAACTAACCTAAACTACAAGCTCTAATGAAAGCAAGCATCCCAGTGACAATAATGGGTATGTTACCTGCTTAACGATGTGTTTGCTAGAAGAAAAAGGGTGATTGAAAGCATTTAGTCCCCTACCATCAGCAGCAGCTGCTGTTGTATCAGCCATTGTATCCAATGATGTCGTTTAGAAGCACAACCATTCCTCACTTCTATCAAATTAGAGGCTTTCAAACCTAAGGTACAAAATTGCAGGCAGCTGTGCTGTACCATGTAATGGTCATAACTGCAATATTAGGCCAATTTTTGGGTAAGAAGATGGCTTGGCTTTGCTTGCTTCTCTGAGGTGGAGGCGATAGTGAAGATAGCTCTTTCCTGCTGTTTAAGTTTGTGCTAGTTTATGTGGTTGTGGTTGCTGCGGGTTATGTGGCAGAAGGTTGTGCCTGCTGTTCTTCTTCCTTTTATTTTTTTTTCTTCCCCCTTTGTTAGAAAAAAGGATTGGGTGTGTGTTTCTAGTGGTACGTGCTATTGCTTGTGAGCCCTACTCCTTATGCTTATCTCTGACTTTATATAGGTATATTTATATTTAAGGCTAACTAATTGGTCACTTCTGTTACTGTGCACACAAGTGTTATTCTCAGTTAAATCCTTCAAAGCTACAGATCAAGCCAGAATTACTTTGCTCTAAACACTGTTGTTGTTCTGTCTTCATGTGGTACTACTGGGGGCTACTGAAAGGTCTGAGCATTGTCTTAACTCTTCCCTGTGGTGGTCTAAAAGGCTTTAAATAGCACTAGTTCTTCTTGTAGCCTGGCTATGTAAAATACTTCACTTTTGGAATCAATCAATTGGTGACTGGATTCAGTGGCTTGGAAAATCAGAGTCCTACATTTTTGAAGCATTTGGAAAGACCACACCATATTCAGACAGGATAGGACTGTTCTGAGCTGTCTTTGACTTGCAGAACACTGACTTTGTAAGTGAGTCCTAGCTCTTTCTCTGGAATCTCCAAAATCTGCGGATAGCTATTTGTTCAATGTCTGAAAAGCACGATCGAACAATATTTCCTGTACTTCTTTAAGCAGCAGAGACTTTAATGTTGCAGGACTGTTCCCGTACGTCTCCAGCAGGGGACCTGCTTCCAAAAGGCAGCTGGCCTACTAGCACAAACCAACTGCTTCAAGGTCTTGCTGTTGCTTTCTTTTGCATTATCGTACTCTGCTCTGCAACTTTTGAGTGTTATCCAGATTGCACGGAGTATTTCCCACAGGTCCAACTGTTTGTTGAATTGCTATCCTGAAAAATTCTTCCTATAAAAGCTGCTAATTTCAAGAAATTGGGGAGTGCAGGTGCTCCCAAGAAATTACCAAAGTTGTGATTTTTGTCCCAGGACTAATAATGCTATGATGGTATCAGATACAAACCAGCAGTTTAGCTAGTGAAAGGGCAGGAGCATCACAGGAATTCATGGCTCAGGAACTGAAAACATCCCCCTGCCACCACCCGCAACAGCTGAGTACAGATGGAGAAGTTGGCTGTTTTCCATCATTAGTGAGTAACCCATTTCTCTGTGCTGATTGATTTGCCCTATGCTGTCTTATTTTTTTTTCCATGCTATTGCTGGCAGAAAGGTCTTCTCTACTAACAACAAGTTTGTCTAGTTTTGGCATTGAGCTTAATATTGAACGACAATTTAATACTTCCTCTTCCAAGTCACGTTGACCTTTAGTTTTGTGGCAGATAACTTCTAATGTGTGTGTATATAAAAATATCTTAATTACTTTGCTTTTAAAAACTAGTTTGAGGGAAATCATCATTTCAGCCCAAAAGCATGCAATAATGATTTTTCTGTTACTGGGGGGGTCTCCGTACTGAGCTTAGCTCTTGCTTCTAAGAAAACAGAAGTTCAGTGCACAAATGAGTCCCTGTTTGCAAGTTGCTTATACACCTGTTGAAATCTTGTTCTTTATTCTGCTTTCTTAGCGACACAGTAAAATGTATCTTTTTGCTTCTAGTTACTGAAAGTCTTTACTAAATAAGCTACATAAAGTTTAGTAAAAGAGGCTCATCCTGAATTGACCTAGGACTGAATTAAGTATTTAACAAGCTATGTGTATCTTTTTGTTATGGCTTTATATCACACTTCACCATGCTTTCTGCCAGTTTTGAGATTGAAATTTTAATATTAACCAATGCTTGCTCTGAGAAGGTTCCTGCTCACATTTCCACTATTAGTTCCAATGACCTTAAATTCCTGCTGTAGTAGGAAGTGAAATTTTAAATCTATGCTGAAAATCTTTTCTTACCATTCTTTCAGATTTCCATAAATCTTTTAATGCACAGCATTCAAAGTAGGCGTGAGACTGTAGACTGTACAAATAGCTCTCTTTTTCCTAAATTATTTCATAGTAAGTAAAATCCTGCTGGCATTATACAACAGTGGCACTACTGCTAAGAGGGTGGAAAAGTTTAAAAAAAAAAATAAAATTCTATGCTAATATTATTAATAGCAGAGTTTCATCAGGGATTCTTAAAATCTGATCTCGCATAAGGGAAAGCAGTAGAAAAATTTAATTATGATCTTTGTTGGCACATTTGTCGGAATCGCCGGGCTGTGGCTGGCCGAGGGTCCCGTCGCCCCCCCTCACTGCAGCGGGGGGAGCCGGGGCTGCCTGCGGTGAGGCCCCGCTACCTGTCCCCTAAGGGCTGCTCGGCTCCAGGGGCCGCCTCGCTGTTGTGCGGAGCCCTCAGAGCTGCCAAACCCCAGCGGCTTTCAACGTCCTGAAATTCAAACGCAACTGTGCGGCACCAGCGCCGGCGGCAGTAAGGCTTGTATGCTCGGGCGATGTGCTCCAGCAATGCCTGCGTGCTGATGGTGCCGGCCTAACAGGTGCTCGCCAGCATCCGCGCCCCGGGCTCGGCTTCCTCCGGGCCTCCCGGGGTGCGCCCGCGGCCCTCGGGGAGCCGCGCGATGGGCGAGGAGGAAGATGGCCGGAGACGGAGGGGGCGGGAGGCGCCGCCGGGGCCGCCTGAGGGGGCGCCGGGGCCGTGTGAGGGGGGCGCGGGCCGCGCTCCGCCGGCGGCCCAACCGCCGCTCCCCTCAGCGGCGCGGGGCGAGCGGCCGGGGCCGGCGGCGGCGCCCGCCTCTGCCTCCTCCCCCTCGGTGCCCTGCCTCCTCCCTCCGCCGGGCGGCCGGGAGGGAGCGCGGCCGAAAGGTGCTGCTGGAAGGGAAGTTTGAAGAAGGTCGCCGGGTGCCTGGGCGCTCCAGCAGCATCATGGCGGAGCCCGGGCGAGTCACCGGTCCACATCCAGCAGCCCCAGGCGGCGCCCGCCGCCCCGGCCGTCGGCTGGCCCATCTGCAGGGACGCCTACGAGCTGCAGGAGGTCATCGGTCAGTGCGGCGGGGGAGCGGGGCCGGGCGGGCGGCGGGGGGATGCCGCGGGGGGGCGGGCGGCCCCCGGCGGGCTGGGGCTCGCTGGCTGCGGCGGATGCGCCCGGCACTGCGGTGGCGCCGCCGGCGGCTGCCGCAAACTTTATCCGCCCGGCGGCGGCCCCGGGGGGCGGCGGCTCCTTCTAGAAACCGCCGCGCCCCGCCCGGTGAGGCCCGGCCCGGCGTGGGGGGTTCGCCCCGGTGTCCTGCGGGGCGGCGTCAGCCCCGCACCGAGCCCCCGAGGTCTCCGCCGGGACCCCGGCAACTCTGCGGATGCGCGCCCGGCCGTGCGCGCAGCTGTACGTGCATCCGCTCCGATTAGTCTGCATTTTTCCGGTGGTTGGATGGGGGAGGTAGAGCTCACCCAGAGACCTGCTGCTACATCGCCCTGACTTCCTTTTTGCTTTTCTTTTTTTCTCTTTCTGGTTTGCGTTTGAACCCTGCCCTCTCCCCCGCAGCGGTCGTTGTCGCCCCCCCATCCACCTCCCCGTGCCCCCACGCCCGGCCGTGTGCTCCGGAGGGGTTACAGCCCGGCTCACCCGGCACGCCCCGGCTTTTGTCCCGGTTTGCGGGGTGAGGCTTGGCCGGGCTGCCGCCCTCCTCCGCAGCCCCCTCCGCAGCGGGCTTGCTGCGGTGCGCTCTGTCTGTCTGTCTGTCTGTCTGTCTGTCCGTCCGTCCGGTCAGTGCGGATCACACGTGCTCCATCTTCATCCCATGTGTTTGGAGTTCTGCAGTGTGAAGAGGTGGCTGTGGTTAGCAGTACGTGGGATGGGAAGGTTTCTGGCTCCTGATCTACACGTTGCTTGTTGCTAATAAACTACTTTGGGAAAACTTGCTTTTATTTGTGCGTGACACTTTGAACTTGGAGCGGATACTGCAGGTGGTAAAGGCCGGATCTGACTGGGGTTGTTGCGTGTGCACGAGGCCATTTTGATGAAAAAATCCAGGAGTCTTGCCTGGCGATGCTGGTGGTAATCTTTGATATTGCGCACCGATTGCTAATCACCGTCAGGCTGACAACAACCAGAATGTGTGTTGGTGATCGGGGCCGCGAGCTGTGGGTACCCAGTTTTGTCATTACGCTAGCTGTTTTCCATGAGCACAAACCAAACAGCTGAGAAGTTCTTCCTTGAAGTGGGGGTGACTTGCTGTTGGCCCAGGTGATCCAAGTGCTTGTTTGCACTTCCTAGGCTGTGAGAAGGGATTAGGGAGGGCCGAGGGGTCAGGTGCTGGGTACCAATGGGTCCAGGGCGGTGACGCACCTGAAGCAGCTCTTGATGAAGGCCCCACGTAGGCACACATTTGTTTTCCAGAGGCTTTTGTCTTGCTCAGCATGGGGATGGGTCTAAATTAGCCAAGCAGAAGCAATTCTACTGGTATAAGCTCTATCTTTGCTGAGGAGCAAGTCTTTCTTCTAAGTTTTTTTTTTTTTTAAAGAAAAAAGCATCAGAAAGGGTTGGATTAAGCCTTGTCTAGGGTTGCTCAGGGTGTGACGTGAGTCATATGAGTTATTTTAATAGTGGTTATTTTCTCTTGCAGTTCTGCAGAAGGGCTGGGTGAGAGTTCTCGAATGTCTTTCTCCTTTCCACTTACAAAGCCTGCATTTTTTTGTAGTGTAAATCATTTCTAAATAATAATTTTTAAGAATTCATCTATTATAAGGGTAGATGCTCATTGGAGTCACAAATACTTATCTGAAGGAGACTTTATTGCTAGTTACTTACTGGTGCTATTAGATATCAATATTTCTGCAGTAAAGTGAATGCCTAGTGAGGAAATTGAGGCCAGGTTGTGTTGAATTGGATCCTTAGTCATAGCAAACTTAGCTGGCTTGAGTTGAACTTTTACTAAGCTTATGCTACATACGTGACTATTTTTCTCAAATGCATTGAGGTTTATTTTCTATCGTGACAAATCTTATGATTAGTCTAACATATATTTTTTGCTTCAACATACTGGAGACCATTAAATTTGGTCGCAATACTCTTAAAAATGGTAAAACAACCTGTAAATTCCATGCAGTTGACCAAATGTGGGCATAACATTCATCCAACATCTCCAGAATTGTTACTTTAATGAATTTGGTGAGGGGTTCCTAAAGCATCTTTATATCGGAGGGAGGGGAGAATGATCTAGCCTGACCTCGGCTCAGCAGCCATTCCTGTCCCTCTGCAGCAGCCGTGCCAGGGTCAAATGCCTTGTGAACGTGAGCAATACCATGCACTGCTGAAGCAGAGCCCTTCACCTGTGGAAAGCACTGCTTAGCTCTTCCTGAGGAACGGGGTTGAGTCCTCGGGGCTGGCTTCAGTTACAACAGCCATTCGCCACTTAAATGTGAAAAATAATGTATTGGAGCGTTTCTGTGGGCTTTGCAGGAGGAAAGGTACACAGGGTGAGGTACTCCAGGATGTTTTAGCAGAGCACTTCACAAAAGAGTAAACTTCATATCATATGCTAATTAGTATACAAGGTGCAAAATGATTTCAATGAGCTGTTCTAGGGGGCGTTTAAAAGTTTGTGGTGATCATAGGATAAAAAGTTAAAATCATCACTTGTCACATATGTTGTCTCCATCCTGTGGATTTAGTGGGTTGGAGAAATTTTAACCTCTTTCTATGAGAATGTGAATGCTGCTTATTGCTCATCTGTGCTTGGCCAAATGTAATTTTGAAAAGCAAGGCCACATGGTATGGATGTCAAATGATCTGCCTTCCCTTCTCTGTTGCTTTTTTTTTTTTGCAGTGGTTAGGAGGTTCAAATGCCTGTAAAAGAGAATGCTAGCTGTAAGTTGCACTTCTTAGGAGATGTTATTTCATGTGTGTTTTATTTTTAAGGTTGTTAGCAAGTTCTTTGTAAACTCTTGGTATGCAGTTTCATGATACATTTAATCTGCTGCAACAGGCAGCTGTTGAAAAGATCTCATTGATCTGACAGAAAACTAGTTCTTCTGCTGGGTTAGTTTTCGGTCGGATCAGGTTCCCTGTTTGATTTGCTGCATGGCTGATCTCATGGAAAGAAGAGGCTCTTCCTAGTAATGTCTGTATCCAAATCTTTACTGAGGCAAGAAGAAGTTCTGATTGCTGTCTGTAAATGTGTAGGATAGAGTTAAGAGATAAGGAAATTCTTGCATTAATTCAGATTGATACAGGCTGCATAAACGTGCCCATTTAGAAATTAAAAGGGGACTGACTGTTTGGATGGTGACGGTCCAAAGCAGCCTTCCCGTAGGAGTTGGAGACGAGAATGGTAATCCCTATTAAGGGACAGCCAGACTTAATTTTGTGAAGATTTGGGAGATCTTTGTATGACTTTAATATATCAAGATAAAATGTGCTGTGTATTTTATTTATGTTGTAGCTGGATATGACTTAGGTTAAAAGAATAAACAAACAGAACAACAGAGGTAATAAAAACAATACTTTGAGATGTTCTTTTCAGTTTGAGTTTATTTCCGAGTAGTCTGGATAAGACAACTGGAATAGATTTGTCTGAATTGCTGTCACTTACACAAGCAAGGTTTTTTCCTTCTGAGGAGCAATGGAAATCTGCACAGAACAAATGTTTAAATGATAATCAATATAAAAGCATGAAAATTGATTAGTCTTAATTATATTTGTATTCTTCATATTGTTATGAGTCCTACATCACATGGATGAGGCAAAGCAGCATTAAAGGTTTTATTTTTTTAATTGATATGAACAAGTGACTTTGCTCTTGAAAAACTGCATTGGAGTTGATGCTCTCTTACTGGCTGTAACTCCGTGTTTGTAAGACTGCACTGATAGTTTGGGGGAAGATCCTGTTAGGGACAAAATGTATCTTGTCATTAGGCTGGCTGCTTGGTCCTGTTACAAAGTAATAATTTCACTTCTCCAGTTGCAACTGATTTGGAGAATTAATTTGGCTAGAAAAGAGGCAGAATTAATTGGAAAATAAAGGGTTACTTCCAAATGATGGATTATCTTTACATTGGTTGCAACTCATTAAAAAGCTACTTTAATTGAACTGAGGCTTCCGTCTAGTATTGCCTTTCTAACTTTGAACTCCAAAATATCTTGTCATTTGCTACCTTGTGATGTTCAGTGTTAAGTCAAATGTGTTGGGAGTTTGACTAAAACAGCTTATAGCTCAAGGCTCTTCTGCTCATTTTGTAGCCCTTATTGTAAGCAGTCTATGAGCCACTCTCACATTAATGGCTCAGAGGTCTTTGGTGTTTCTATGGAATAGAATACTTATTATTTTTTCCCTTGCTGCATGTGTGTTTTTGAAGGCTCTTTGTCTGACAGAGAATACTCTCCTGTTTTTGTTGTTACCAGGGATCTTAGTTTGGCTCTGTAGAGAGGGTCTGATTATGATGCTTAGGAACTGATGTTCAAGTTTGTAAGCGTAGTGTATGCTGTTTTGAAAAGTTTCTCTGTAGTTAAATAGGTAAAATTACAGTTCTGTATTTTGTTATTTAGATGCTTGTGCCTCATTCACGCTTTCCAAAATTTCTTATCCCTCTGCTTAACTAACCTTTTTTTTTTTTTTAGAGACTGTTTGGGGTGGGGAGAACAATTGAAGGGCTTTTGAATCAGTTATGTATATGCTGCGAATTAGAGTGGACTGTGCTTGGTGAAATTTTACACAGCAGCAGCTAAAGCTCCAGTCCGCTTGGGTATTTGCTCTTACAGAGGTTTTTGAAACCCCCATGTAATTTTTGTATACAAAACTGCGTAATTTGATAAGTAATGCTTAATGCTACCTGACATCTTTATCCTAAAACTTTGTCAAAACAAATGTGCATATTTACCTTAATTCTGATCCAAAACAAATTAGTTTTTAACAATAACTATTAAGTTACAAAGGCAGCCTGAGTATATTGTGTATGCCCACATCAAATACAGCATTCATAACATTCATCATGTGGGTTGAAGCGAATGTAGTTTCATACAATGGTAGCTTGACAGGGAGAGTATGTTTTGCAGGTTAAAATTCTACATTTTGAGAAATAATTGATTGAGATTTGCTGTCAGCTAATAACCATTTGAAGAAACTAAAAAAAGTTAAATCCCCATTGAGTAATTTAAAGGGGATGGCTTTTAGTTCAGTTGTCAGTGTAAAGATGGTCATGGTGCAATTAAAAATACCTCTTAGAACATCCTCAGTGCCATGCTGCAGACGAGGCTGTGCAGCTCTTAGTTATTATTTGACATGTCCACACATGGTAATAGCAGTGTTGGGGAAGGGAGCTCTGTCTTGACATTTTTTTCAAAGAAAATGAACTTTCCGTACTAGAAGTACTAAGCTTGGTGACAAAGCTGTAGTTTCTGTTGCTTTTAAGACATCAGGCTTTAAGTGATTCATTGATCAAACCTTGCTATTGTACTAACTTTTAAAATTGTGGCTTATACAGTTGGAATTCAAACTTGTCAGGAAGAAGATTAGTTATATTGTAATCTGAATGGTATGGAGAGTACATGTTTTCTTCATTTTTGGCTAACTTGCTTTGATTTTGTTGCTATTGCAAGTAACCAGCAAGTCTTGTTTATAATTTGTTAAACAGAAGGGTAAAGGAACACATAATCATCACGCTCAGCATGTCAGGCAGTTGACTGGTACTACATAATTATAACTTACACAAACGTATGCTGTGTTCCTGCTCTTGGAATCCGTCTGCCTCCTTTTCACTTGGGTCTCGCGTCCCTCTGCTTTCTACCCTCTTCCCCCCTCCCCAGATTCTTCCGACGGAGAAGGTCTGGAACTTCAGACCCCAAAAGCCCAGAATTGGCTAGAGTGCTGCAAAAGGAGCAGTTCTGCTGGTGATAGTGTGGAAATATGATTCTTCTTAAGCCATGCAGCAGGGCTTTGCGTCTTCAATGTGGAACGACAGCTTGTGAGCAGCATTGTAAGGATGCTTGGATAGCTGGGGCCAAGTTCAGACCGGGAGAGCAGTTCTAGGTTGGGTCACGTGTTGCTCTGAAACATCAGAATTGTCACACTGATTTTTTTTTTTTTTAAGAATTACTTACTGTTAGGTCAGAGACTTTTTTTTTCTCTCCAGAATCTGCCTGTCAAGCGGAGCTTCTCTTGAAGTGGAAACAAAACCACATCTCTTCTGACTGGCTTGAGGGGGGGAACAGTGATCTCTCCCTGAGATGTGGGTGGTTTGTATAGTGGCCACATGTGTAGACCCTATTTCATTTGTGTGTGACCATTCTGGTTCTTTCTACCTCTCCCCACCCCCCTTCCAAAGTAATTCAAAGCTATGTGGCAGCAGTAGTTGGAAGCTGGCTTTCTTTCCAGTAATAATGGTAGCAATCCTTGGCTCTCCAAGAATGGAGCTTAAAAATCAAGTTGTATTAGTTACTAGTGTTAACTTTTTGGCTTTGCTGAAATCACTGGGATACTGCTGAGCAGTAGCAGAGGTACAGTCTGCTTGCTGATCTTGGAAGGTAAATATGACACTAGAAAATTTATGGAGCCCCAAATTAAAAGCAAGGTATTTAGTGGATGTTGATGCTGCTTACCCTGTGTAAATAATTAGCTTTTTTTTTTTTTGAATGAGTGAATTTTTCAGGTAGTTTTGCTGGTAGGATGAAACCTGACAGCTCTGCTGGCTTTCTGTTTCGTGCTAAGTTTTAAAGGTTTTAGGGTGTGCGTAAGGATAGTGTGATTGAAGCTTGTTGGGTGTAAAGCCAGTAGCATTCAGCAGTGGCAGCAAGAAGCAATGCTGGTGTGAAATAGTTGAGAAGAATGTGCTTTAAAACTTTTTTCCTTATTTCATCAGTCTCTGTATGTATCATACAATGTTCTGCACTTCAGGTTGACTGGTGACTTGTTTGGAGAGCTTCTGTGACTCTGTGAAGACACTGGCAGTGCTGATAAAGGTGGTGGGTTTTCAGGAGCCTATCTGAAGAGATTTCTGGTGCAATTTTTCAAGGGTGCTGATTGTGGCAGTTCTGCTTTCTGCAAAGTGGGCTCGGTAAAAAGCTGTAACCGTCAGCATTGTTCGTTTGGTAGCTGGTGTGTTCAGTGTGTGGCATCGATGGAGTTAACGTTTCCAGTCCTTTGTCCCCAGGTATTTGACTAAGCATGTGACTTTATTCCACGGCTTGGTGAAACCTCACTATGATAAATTAGCTGTCTCCATTATTCCTTTATCTTTATGATTAACAATTTCTGAATTGTTTTATTAGTCTAATTATTCCTGTGGATGTCTACATGCCTCAGAGGTATTCTGATCAGAAGTAAAATATAGGTGAAACTTGAGGATGTCATATAAGGCTGCTGTAATGATTATGTTGCATAGCTTTTAAGCTGAGCTATGCTAGTGCACTTAAAGAGAAATGGGGGACTAAAGCAGGTGGAAAACTGGAAGGTTTTCAGTGTTCCTAGCCATGCTTTCAGATATAGCATGAACTCTTGATCTTGGAGGTACAGATCAATATTGAATGTCTGAGGTTTTCCTTAATAGGAACAAATGATGATAGCTGTAAGCAAACTGTGTGCCAAGCATATCTGTTTTATGGTAGTGGTACAAAAATAGTTAATTGACTGACTGGAAAAATGTTGTGTATTTACCTGCTGATCGTGGTTTCTATCCTGTAAAAGTAATATGGGCAAGTTTGTGAGCTTGGACTGTAGCTTTAGTCTTCTGAGAAAGATCATATTCAGATTGAGAAGGATCACAACTGATCTATAAATTTTCTTTTCCCTTCTCACTTCTTTGCTTGGAAGACATTTTATTATGTGGACTGAATTTAAACTTATTTCTGTTAGTCTCGTGCTTCCAGTCTGTGCTGGAACTTCATTGGAATTAGATTAGAATCACCTGATGAAAATTCAATACTATGATAGCATTTGTATTGCTCCAACTTTTCTATTATTTCATGAGGAATGGAACCAGAAATAGATAAGTTTTTGCTTGTACTGCGTGTCCATGACAGGCTTATTCTAGCAGAGCATATTCTGTTGCGGTGAACTAGCTAAAGATGCTTTATAGCTCAGCACTGCAATATTAATTGCAGATCTTCATGACTGCGGTAGCAGAACTGTCTTTGTGTTGGTAGGTTGCTGTTCTCCATTCTCAGAGGGGAATGATGCACTATGTGGTGACATCCAGAAGACCTAGAAAATAGAATTGTTCTAAGTGTTTGCTTTCAAACTAAATGAGAAACAATAAAATGTGGCAACTAACTAAATCAACAGCAGTGTTTGTTTGTAGTGCTACTTCATGCAAGAACAGTAATTCTTTTAATAGTTTTTTTTTTTTTCTGGGGATGAAATATGGTTCAGCATAGCAAATCTTCAATTTATCCTGCTTGTATAAGGTGAAGTGAACTTCAGACGATAACTTGCTAAGGGGACTCTGGTCTGTACAATGAGTACAAGAACTTCATATCTGGTGTAGCTACGCAGAGCCATTTCCAGTGTGAGTTTTGCCTTCCGAATCCGTTTGCATTCGTATGTATATGGAATAGTGGTTTCTGTACTGATGATGAAAGAACAGGAAGGATGGGATAATCACAGTTCACGTTTCTCTTCTGAAAATATTTCAACTAAAAATTAGATCTTGAAATTTATCTTGGAGGGGAAACTTACCTTGCCATGTAACATAAAAGTATTTAAAGTTTCTAGTACAACATATGATTGGAAAGGTTTTGTTTTGTGTTTTAAGGTAGACTTAGATTAGGAAGACCTGGCTCTATCCTAGAAGAGTGGATTTCCTTGCATCGCTGAAGTTTTGAAGTAAAAACTACTTCTGAAGCAGTGCATCTATATCTGGTGTGATAAGATGCCAGGGCTGTTGAGGAACGTGATTCAAATTAATGGTTAGATTAACATTTTTCCTAATTGGAAAGGTAATTTATTTTTTTTCCCTACTAGATTGTTGTTGTGTAGATAGCTATAGCTCAAAATTGTTGTTTCTTCCAGATGTTATTCTGAGTGTTATTCTTGGGCTTTGCTTTGAGCTATTCTGAAAACTGAGGGCTGAATGGGGTTTGGATAGACATGTAAGAAGGAGATTGGAAACAGTAGAAACCTTATCCCTGCTGGTCATGCCTCAGCTTGGAAAAACTAAACTTGTTCTGGGAGTCTTGAAGTAAAGATTTTCTTCAGCTTTATACTTCAGGCATGAGCCTGCAGAACTTCAGCATGTCTCTGGCCCCAGAGATCATTAAGGGCCTTGGGGCATCTTTGATTTGAGGCTTAGGGCTGGGACGATGTCTGATGGGAGCCAGACACCACTAGTGTCAATTGACAGGGCGAGAGGCAATGAGCACAAACTAAGAAACATGAAATTCCATCTGAACACAATAAAACTTTTTATTTTTTATTTTATTTATTTTTTACTGTGATGGTGATCTAACAGTGGAACAGGTTGCTCAGGGGGTGGTGGTGTCTTTATCTATGAAGATATGCAAAACCCATCTGGGCAACTTGCTGTAGCTGACCCTGTTTGAGCAGGGAGGTCAGACTAGATGATCTCTAGAGGACTCCTTCAACCTTCAATGATACTCTGGTTCCATGGTTTGAAACAGTTTTTGGTGGTATCTTTGTATGAAACAGCAGAAAAATAGATGCTTAGGGCTTCGTTCTTTCAAGGACATCGCATATCTAGGAAGCAGCTGTCATGGGTGTTCCTTAATATTGCTGTTAAGATTTTTCCTATGAAATTTGTGCTGACTCTTCAACCTAAGATAAAACTAGACCTTTAACAACAAATTTGGATGCAAAATCTTTAAGGAAGAAAATGTCAGATTTCTCTTTCTTGTCTAGATAATCTTCTTTGGTTTAAGTTGAGATTTATTACTCAGTGTTCTTCTGTTGTGTAGCTGACTGGATGATAAGGAAGTTTATTTTAGCAGCTTTTTCAGATGGATTTGGAAAAAAGCTACTTTTTGTGGTGCTTGTGTCCATGTGGAGTGTTTTATGCTGCTTCAGATCAATGAAGGAAAAACGGAATGCCTGTGCTGGCAGTCCTTTCTGGAGGGCTAATTAGGGACAGGGGGATCTCTCAGGCTTAGTGTAGAAATACCTTCACAGAATCCGTGGAAACTTTTTCTTCTTAATAACAGATAGTTTGAAGTCTGTGATAAAATGTTTAAAATGTGTACTGCAAGCAATGATGTGAAAAAACATACTTTTGAAGTAACTTGATGAGGAAAAAAAAATATTCTCTCAAAACACAGGCAAAACTTCTGAGTTCTGTCAAATGCTGTAAAAAAAACTCGAGACCTCTTACACATATTTAAGCATTTTTGTATAATGCTATGAATAACAAAGGTGAAAAAGAAAAGTGAGACCTGTTAGGTCACTGATGTAATCTGACCTTATCACAGCGTATTACAGCACCAAAAAAATGCTTTACACAGATGTTCTTTTGTATGTCTTTTGGTTTTGTGAATTTGATAGCAAGTTGGTGGTACAACCATAAATGAAAAAAAAATAATAAAGATTTTTACTTAATTATCTGAAAAAAAGACATACATTGTGAGGATGAATGGATAATGACGGGCAAAATCCATTTTGTTGTTTGAAACATTCTTAAACCAAATTGCATCTTCAACTTTTTCATGTCTTTTGTTGGGAAAGTGCCAAATGGCTAGGAATTTGTTGTAGCCATTCAAGATGAGCACAGCGTGTCCACATCTTGCCTTATCCCAGGAAGGCTCCAGTTGGGTGTACAACAGGAGCAGATTAGTTCTGCAGATTTGATAGAGAGGGAGTTGTAACACAGTGCTGCATAGCAAACCTCAAAATATTTCCTGTAGTTTATCTAACAAAAATATTTCATATAACCAGTCCTTTCACTGTTTTATTGTGTGTGTGTAAAAAAAAAAAAAAAAAAAAAAGAGTTCAAAAAGCAGGGGAAAAATCATTCCCTCTTGTCCCTAGTTTTCTCTTATGTGTTGTGTTATTGCTGACTGCGAATGCCCCTATCTGTCTGCATGGAGAATGAAGTTTGGTTCATGCTCACGCTTGCTGTATCTTGTATTTAGCACAGGTTGGATCAGGGCTTAAATAAAAATTCTCTTGTAGCTTTTCCCTAATGTATAGTAATTGACATGGATGTTCAGGGTATTTACCTAAGACTTCAGTGGGATCAGAAGTATTTATAGACCTTTATCATCTTTGGAGAGGATTTTTTTTTTTCTGGATTATTTATGAATGTGCTTTCAAGAAATAGAATGGAGTAAGCATTGCTAGACCTCCCACTCTGCATAAGCTACTCTCCCACAAAAGGTACGTAAAACAACTGGATTACCTAATGCCTCTGTTGGCCATAATGGTGATGTTCTTAAATGCCTAATTGCAGAACAAATTCATTTTGTGTAGCTCAATGAGGAGTTAAGCAAATTAGTTGTCAAGTGATGACCTGGCAGAATTAGCAGTTGAATGTATGGGCCCATATTTCATAGGACACTTAGTGTATTTTAAGTGAATTCTGTCTATGACCTAACAGACAAGGATAAACAAACTAGTATGCTTGTGAATTATAAGAGGAAGGATTTGATTACCGCCTAAATTAAGAAAAATGTACACAGGAATTGTAATTAAGCTGTATTTACTTGGTTATCTTGAAATGCTTCCATTCTTAAGAACTTCTGTTGTGTGAGAGAAATCGTTGTTGTGGAGAGAGAAATCGTGAGGTAATTTTCTGCGAAGAAGTTATGTTACAGAAATTGATTTTCAATGTTTTGGATTGAAAGGGACCTTAAAGACCATCTGATTCCACCCTCCATCCTTTCCACCAGACTATGTTGCACCAAGCCCCATCCAGCCTGGCATTGAACACTTCCAGGGATGGGGCATCCACAGCTTCTCTGGGCAACCTGTGACAGTGCCTCAATGCCTTCTCAGTGAAGAATTTCTTCCTGGTATCTAATCTAGATCTACCCTCTTTTAGTTTAAAGCCATTCCTCCTTGTCCTATCACCACACTCTCTGACAAGGAGTCCCTCCCCAGCTTTCCTGTAGCTCCCTTTGGAAGGCCTCTGTAAGGTCTCTCCGGGACTTTCTCTTCTTCAGGCTGAACAACCCCAACACCCTCAACCTGTCTTCGTAGAAGAGGTGCTCCACCCTCCTGATCATCCTCATGGTCCTCCTCTGGACTTGGTGTAATACATCCATGTCCTTGTTCTTCATAGGTAGTCATCAAGAAAATTTACCATCACCAACAAATAACATTGTCCTCTTGATGTTTTTCTCTTCTATACTGAGACTAAACAGAAGAACTGTGGAGTGGAGGGAAGTGTAGTTGGGTAGAGTATCTGAAGGGACTTAAAAATGTGAGAATCTTTAAAAGATGTTTGTATCGGAGTATTGCGGAGTAATACAGAACTACTAGAAAGTAAGACTTGGTAAATCGTTACAAGGGTAATGAGGATGCTGTCTTTATTTTTGAGGAAAAGAAAAAGGAATAGTTGTAGGCCTGTTTTGAACACAGTTACTGCACAGTGATTAGTGAGTGGAAAGTCTCATCCCTTTCTACATAACGGGATAAATGAAGAGATTTGTTGCATGCTTGTGTGAATGGTGTGTATCTGCACATGCGAAGTGCATGCAACATGGTGTGACCATCTTGCCTTTGCTCTTTCTTTTTGAGGCTTGGCTAGGGGAGGGTAGATAAAGCTAAAATGGTAATGTCAGTAGTTGTTCAAAGATCCTTCTCTTTGCCAGCTGGAAACAGGTTCTGCAAGGGTTGAGTTCAAAAGCAGAGAGAAAATGTCAGATTTAGAACAACTTTAAGGAACTTAATCAGATAAGCTTAAATCCCTGACAGATTTGTTTGTTGGAATTTCAGACAACTTTATTTCTGTTCTTAGGTTATATCCTTTCAGAAGTGAAATGTAACCATACATAATAGCTCTTGAAGAAGTTTCTGTTGTGTGAACCCAAGTAAGTCAGAGTATTTCTAATGGCTGTGCTACACTGAAGGCAGGGTCGTACGGAGTGCATAGTTTGGAGCGTGAAGGAACAGGTTGTTTTAAGTGCACACTTGTACTACAAAGAAGGATGACAGTAAGAAATGAGTTCAAGATTACTCTGACCTACTCCTGTTTCGCAATAGGCAGAAATAGACATCTTCATGTAGACTGCAGTTGCATTATTTCACTGTTAACTTTTGAAATTGGCCAGAAGAATTCTTGACTTTACTTCCCGGTGTTTCAGGAGGATGACTTTTCTAGTAGTGGGAAAAAAAAAAAACAAAACACATCATTCTTACAAAGCTTTTTTTTTTTTTGTCTGACAACTGGTGATCCTTTTGTCTTGTTCTTCTTCAGGAGACAGCTGGATGTAAAGGCTTCATGGTTTATCCTACCTGCACTTAGATTATGCTGGATGTGTTCTCTAAAGAGAGAAGTGACAGGATATTTAAACCAGTCTGTGCTTCAATTATGCAGTTAGTAGGGTCACAGCTATGAGGGGTGGGTGTTGGAAGACTGGTAAGGTTCAGTATACCTGAAGAAGTCGTGGTTGTCTGTGGCAGCGGTGGTGGTTGTTGTTGTTTCACTCTATGATGGTGCATAACTCATGTAGTCTGTTCTCTCTCAACTGAATTGCTTATCTGGGTAGTCCACTCTATTGTAGCTGTTCTTCAGGAACACTTCAAATTTCTGCTTGTTTAGTAGACCTCAGAGTAGGGCATCTTCCTTTACGCAAAAAGGAATTTTCAGACCAGATGGGAAACTTTCAGACTTCCCTCATCTTTATCCTTGGTTGCTCGCCAGAAGAGGAGAGGGGAAAGTCTCTTACGAAGAAGGATGCACATAGCCACTAAGTGCCTGGCTTGTAGTTCAGTACTCAAAACTGTTTTTTCGAATGGGTTTTGTGCGTAGGTACCACTGAGAATGCAGTGTGTGCAGAGTGCCTTGAGTAGCAAAATACTGTATTGCATATAGTATTCAAAAGGCAAAAAGAAAGAAGAGACACAAAGATAGTTTGACTTTGTTCTAAACATAGAAAGCTTTTTGTATTGTCTGTGCATCGTATTCTTCATATAGTGGAGAATATCACACTGAAAGGCCTCCTCCGTGTCTGGGGAGAAAACACCAGGACGTGCACTGTGATAGGCTTTTTATATAAATAAATTTCAATCTAGTTCACGTCCCAAAATCTTACATCTCATCCATTTTCAGTAGCCAAGAGAGGAATAGATCTTCAACTTCTGCATAAGGATAGCTCAGGATTAATTTTGTAATCATGAATTTTTAAATATCATTAAGGACATACTCTTTGGTTTGGGGTCTCATAGCACTTTAACAAGTGCTGTCTGTAGTAGTTGTGGAGTCAGTGATGTGACAGGATTCTTTTTAGTAATCTATTTTTCCATGATGTTTTAAAGTGTTTCCTACTGGCATTGTACTTTAACTTGAGGGAGCAGTCAGGATTTCATCATGGCTTGACTGAGTAATTTTCCTCTGTGCTTCTTCTGTTTATCTGTTATGTGGTCATAGCGTACGAACCCATTTTGGAAGTGATGATCTGATTGCTTCCCACAAGTAGCAAATGCTATTTGGTGTAGAAAAGATGCTTCAAGAAAAGTCTTAATCTTAGTTCTTGTATCCTTAGTAGGTGAAAAACATACCTTCTTCTCCCCTGCCTCAACCTATGGTTGTGTAGCCAAAGTAACGAGGGGCTTTGTCTTGATGTCTACTGAGCAATAACTTCAATGAAGTGGTGTAGGATGAATCTCAGAGTTGCATTGTGCTGACTTGCTGGTTTCGTCCTTGGGATGTTTTATTTATTTTTTAAATCTCTTAATTCTTTTATTGCTTATTGAATTTTTTTAAAGACTTTGTTCTGTAAGCAGACAGAGCAGGACATGTCAATATTTGCCTGTGACCGCATCCTGCAAAAGAATGACTAGTTAGTCCTGTGGAGACTTTTTTTTTTAAGATGAGCTCAGCATTTTTTAATAACTTATACACTGAGTTAAAGCTTTGTGATTTGACTGAGGGAGGGTGGGAGGAAGGAACCAAAACACCAAACACGTGAATGAACTGAAAATATGAAAATATCTAAGCAAATAGCAATTAAAACTTGGACAATAACTCTCAGTCATGAGGTATTGTCGGTGCTGTTTTCAGATGTGCAGAGAGAAAAGCTCTCAATTGTTCTTAAGTCAACTTGTAACTCAGTCCACGTTTGTAGAGCTTGACAACAAAAGGCTTTTTGTTCACAGTTTGTATTCATCTAGGACATGCCAATTACTGAGGATAAATAGAACATAATGTATGAGCAGGCAACTATAACATGTTGCTCAATTCAGTGAGTTACCAGAAATCCATTATATATATTAAAATAGTTGGAATTACAGGTAGAAAGTACTCACTGAGGAATTTTGGATTTCTGCTCAAATGAGCATGATGTAATGACTTTGAAGAAGCCCACACTGCTGTATTTGATGTGGCAGTAAAATGTGCAACCAGCGTACAACTCTTCTGGAATATAAGTCGCAATCATCTGATTGAGGCAAAGCCAGTGGGTGCTTGACAAAGGAAGCAACAATCCCTCTTACTCCTGCTGTTCACGAATAAAGCATGCTTTGAAAAAGGAAAATGTTCTTCCTAATGTTTTGTTCAGTTCCATCAAGCATTGTTATCTGTGTATTGTTTGACCATATGTGATTTAAATGTCAACTGGGACTGACTTTCCCTGCCAGGCCATTCAGCAACACGTACCTTCTTACTGTTGGTGTGATACTTGTGCCTCCTGTGCTGTTTACAAGAATCAGCATGCTTTTTGTAGGATGTTACCCTAATCATGATGAATGAGCAGGAACACATATGAAACTGTAGAAAGTTTGGCATGTTCAACTGTAATGGTATTTTTCTTTTCATTGCACAGTGGGAACAAAAGCCTGGTAAGCAGGGACTGACCTGAAACAACAGAAAGAAATAACATTGGATAAAGCACTCTTCCCCTGCCCCCTCTGCCCTTAACACTAAATCATGTTAACTCTGCGAGTTATGTTCTTGATTGACACAGATGTGTACAAAGGCAAAGGTGTGATGGCTCCCAAACTATATGAAATGCATTTAAGAGGTGGGTGTGACTTGATAAGTGAGCACATCATTTTAAGTTTTCATCTTGGGAATTGTTTGTGGAGTATGGAACAGAAGCTTTCAGGCAGAGAATATTTCTTTGCGTTTGAGAAATGTGTAAACTGACTTTCTTATAGAAAGATTCGCATGTGGGGAAAGCACTGAAAAAGGGTTGACAAAAAATTAAGTTCATTGTAAGTGCTATGTTCTTGCACTGGACACGGGTTTATATTTCTGTTATGTTAAGTCTGTGTTCCTTTTCTGTCCTTTTTCAGGTAGCGGTGCTACAGCAGTTGTACAGGCAGCGCTATGCAAACCCAGGCAAGAACGTGTAGCAATAAAGAGGATCAACTTAGAAAAATGCCAAACCAGTATGGATGAGTTACTTGTAAGTAAATCAAAGGGAAAAATATGTACAGGGAGATGATCTTCTGTTTTCATTTCAGTTTTTGCTTGGTCAGAGTGAGGGCAAAATTTTGTGCAGGATAATAGAAAAGGACCAGAAAACAACCTGAAAGGTGTGCCCTTTCTCTAAAATAAATTGTACTTATGTATGTTTTCTAATGCCACAAAAACAAGTACAAATTTGAATCCTTTGGGATAACCAACTGTTGGGAACTATGGGAAGAACCTTTCCCCTTGCATTCTGGAGATTTGATTTTCAAGAGATAACTGTCTGGTTATCCCTTGTTCCTTAACAGTGAGGAAAGATATTTTTTTTCCTTTGGTTAAACAATGATCAAAAATGTAGAGGTAAAATTTAGTAGGGTTTCTTAATGCCTGAAGCACCAGAAGTGGAAAAATGTAGTTGAGTATTTCACGATACCTTCTGTGGGGAAAACTAAGAACCGGCTACACTACCAGCTACACAAGAAAACAGCTAATAACACATTTATCCGATAGGCCATAACAAACCATTTGAGGAATGCTATTTGTTTGGGTCGCTGATCAGAGGAGGGAGGGACCTATAAGATGTCCTTTGTAAAAGGGACTAAAAGAGTACTTCCTCTGCACTGGTTATGTAATCCAAAGTCACAAAACTTGTTTAAAAAGCAAAGAAACACTGTTGCTTTCTCTTGCTCCTGGTCAGGTGCTTACAAGATAATTGTTTACTTATGTATAGGCAGCATAACAAGAACTGAAGGACAGAACCATTCTAAAAGTGAGAACACTCTCTTCTGTTCCACAGGTTATACTACTGCCTAGAGACTGTGGGCTTTTTCTAATGCAGAAATTCCTGCCTCTGAAGGAAATGATCTCCTCAGCAGGGAATTGCCAGTGCAAAAGATATCTTGAATTTGATACAGAGGGTATGGTCCATCCAGTTTTCTTCAGATAAAATGGCTTGTTTACAGTGGAGGACCCAAAATGCTCTTCCCCTGGTGATTGATGGCATTTGCCTTCAGTTTATGGAACAGTTTGTATGGGATGTTGTTGTGTTCTTAAAGAAGATTGTGGTAGCGAGAACACTTCTCTAAGACTAAAAATACTAACTAATATATTTAAATGGTCAAACATTCATCTTATTCATCAGAATTTGAACTAATAATGGGAATTAAGAATTAAAGTCACAATGGATTAAAAAACCCACAAACTACAAAACGGCCAAAGCTCTGCAAGAGATACCCAGATTGTGCAGAGAGATGACTACAGTTACAAACCAGATTGTATATAGTTACCTTGGCAAGTACTTGAGTGTCCTTACTGCTGAGATGCCTCCACTGTCTGGTACATGAGACAATAGCCCTTGAATTTCTGGTCCCATATTGCTTTCCTTTGCTACAGACAACTGTCCATACCATCTTTTTTTTTTTAACATAAGTTAGTTTCTGCTTTTCTATGTTAAGATTTTTTTTCTTTTATTTGTTAATCTGTTTTGAGCTGAACATAAATTCTGTCTTTCTCAATCCCTGGTTAGAAGGGTAGGGAGAAAAGGCCATATGACTTCTTTTATACTCCTGTATATTTCTACACACACGTGCATGCCTAAACATACAAAATTATTTTTTCAGACTTTAAAATTTATTTTAAAAGAAAGATGCTATTCTGGAAGAGGAAACCATTTGCTTTCACAACTCTTGTTACACTTGTGCTAACATTTTTGTTTCACTTGATTAAATATTTAGAATGCTCTCCTGTTTTGTTGTTAACATTTTTTTGAGTCTGCTCAATTTTCAATCACTTACTCTGATCAGTTTCTGTTAGTATGGGGATACTTTAAAACTGCCCTCGGAACATTCTGTTTTGGAAAAATCCTGCTGATAAGTGCTTATGGATGGTGTGCAAAGGCCTCCCTCGCATTCTCAGCTACATGGCCTTCAGCGAAGTAGAAAATGCAGCAAGCCTGATGTCCACATAAACAAACTTAGGATTTGGGTCAGTGTCAATTAAAATAGAAAAGCAGTGGGGGAGGGGTTTAAATAATACTAATGTTACACACAAACTGCCCAACTCCTGAAATTCAATACTTGGTTTCCTGCAGTGTCCTGTGCTCTCACTATTGTGTGCTAAATGTAACTTAACCTCAGAAGCCAAGGAAGAAGTTCCTGTCCTTAGTATTGTCCTGACAGAATATCTTCTCCCATCCCTTTACCTTGTCTTAAAAAAAAAAAAAAAAGCAAGCACCCCCCCAAAACAAACAAACAAACAAAAAAACCCTCCTGCAACAATAAAAATAAAACAACAAGAAAAGCCCTCTATAGAATGGCTTACCCTCTGCACTCTAGGAAAAATGAGAGTCTGGATAGCATGAAAATGCTGTTTTATACTGCTTGTATGTTCATTATAGCAGTAAGTTTACTGTGTGTTGTGGACGGGCTTTTAGATAGTAGCTAAGCATTGCATGTCATGAAGCGGAGCTCCTGAATCCATTACAAGGCTTAGCTGTTACAGTGGAGTACTGTCAGATAAATATGGAACTTGTAAAGCTGTTCTGTAAAAGTGAAATGAAGCCTTCTACCTAAAGACCCTGACAGAGCCATTTCCAGATAACTGTCTCTTTCACCAGGAAATTTCAGAACATTTTTCTAGAATGTTTGAAGTTCTGGTCTGATAGTCCTTTGAGGTGGGCTGCGTGGAGGAGCCCCTCGCATAGTATGTCCAGTTCCTCAAAGTGGTTGTGACCCATGTGTCTGTGTCCCTCAGGAAACACCCCCAGGACGATCACCTGCCAGCTTACTTGGAGCTGAACCCAGGTCCTGTGAATGCTGCAGCTTAGCACTGAAAGTAGTTGTCTTGCATTTGCTTATTGCTGCATCACCCACCTGCCCTTAGGCTGACATATTTTTGTGCAGCTGATCAGTGAAACTGGATCAGAAATAACCTGGCTGAAAAGAAGTTAGCTTTTAACCTGGATGTGTTTGCTGATGCAGTTCACATGCGTACAGCACAGGGGGGGAAGAAGCACAGAAGCAGAGGGATGAGGATGAGACTTGAAATTCTAAATGCTGCTATGGCTTTGGTGCTGCCAAATGTCTAAAGTGATGTGAATGTGAAGAGTGCTCCTGCACATTCACCTGGATGCTATGCTACAAACTCTTCCTCAGACTGTATATTTTAAGTAAATGTTTCTCACCTGTGTGTGTCGTGAGCCTCAGCCAAATAAATGAAGTTTATGGAGGATTACTGTATGGGATAGGGGCTCTTCAGAATTAAACATCCAAAATTAATATTTTCCTCATTAAAATTGAATCCCTTATTTCTCATGGGGAGCTTTCTACTTTTTGTGAAGACTTGTTTGGAAGAAATCACCAAAGCTGAGACACAAAGTACCTTTGGCCATGGTTACTGTGATAGCTCAGTTTTTGCCACCAGTTGTTGCAGACAGACAAAACATTTGAAGCATTTTTAGGTTGAATTGGGAAGCTTATTACAGGTGATTACTTATAATTCTGCAGTTTTCATGTGCTAATAAAACAGCTAAGATGTATTTTTGTCTAGTAGTGGCAGGCAGACTTCATGAGCAATCATTATATTACCAGCATAGGAAAGCAATAAACCAGTAGAAGGTGTGAAATAGTAATATGGAATGGGAGAGTTAAGGTAAGGATTTGGTATGCATAGCTGAATGAAGAACCTGAGGCAGAGACAATGATTTGGCTTTTCTTTAAGATCTACTGGAAAGGGAAATGTGCCACACATATATTTCTTCTCTTTTGTTTGCTGCCTATTGAATCCCAGAAAACAAACAAACAAAAAATCACCCAAAACACGATGTTGTAATTTGCTCAGTTAGGCTTATTGCATGGCTATGCAGACGTTCATCTTTCTGTGGTTCAGGGCAGAGAAGTTACCTGGGGAGGAGGACTTGACAACGTTACTAGCTGAAATGTATGGCAGACTACAGCCTGGCTTAATTGCCAACAGGCATGAGATTAAATCAGTTTTTAATAGCATAATTAACATTTTATTGTAAAGAGATTGTGATCTTGAATGCATTGAAAATAACACACTACACTGCTCCCCCCCCCCCCCCCCCCCCAAGTCTATGAAATAGTCGCTGAAATGAGGCTGAAAGTTGAAAACTGCCTCTGTGGTAGCTGTAATCCAACTAATTGGGACTGCCATAGTGCCTGCCTTGAGTGAGTACTGTTGAATCAGTGTTGCATGGGTCCACCAGACAGCAGGGGCTTTTCAGGGATGGATTGGCTCCTGGAATGGCTCTCCCTCCAGGAGCACGTGTGCTGGTGCCGGGGATGGTTCAGGGCTCTGTGGCCGGAGGCAGAGAGAGAGAAGGAGGTAGGGCTGTAGGAGCTTAAGCTGCTGTGACGCCAAACCCTCAAATACAAAGGAGGTTTAAAGGCATTGGGGTTTGGCAGAACAACGAGAACAGCCAGAAAGGTGTAACAGAACAGTTAAGTGAAAGATTAAGTAGAAAAGGGCTCTACTTGAAATGAAGGGACAAGGTTGTCATTCTTAACGCGTACAGCTGTGTTGTAGATCGTGTTACTTGGTAATGCTGCATCATCATGCATCTGTTAGTGATTGTGTGCTCCTTTGCTCAATTGTTTCCTCAGACTTTCAGTCAGTAACATTGCTTCTTCCTATTCTGCTGCTGTTTGCTTGCATGACTGTGGTCCATTTGTCCATCTCACAGTAAACAGAGCCAGTGTAGATGTGTATTTTGTCCTACCACTTCCTTCCTTCTTTCCCTCTTGCTCCCATTGTATTTTCATATCCCTTTTGAACAGGAAAGGCAGTAGGTTTTAATCTCTCCTTGTGTTCTGTTGTCCAGTCTATTCCCATACCTTCAGCTCTTGGAGTGGGCTTATTCTGCTCATTCTGGGATTTTAAACATAATTTCTCAGCTGATATCAGAAGAAAACTGATGCAGTTATGCCTGTATCTCCTGGCCAAGCATCCTTCATGTTCTTTGCAATAATGTATTGTCTTGATTGTAGATCTATAGGTAAAATTGAAATGTTTTCATGCCTTGAGGCATATTCTTCGCATATTTCAGTTCTGTTACAGTATTTCACTTTGGAATTAAAATTTCACTTTACACAAGCAGAACTGATAGCTGGCCGTGTTACGTTGGACTTTGTATTTCTTACAGAAAGAAATTCAAGCAATGAGTCAATGCAATCACCCCAATGTGGTGACCTATTACACATCTTTTGTGGTGAAGGATGAGCTTTGGCTGGTTATGAAGCTGTTAAGTGGGGGTAAGTTACTGGTTTTACTTGTTTAGCTGCAAGGAAATTGTATGAATTTTCTAATGTGTGTTCTTTGAGGTAATTGACCTAAACCAAGTAAGGAGAAGGCAGAAGAGACTATATAGGATGAATCTTGAGAACCTAGACATGCTAAATGTTATAACAGTAATGTACAAGCTTAAAAAGTCTACATACGTATATAGATACTACATACTAAGAATTACTGAAATAAATTCTGTTAATCTATTTGCTGTAATTTTTTATTCTAAATCACAATGTTAACGTTCTCTAAGGCTATTCAGGGAAAATTAATGATGAGAATTAAGTGATACCTGTCAATGCGGCCTTTTTTTGAGTTACAAATCCCTTCTATTTTTGTAAAGATTTTATAATTGGTATTTCTCATTCCTTATCCAAGGAATATTCTTCCTAGGACAGGCCTTATAAATATCACATCCTTTTTGCTGCTTAAGCTAACTGAACGCCCTTTACAGTTTTTCTGGTGATAGTTAATGGTACAAAAATGGTATGTGGTTCTGAAAGAAGAAAAAGGGACTAAACTGAATAGGCTTCTGGCTTACAGAAGTGAGGCCCTGATGTACTGTGAAGTGTTGAAAAATACTTGGACAGGAAGAAGATACTGCTATTAAATTCCTTGAGATTAGTAGTAACTGAAGTTCAGTGTAAAACTGCATGTCACTAGAAATGTAGTCATCATTTGTGTGCAAAGAATATCTCCTAGTCTTGCAGCTGCATGTTTACATCATAAACTCGTGAACTATAATTTAAGGTGGATAATAAAAACATGTTTGGTGTGCTTGTTGTCTAAATCTGGATTAGTCCTGAATTTCTAGCTTAGCAAACAGATCTTCCTAATGGATCATTGTTACAGTATGCTTGGCAAAATCCATTCCTTTGTTTCTCGTTTGAACAAGGTAATAGTTTGCTTTATTCTGAGAGCTCATTATCTGAAGATATAAATTGCAATAACAAGGGAAGAATGAAGAAATGACTTTCAAGAAACAATATGATAATGCTGTATATGTTTTTTTTCTTTTTCTTTCTTCCCTGGATCTGCAATATAGGTTCAATGCTTGATATAATAAAGTATATTGTCAATAGAGGTGAGCACAAAAATGGTGTCCTTGAAGAACCCATAATAGCAACAATTCTTAAAGAAGTTTTGGAAGGTTTAGACTATCTACACAGGAACGGGCAAATTCACAGGTAGGAGCATGTACACAGTGAAAAGCATTTTCTAAGTTGCATGTATAGGGTGTTGATACTGGTCAGCTGCAGTTGCTTGGTAAAGCAAATTATATCGCCTATTTCACATACTGTAAATGTGATCAGTAATTTTTAAATTAGATTGCTCAGGCAGATGCTGTAATCTTGACTGTGGTTTGTCACTTATACTTCGTACTCGTTTAGTCTTTATTCTGTCTGTCCCTTTTATAGCTAAGATAGGCCTGTGCTGCACTAAGTCTGCCAGAACTGTGGTATATACTCCTGTAACCACTGGTACTCCTGATATTTAATCTGACTTTAGTTTGCACTGCGGTCTGTGGCTTATATTTGTGTATTGTATTGAACAGTAAACACATTATCTTAGGCACTTGGGCACTGCTGCATAAATGTGGAATGTATTTCTTCCTGATAATTAGTAGTGTCTAATACAAATCTACGGGTGTCTCTACATGACCGTACATGAAGCCAGGTCTGATATTATGGATCTGCATCTTGATGTATACGTATCTAAGTGATTATTATGTTCAGTGTGTTCTCTATATAGACCCCCCAGTGTGGTTTATACATACCTGTTGATCAGGAGGTTGCTTCCACTGTTTGGAAACTGGAAGTGCTGTACTTTGGCCTCGCTAATTAATTTTACTGAGGTGAATTTGCCTTTTAAGGAAGATGCCAAGAAGGGGCTCTCTGTTTCTAGCACTGGCCTTTATGAGGGAGTGTTGTCACAAAAGATTCACAATCACAAAAGATTCACTGCAGACAGAACTGATAATGGCGGTGGCAGGGATATAACACAGTAATGGTTCTTTCTATGTACTACTAATGTCTCATCTTATAAATGAGCTCCCTTTGATGTAAATCAAGAACTGTTTCCTCATTTTGCAGAGAGAAAATTGAGATAAATGGAGAAATAAAGAACAGTTAACTTGACTTCTGTTCTGGAATTCCAAAGATCTGCCACAAAACTTAATTTGTAGTCTTCTATTACACTGATACTGCTGCAGAAGGAACATTCATTAGCTTTTAGGGATAACAGGACCCTTTCAGGTCAGATTTGGGAATTCCCCTTGTATCTTTTTAATGGAGCTTAAAGATAAAGCTCCTTATTACACATAAGATTTCTCCTTCTTATAATACCTCATTTATAAACTGTAATACCACAGAAGTCCTGTTCAAAAGAATACAATGTACATTCCTTTTCTCTATGTATGTTGTAGGTAAAACCTGTGGCAGTTTGGGGAACACTGTATTAAGCAGTATTTTCCTGTTGGAAATGTTTCAAAAATGAAGGGATTTTGTTTTGTTGTTTTACTGTACTCTCCTTTATGTATAAGGCAGAAGGTTATGTTAGTTTTCAACAGCAAAGTGTTAATTTCTTTCAGTAAATCCTGGAAAGGTTTGCTCAAATTCTTAATGTTCATGGCATTTTCTGTATGAAAGATTTATCTATCTTCTGCATTAAGAATGGGATGTACATTTCTATTTTAGAAAGTATTTTTAAATGTTATCTATGAGTAGTGTGTTACATGGATAGGTAGTTGACATTTAAGTACGTGCATTTTTGACAGATTCAGTTTCAAGTAACTTTTAATCCGAGTACACTAGGAAAATGTGGTTGCTATTTCAGAGCTTTAATAACTTAATTGGATAGAAATCTACACTATATTTACCATTCGATCTCTCAGGAGATCAAAGAAGACAACTTTTTTCACTTTTTTTTGTTAGTGGTGCATTTCAGTGTGAGGAAGTGTTAATTCTTGCTATAAAGCTCTGAAACCATTTGTGAAGTTACATCTATAAAAGGAGGTAAAACAGTTGGACCTAAATATTTATTCTAAAAATGTATCCTTGAATTCTACTCAATTTGTGCCAAGGCCAATTTGGGTGGCTGTACACAAAGATACAGCTTGAGTTTATTCTGCACTCTGTTTTATTGTAATACTTCAATTCCTGTTCCTGCCTTTTAAATTTTCAAATACCATCTTGTGGAACTACGTAATATGAAGATGTGTTTTTTTCTTCATAAAATGTAAGTTTATGTATTTTCTTATGTCTTACATAAGTAACTTCTTATTTGTACGTTCTAGAGATTTGAAGGCTGGCAACATTCTTCTGGGTGAAGATGGCTCTGTACAAATAGCAGGTAATGGCAGTGATTAAAAAAAAAAGTAGTGGCTAAATTAAAAGAACAAGGGATATGAGGCTTGCTTAAGGACAACAGATATGAGTTTTCCTGTTGGCTTTTAACTGGAGAGTTGTAGCTGTAGGTTGTCCAGTTTTAGGATGTTTGGTTAATGATACCTGACTTTAAAATTTGCTCGGTATTTTTGTGTCCAAAGGCTGATATTCTTCCTTGTTACATGTTTTAGCTTTGACAAAGTAAAATCTCCTTTCATCTTTGAAGAATAGATACCTGATTTGTAACCTGGATTTTTCCTTCTGGCTTCTTATTTGCAAAAAGTACTTTTAGGTCTTTCCCTTGTGACTGCTCATTATGCTGCACCCCAAGTTTCTTTTATGAAAGAGAGTTGACTTTTATGAGTTGACTTCACTTCTACTGTATGAAACCTTTGCTTTGTTACTGGTAGTTCAAGTGGTTATAACTTTTTTTTTTTTTCCTATTCTCCAGATTTTGGCGTTAGTGCTTTTTTAGCTACAGGAGGCGATGTAACTCGTAACAAAGTAAGGAAAACGTTTGTTGGTACTCCATGTTGGATGGCACCTGAAGTGATGGAGCAGGTATTACAAACATTTAAAAATAAAAATAAAATATTTAATCTTTATAACTTGAGAAATCACCACCATATTTTTCCTTTCTGGCTCTATTCCAGGTGCGAGGGTATGACTTCAAGGCTGATATGTGGAGTTTTGGGATAACAGCCATTGAGTTAGCAACAGGAGCAGCACCTTATCACAAATATCCTCCTATGAAAGTAACTGTCACTTTATATTAGTGCCGAAGGGTTCCAGGATTCAGTTTGTTCTGTCTTTAAACTTCTTTGGTTATTGCATTTTTTTTTCTGTTGACAAATGACTACAAGTAGAGCAACTTTGTGGATGCTGAATGTGGGTGGTGGTGGTGATGGTGTGTAGGCAGCTGTGTGAGAGCATTGATGTGCAAGGCACAGACCTATGAAACTGGGCTTTTGGGCCTTTGTTATTAGCATTTAAGATGGGTTGCTTCATTCACTTTTGAGGAAATAAAAAGAATAAACAAGACACTTCTGTTGAAGGTAGAAAAGTATGTAGTACATTCTTTGTGATTTCTTCTGTCTTTCTGATTATGTTTTTGTGCTTTTAAAATAGGGTGATATAGAGGTTTTCTGAAAAAGCGTCTCCTCAATTTGGGCATTTAAGTGATTTGTTATGTATTTTTCACTAATTCTGATAAAATAATGGTAGTAACTAAGGGCTTTCTGGAAATGAGTTTTGTGCCTTTGCTTGAAGAAGAGCTTGTAGCCTAGTAGGGAAGCCTACTGGGAGAAAAAAAAAAAAAAAGTTGGGAGAAAGGGTGGAAGCTTGTGGTTGATGTTTATTTTTCATAGAGTAATTAAAAATTTTTAAAGTTCAGAACTGGGAAGATACACCATCCTATATAGTGTTAAGATGCTTAAATTTATAGCAACTGCTGTACACAGCAGTATTTCTGAAAAGGTGTAGAATGGTGTCTAATATAGCTGATAAAGGAATAAATGTTTTTTATTATTACAACATCCTAGAAAATATATTTTATTTTTCAGGCATAAGATCTACATTTATGTCTGAAATACTTTAAATGTTGCAGTGTTTCACCAAAGTGTGTATTTTTTTGATCTATGCAGTAGAAATGTTGATTGCAGCAACCTTGCTTACTATTCCTCTTTTTCTGTTTCACTTGTGTGTTCACATTATTCTCACAAGTCCACAGTCCAAGGATGCAACACCTGGGCACAACATTTTAAGTATTCTGACCACTTGTTTTCATCTATTTGGGGAATTTTAAAGTGGTGTATATATTCTTTATTTTTAATGTATTTTTTAATCAGTTATACTGTTCGTTGTTCTGAGGATTGCATAGAAATGCTGTTGTGATGGTCAGCACTACTTTGTTTTAGTAGTAAATCAAGATATCTAAATATCTGAAGAATACTTATTCTTTTAATTTCTGCATGTTTTGAATTGGTTTTGCTTACAGTACCTTTTCTTGGGTTTTACTGTAGGTGTTAATGCTGACGTTGCAAAATGATCCTCCTACTTTAGAGACAGGTGTAGAGGACAAGGAGATGATGAAAAAGTATGGCAAATCCTTTAGAAAATTGATTTCATTATGCCTTCAAAAAGATCCTTCCAAAAGGTAAGTCATTATTGCCACACACAGTGGAATTACTTTTTTTAAATGTACAGACTATTTAGGGTTCCAATATTTAAACATCACGTTTAAGCATATGATTTGAGTTTTGTAATACTAACCTTCAGTATCTTCATCTGGGGAGAAGAAATTGCCTCTGAATTGTCACTAGCTTTATTCTAGCTTTTTAACCTAATTTGCTTATATTTAAATATGCTGTTCTGATCAAACAAAATTCCTTGCTCTATATCTTAATTTCTCATTGGAAGCAGGATATAAATCTTTGTTTTCCATAATCTAACATGACTGTTCAAGTTGATCAAACAGAGCTATTGGTAACCAAACATTACGACCTCTTGGCCTATACAATAATAATTAAAAAAAAAAAAAAAAGTCTTGAGCTTTGTTTTGCCTTTTAACTTTAGTATCTCCAGAGAAAATTACTTATTAAGAGATATTTTTGTAATTTGAAGTGGGATGCTCCGAGCTTGTTTAGAGATCCTCGTGTTACTGTAGGCAATTATCTTTGTGTTTTGATTCTTCTTGCTGTATTTTTTGAATGGGGTAGCCAAGACAATGAAAATGTTAAACATTTATTTCAGAATTATTGCTGAGGTTTCCGGTTCCCAGAGCAATTCATTTATTTACCCTTTATTCGTTTTTATGCAGACCTATTTTCGTAGGTGTCTTGCTGAATAGGTGGAGGAGGCACATTCTAATTAACATTATTTCCTGAGGGTGTTCAATATGGCACTTTTCTAAAACTTTCACAGCTGACATTTGTGGGGGAAAAAAAAGATTATGGTCTGAAACAGCAATTCTGACTGAGTAGTGTGATTAAGTCTGTTATTGTATGTTCTTCATTTGCTGATGTTCCACTAGCATTAAGTCCAAGGTATGAAGCAAGTCAAATTTCAAGGGTAACAACAGCAATACTGGAAGTAATACTAGACATAAATTATAATTAAGAAAAAAAATAATAATTGCATGTTAAGATCTTTATTCTTGAAATCCTTCAAATTCTGCTTTGACTGAAAGGTCATTTGTGTACTATTTTCAGATTCCCCCGTTCCTTCCAGTTGGTGGTCTTAGTATCAAGTCCTAATTCTTTAAGCTTAGCACGGCAATTTGCTGGCTGCTTATGGATCAGAATGAAATGTTGTTCTGGCATATCAGGCTGGATAATCAAGTATAATCTTTGTCCAGAGAAGTGGATGCTCCCTCTTTGGAAGTGTTCAAGGTCATAAGCAACCTGATCTTGTGGAAGGTATCCCCTGCCCATGCCAGTGGGTTTGGAACTAGATGAACTTTAAAGGTCCGTTCCAACCCAAACGTTCTATGATTCTATGCTCTGAAGTTTCTTTTAAGTTTCCTATGTTCAGCAATTTTCAGGGAAAGATTAAATGAATAGGAAAACACAAGTACATAATTAAAATAGCTTTCCTCCTCTCATTGAACATACAATGCTAAGAGTTACCTGATACCAGTGTTGAAACAGTAGTGTTCTAACACACATACAGTATTTTCATGCTCTAGATTGATCTGAACTGAACAACTAGCCCAGCGTATAGGTGGTGAGATCTATGCGTCAGTTACTCTTAACTTGATAGAGAGCGTCCTTATGTTGAGGGGTTATTGGTACATTTAGTTTCTTCACAGTTGGAAGTTAGTTTTGCATTAGAGATACTTCCATAGTCATTGTGTCAACTGTGGGAGACTGCTTTTTCTGGCAAATTCTGTGACTGGCATTGCACTGTTGTCTCTCAGGCCATGATGTTTTTCTTTTGGGCTTCTGTATGTGAGTATTTCTCTCCTCAGTGCAAAGTATGTAGGTTACAGTCCTCGGCTGTAATTCACTCCTAAGTGTGTGTGGAAAGCACTTTCAGACCTGTTCAGAAGTGTCTGGTATAAATAATGGTGGAGCAATGAACACTAGTTTGGATAAGACCTTACCAAGAATCTGGCTTTTAATTGTGCATATCCGTGTTGAGAGAGAGTAGTGCTGGGTCACAAAGATTTGTCTTAAAGTTTAAAGTTGATTTGAGGTTGAACTTGAAAACTCGATGCAGAAACTGATTTTTAAAAGGTTCCCCTTCCATTTTGCCCTTCCAAGGTTTGTGTGAATTACGGCTAAGCTTGGTGGTTTTCACAGTATCACCACTAAGAACTCCATTATTTTAGAGTGGTGCTTTGGAGTGGGAGAAAAATAGGTGCTCTGTGGAACTACTGTCTTATGTCTAAATTGAATGCTTTTTGTTGATGACAGGAATAGTTTCATTATTTCTAGCAGGAGCGAGCTGGGATACATTCCTGTTTTTCTTCACTTCCTCTTCAGATGTGTCCCCTGAGAAATTAACTAGTTCAGATTTTTGTGTTCTTTTATTTTTCCATATGGAAACTTTCCACTGTCTTATCTAACCTAAGCTGTATCCACTCTATTGCTGTAAGTCAAATGAAAATCCACAGCAGATGTTGCTTCTGTTCATTTGGAAATTATGAATCTTGGAGATTCCAGCTCCCCTAGATTTAGCCATATCGAAATCAGCATTGGGTAGGGGCCTCGGTTCCTAGTAGAAAGGATTAAAAAAAAAACAAAACAAAACCCCACACCTGAAGGATTTTATTTCATCCCAAGAGATGCTTCTATTTCTTTCCAGAGTCTGCTTCAGTACCACAATATGGCTTTGTCTGGATGTGTAGCTTTAGATCCCTGAAGCTAGGGGGACAAATCCCTTTATGTGAATCATTTCAGTAGCTGTAAGATTATGAAAATCTGTTGGAAACTTCAAAAATATAAACTTGAAGATGATCGGAAGAAATAGACTTTAACAGAACTGCAAGTAAACGTGAAATGTGTAGGTTTTGACCTTACAACTGTTGAATTGGTATTTGTTTAGTTGGATGATGCTCCTCATGGTTCTTTGGTTTTTGCATCAAATTAATAGTGTCAGTATGGTTTCTTGTGAATACCTGCTTGCATCACTAAAGAAAGAATGCAATTAGCAGGTATGATGTTACTGTTTGGAAAATGGACCCTTTCATTGCTGTGGAGGAAAGTTTAGTTGCATTCATGGAGTCACTTGGGGAAGCATGTTTTACTTGACTTTTTCTTTTTTGTCCCTTTGTATTAAGGGTAAAATATATTTGCATTGAAAGAAAGAGGGTGAAAATTGATGACTTAGATACTGATTTTTTGTGTGGTGGTGGTTTTTTGTTTGTTTTTTTTTTTTTGTATCTTTGCCATAGGGAAAAGGTTTTTTCATGCGTGGTAAGTATGTATGAATTAATTCAGTAGCTATTGCCATTCATTTCCCCATTCATACAGTACTAATTCAAAAGTATTAGAGACGTACCATTTAACTAACGTCCTGTACTGTATTCACTGAGAGGGGTCTTTGTTTTCTGTTCTAATTTATTATTGATCTTTCAGGCCCACAGCAGCAGAACTTTTAAAATGCAAATTTTTCCAGAAAGCCAAGGTAAAACGTTTAACCCTACAAGTAAATTTTGCTCTGCCTTAAAATCTACATGATTTTTCTTCTTTCCTTGTATTGATTTTTAACTTATGAAATGTTGGTTTTGCAGAATAGAGAATATCTGATTGAAAAGCTTCTCACTAGAACACCTAATATAGCACAAAGAGCAAAAAAGGTGAGTGTATTCACCTCTTTCTTGACTTGTGTGCAAGGGAAGGCGGGGACTGTTTAATTTCCTTAAATTTTAATGACTTGACTGAGCTATTCTTTTATGCGCTCCTTCAAAGCCTTCTCAAGGTAGCCTTTGGGCATTTTGACTTTCTTCCTGGCCTTGTCAAAATGATGCATGGTACATATCATCGTATGTTATATGATTATTTTTCCCCACTCCCTTTTGGAAACTTATAGGTGAAATGGTTGTGCAAATGAAAAGTGGCAGATCTGCTTGCATATAGGTTCATAAGCTGCATAACTAACTTGTATATTTGATTATCTAAGGAAAAGATGAAGGTACTGAAGTAGTAATTACTGACAACTAGCTCATTTTCTGGGTTATTTTAAACGTTGAATATTTTAATGTGTGGAAGTCAGGGTCAAACTCTACAAGAGGGCTCCTGAGTTACTTGTACCTATAAAGCCTTATTCCAAAATGTATGGAGCTAAATCATTACCATAATTATTATTAACAATATTATTATTAATAATAATTATTAATTATTGAACTAATTATTATTAGTTATCCCACTACTGTGGCATGTGCTGATATTTCTGTGGTATCTTTGGCACTTGTTTAAAGGAGTTTACCAAGTGAGGTGCAGCAGAACTAAACAATTCTTAACAGGTAAATATTTTAAAACTTAAATAATGAAGCAAGCTACTGTTCATAAGAGCTACTAAACAGGAATGAATGTAGACTCCTGCTTTGTGGTTTGTGAGAAGTTAAATTTAATTCCAAATAAGCTCACAATATAGGTTCAGTATGAGTAATCTGCTCAGATTGCTAAACCTCTGCAGGTATCAGGACAAAGTGCGCAGTCTAACTTTCTCAAAGTAGTCTGATTTCTGAGAAGATGTTTTAAGGAGGGTGTTTCCAGAAAAGAACTGTTGCAGCCTTTCGTGACACACCAGTTCCAGGGGTATTGAACATCTGTAGGACTTTTCTTATATTTTCTTAGCAGTGAACTGAACTGGCGCTTGTAACATTTCGTTGTGTTTGTGAATGTTTCATGTAATTGTTTCTATAGCTGGTGTTCTGTGATAGGAAGAGGCTGTCAGTGGGTTCAGTATACTATGAGTTCTTTCTAATTCTTCTATTAGGTAGAAGCAATTTGGAAGATCAGTGGCAGTGGTTGGACTTTGAGAGGTTGGAACACAAAGCTGAAAAAAAGAGGGCTTCATGTAGTGTAGGGGTAGCCTGTTGAGCAGTGCACTATCTGCAAAATGCAAAATTCATCTGTTTCGCCATGTGGTGGCAGCAATGCCCACATAAAAATTGCCCTAACTGGAGAGAGAAAAATAAGTAGAGAAAGAGCATTTTTTCATTTTCCTTCTTGGGCATTGCAGGAGTAATTTAGGCATGCTCTAGTACCAACTCTGTTTCCAATAGAGCATGGACCTCATAGAATTTATCTCAGTTGAGTCCTCAGGTCAGCTGTAGGAACTGCATGTTAACTCATATATACCCATGTACACATACTTATTTTTTTTAACTTAGCATCTGGAATTGCAAAATGAATTCATAGTAGCTTCCCTTGTGCCATCAGCAACAGCTTGTTGAATGTTTTTTTTGTACAGCTCTTCCTAATTTGGAGGAGGAGTGATTCTTAATAAGCAAAAGCTGAATGATGCTAGAGTAATAAATTATAGGTCTTTTAATTGCAGCATAAAATACAAAAAAAATAGGTTTTAGCTTGTGAAAATACTAAATTATTTACATTTTGAAAGGACACTATTAAAATTCATTAGGAATTTAAAATTTAATTCACTTACAACTTTGCATGTAGCTGCTGTTTTAAGATACTATAAAATATAAATGTATTTTAATATTAAAGTTGTGTCTTTTTTTTTTTTTTTAAATAAAAAAGCTCTAAGCAGAGTTCGGTTGCTCAAACATTCATGTAACATGTAAAATGTCTAAGAGGTCACCCTTGGAAAGTATAACCCTTGTAATGGAAAAAAGAGTGTCTCTGGGTAAGAGATAGGAAGGAGCTAGTGTCATCACAGTTTCAATTATCTTCTGTAGCACTGGGTAAGAAATGCCTGTAACTAATGATCTACAGTACCACTGTCGGTGCAGGTATTGGATCTGCTCTGTAGTAATTTATTTTTTCTTACACTTACTGCACGTACAATTACTTTGTTGCCCAGAACTCCAGCCTCAATGTAGTTTTAACTTTAAATTATTTTCTCTTGACGTAGTATTCTCATGTTTTGCTGCTGTATTTACAACTTACATTTGGTAACAGTTTTGACTAAATATGAATACAGGCCTGTTTGTGAAATCACAGGTACACATGGTCTTGTATGTGTGAGGAAAACATTCAAGCCTGTAAAGATACTACCTATTATAAAAACCAAATGGATAAGATTCAGCGTTCACTCTTACAGCGTGGGTTGAAACTACTGTTGTAAACTACATTGTTGTGCATATATTACCCATGTCCCAGTGCCTTTTGTTCGTTTTTAATTGTGTTAATCTTGAAATAATGCCTATTCCTGGTACTTCAGGTAATCAAGGATAACGGTAAAACACTTCTAGAATTGACTGGCCCAGGAGGAACATATCTTGCCTGTTTATGAGCAGAACCTGCTTAAATGCATACCAGTACCGATCTACAGGAACGAGCGTTACACTATGCAACTTCATGGCCATTTTGGGTTTTGTTAATGTTACTGCTCAGTTGGGAGACCATTGCTGGTGTCTAGAAGAACTGGAGAAATGGCTGCTGTGAATGCTCTACGCCCAGTGCAGTCTGACAAGCAGGGGACAGCTCTCCAAGGCCACGCTTTTGTTGCTGATAGAAATGTGGGAGGCCTGACTGAAGCTTCTTGCTTGTTAGATGGTGTTATGGTAGAGCAGCCTGCCCTGTCCTGCTTGGATCAGGGCTGTGTTACATCCCTGTTAAGCTCTTGCTAAGCTGTTGTATAGATACACATTTTAACGTGTGTTGAAGTAGTTTTAGTTTTAGACTGAATGCTAAGTTTTGTTTCATTTGTGACTAAAATTGCTGTATTGGAACAGAGGAAGTTAGAAGCAGCTTCCAGAATTCCACAGTCAGTTTCGAAATCTGGTCACACTAAAAAATTAATTACTACTGTAAGTACTCTGTATGCCCAGAGGCCATTTGTCAATTCTGTGATTTTATAATCCCATTTCTTTAATTTTGAGAACGTCCTGTATGACTGCCACTTTTACAAAGTGAACAGGGAGAAAGGTGTATCTGACTTACATTTAATAGTTGTCTGAACTGTTACTAGTTAAAAAAAAAAAAATTCTGAGTAATAATTGGGCTTGAATTCTATTTTTGGGAAGGTGCTATTGCTCTGCACTGTTAATAGAAGCTCTTTAAACCTTAGAGTTATAAGTTACTGGGAAAAAAATGACAGCATAAAGAGATGATTAGTGTGAGCGATACCAGTTTTTATTAAAATTTCAGTAGAAATACCCTTACTGATGGGTTGAAGTTTTAGGTCTGCAGTACAGCTAATTAAGGGAAATGGATCTGAATGGCATGTTATCCTGTTAAAGAAATTAACAATCCTAGTAGGGAGAGCAGTATGATACCACCTAAGCAAGGTATCATTTGCAACATTTGCATGTTGCAGTGATGGATTTAATCTAATAGAAGCTCTTCACCAAAGATTGGTGTTCATACAGCTGTGCTCCAGACCTTCTGTAAAGCAGAGAGCAACACTAATCTGAGCCCAGATTATTAATAAAAACATATATTCATTGCTGTGATTCTTGACACTTCAAAAAATGCTTACCTCATTATGGCTGATATATAAGGAGAATGGACAGATGCTGTCCTGGTATGATTTTTCTGGAAAACAGCAACTCAATGATAAGTATGTGTTGGCAAGACTGTGTCGGGGATGCCACTCCATCGCAGAGTATTAACTCCTCAGTTTACCCATAGAACTGCTACAAATAAAAGCAAAAACGAACAAAAAAACAGTGCAGCTATTTTTAATGTTGTTGAATACTACTAAAAAAAATAGAGGAGAAAAGGGCATTGTCTTTTTTTGCAAAGTTTGTTTGCAAGGAGATGTTGAAAGTAAAAATTAACAGAAACACTTCCCACAAAATGTGATTTTTTTGGGGTCAAATTTACATAATCGGAAAGTTATGCCTCCATTTGTGGATAGTGGAATTGGAAAATGTTTTAAGGGGTGGACACTTACAGTTTCATCAGCTTTGTTTTAACACAAAACAAAAAGAACAGACTGTTGTCAACATTTGTCAGTTACACTTAAATACAGTTGTGCCATAAGATACAAAGAACTTCATATGGTGTATATGGGTTTGCCCATCCTGTCTTTCATAGTATGCTTTTGCCATTTGTATAGACTTCAGGAAGCTGGATTTTGTGCTCTCAAATGGACCTAATCTGTTAGAGAACAGACCAGCTTTGAAACAAACTATGGAATAGTTGTCTCATTGAGGCTTTTATAATTCAGATGGCTGTAAACTTTTTTATAATAACTTGTCTTACTTTTTTTTTGTCAGGATTTAAAAGCTTACACGATTCATCTTAATCATTAAAAAGTAACCCTACTCTGTATTGGATAGTGTTTTCCAGTTCATAAAGCATCATAGTTCAACTTCAGAATTCATTTATGTAGTGAAATAGTCATTGTCATTAGTGAATGAGCAGATGGGTGCTGTTACTCCAATGTTGTGTTCATAACCTCTTAACCCATTCGAAAATGTCTAGACCATGACCTAACATGAAGTTGGTCAATAATGAGAACTTCTTTTGTTAGGCCAGTAACTTAAATACTTAGCATTTATCTAAGCTGTTGAAACTTAATACTGGAGGAGAGTTTCATTACCTTGAAATGCAAGTGTAGTATATCCTTAGAGACCCTGTTGAATGAGTTCTGGTTAAAGACTTGAGATAGGATAAAGAAACTGCATGATGCTGATGGTACATTCTTTGATCAGGAGGTCTTGTATGGTATTCTTGAAGTTGTTGGGGAGAATGGGTCAAGCAGGACATCCTTGAGATTATGCTGCCCACTGGTATTAGGCGGGAATTAATTTAGCTGAAAAGTGCTTCTGGCTCAAGAAGTTAAAATGATGGAAAGAACAGGAAACTTAAAGGTTTTAATCAGAACAGGCAGTTTAAGGCTAGCAGATTAGAAAGATGGACTGGAATAGTAATAGTGTCATAATAAGGCCAAGTCCAACTTCTGATGAGCACTGAAGAGTAGCTCCAAGAGAAGATTGTTTACCTGCACATGCATAGTTTGAATAAAGTTAGGTAGTATGTAAAGTGAAAAGGGAAAAAAGTCAACTGAATTGCAAAGCTTGTGCATCCTAACTGTGCTGTGTGGGAGCCACAGACAGCAGAGGGCAGCCGTATCTAACACAGTACAACAAGCAGGGTTCAGTCCTTGTAGTCATACAGGCTGTGGGAACATTGCAAAGTTAGAAGCACCTCTAAGTCTGCAATGTTAAATGTTAAAGCCTGGTAAAATGCATGCTGTTTATGTAATACTAAAATATAAACACTGGGGTTTTAAATATTTGGATTTTATGAAAATTGTAGATTTATGTTCATTATTTTCATGATCATTTATAACTTTTTTGAGAACTATACTCAGTTTTTTGTTTTTAACAGCTTAATTCCTTTTAAGTATCTTTAATAAGCTTGGGTCTCTTTAATACCTTCGTTTTCCTCTCTCTGATTGCTCCCCTGTATTCCATGTGTAAACTGTGAGTGTAGGTAAGTGTTCCTGGCAATTTTCTTAATTCATGGCCCTGCCTCCCTCTCTCAGTTTTCCTGTCACATTCATCGTGTGAGCATGATACTGTTTGTGTTTGGCTGTGAAAACAAACCAGTATCATACGTATTTAAAGCAAATTCTTTTTTTTTTTTTTATAAACAGATGTCTGTTCTTTGACTTGTGCTATTTTATCCATTAAATAAAAGAGACAGTATTCAAGAACTAGTAGAGAGTTAAGGAAGTCCTATGCAATTTTAAATTATCCATCTCTTTCGTGCATTGTTCTTTTGTGAAAAAAAAAACGTAATGATCTTGCATTTATTGACTTGAAATTTCCAGCGTAAATGATTCCAGTAGTGAGTAAAACTGGTAATTTACAGATGTAAAAAAAATAAAATTTGTGCGCTAAATGACTTAGGTGCCATTTCAGTTTTTGCAGTCCTTTGTGCTGTATTAAGGAAGAAATAAGTAGTTGTGAATTTGCATCAGCGTCTCAGTTTTTCCTTGTTGACTTGTCTCTCTGGAGGTAATTATATGTGTTTCATAAACATGACATTGCACACTTCAAAGTAAACAGTTGTTTTGCAAGGGTGTGCTGGATAGCTGCTAATACATACTTTAATTCTAACAGAAGCACGGTTAATTATTGAAGAAAAATAATGTGGGATCAAAATTTGATTTATGAAAGCCTAATACCGAAGTCAATGAAATATTATGATCATAATTCTAATGTGAAATTTTAAATGGGATGACAATTTCTGTGAGTGTTTCCATGTTTTGTGGGCACCAGTTACACTTGACTTGGAATTGAAAAATTCAGTTGGAATTAAAAGTTACTTGGATTTGAAGGATATCACAAGATTTCCTTTATCTTGTGAGATAATGTATATGTGAGAATGTTCACTGCTCTTGCTTTTTCTGACTCAGGACATACAACCTGAAGTTCTGATGATGCTTTGTCTCCTCTGGCTAGGTCACCTTGGAATACTGAAATTCAAAACTTTCAGACTGAAACTTGAGAGCACGGGAGATGTGTACACCAAATAGCATGTTTGCTTCCCAGGAGCTTCTCTGTGTTCTTAATTCAAAAGGTTCTTTTCTCTTACATATGTAATATACCCACCAGAAATGCCTAAAGAAACTTCTCAGCAACAGCAAAACCTTCAGTCATCTGTCTTCTCAATCTGCACTTTATGCAGAACCTAGATGTGGTTGTAAAACATAGAGAAGCAATAATGATTAATTTGATGTAGAACATGAATTGTAACTTTGGTTAATTTTCAGGGTTCAGGACCAGCCTTACCTATCATTTTCTGCAGGTATGAATTGTAACCCTAGGAAAGTTTCCATAATGTGGAGACGTGGGTGGCATAATAGAGAATTTGAAGCTACCTGTACTGTGAAAGCTGTAATGCAACAAACCTCCCCAGATCTTGCAAGGGGAAGGGACTTACATAGTCCTGAGTGATGGCTTGCACATCACAGAATTTTAATTCTGAGATGAGAGTTTAAATTAGTGTCTGGCCCTGAAAGACCAGAATTTTTGCAGAATTAGTTTCTATGTCAGGTTAAATGCTTGCTGTCAAAACAGTGTCTTAGGCCTCTCTGCATTTAATAAAACAAACAACAACACAACAACAACAACAACAAAAATGTTCCTGCACATAAATGTAAAACATTTAGAGTTCTGTCTAACTACTTTTGCGAGTGGGGAAAAAAAGAAATCTAGAAAAGACTCGTCCACATCAGAATTTGTATTGTGCAGAGAGGCTTAAGAGAAGGGAAAGCAAATGTCAAAACAACAAGTTACTGTAGTATTTTAACACCTGATTCTTACAGAGCAGAAATATTTGGATGTTATTTTGGAAAGGTAGTGGTACATTCCATTAATAATGATAATCTGCATAAATACTGGTGAGGGGAAAAAAACACCTTCCCAATTACACTTTGGGGTTTGGAGGATGTTTTGGCTTATGTCAGAATAAAAATGAAAATTCCCAACATAATGAACTCAGGGGAGCTTAATAACCAACAGCAAAGGGATTGGGGTATCCACAGGCCTTTAAGACTCAATTGAATGGCGACTTCCTCCATCTCTTGAGGAAACGTCATGACTATTGAACAGAGGATGACATATACACGGGGGAATTCAGGCTCTCTCCTGTACCTCAGATTCTTTTTGGAAAAATGTGATTACAGTGTAGATGTTCGTGTGCAAAATGAATGATGTTCTTTTGCATGAAAATATTTTGTAGAAAAGTGAATTCTCCAATATCTGCCTTTTACCCCAAGTGCTAAGCTATGATTAAATTTAGAACTGTTTTAAGCAAAAGGTTTGTGCCGTGATTGGATAAATTTGATGGGAAGCTGATTTCCTTCATTGCATTGGAATGCAAATAGATGCATAGGTGTGAGGATTTAAATTAGTTTATGTATCTTGGGAAACATTCAGTAAAGGTTTGAAAGAGGCCTGAAGGTAAAATTTGTAAAACCTGATTGCTCAACAGGCTTAAGATGAGTATGGAGGGAACTGGTCTTTTTCTTAGAGAAATGCACAGAGCAAAATCTGCTAAAAAACAGAATTGTGTTCTGTAATGTCCTATTTCTCATCCTCTTTTTTCCTGTAAACATAACAGGAGCAAATGGCATGGTAAATTCTTTATGTTGAATCTGTATGAGACGTGAAGCTTTTGAGACTTGTGATTTAAAAAAAAAAAGGGGGGGGGAGTAGAAGGGGGGTATAAACAGAAAACCTACCTACGTCATCAATTACCAATTAATACTGGCAGTTTAAAGAGCAATTCAGCCATCTTATCTTTAAGAACTTCTGGGGATCTGTAACAGCGGTGTCCCATCTCCTGCAAGAACCATTACACAGTTTTAGGGAAAGGTTGAAATGTACAGCATTGTTTGACTGGTTCCTCCTTGATTGTAGCAACAAATTGGAGTGCCTGTATTTAATGTTTACATTCCTCTTATTATATTAAATGGCAACGGATGATCCAGTTACTTTTGAACCCATAAGATATATAGTTCATATGGCAGTTGTAGTATGATGGTGTTGTGAGAAAACAATGTTCTAGTTGGTTGTTCTTTTTTTTTTTTTTTTTACTTGACAGATTTATGTTCAAGCTGTCTGGAATAAACTGGATTTCTTTATGAAGTTTCTAGAGAGTAGCTGGATAGTAGGATTCTGTTGCATTTGTATATATATATATTAAAGAAATAAGTCATGTTTAGGATTTATTTTCTGTGGCTGACAAACAGTGATGGTCTTCATTGTTTATGTTCCAGGAACCAGTGAAAAAACATTGATTCTAATGATGATTTTATAAAGTTTCAGAATTACAAACGCTTGAACTTTAATTTGTTTAATCTGTTGTCTGGCAAATTAGTTTAAGTGAAGTTTTGTCTAGCTTAGTGTGAATTTTTGTAAATTTTCAATAGTTATGTGACTACACAAATTTATTTGAAGGCATTTGGAAATTAGAGTGATGGACTAACTTATTCAAGAAGCAAAGAACGGATGCTGAATTTGTTTGGAATTCTTTTTACCACTCTAGAATTTGTACTTGTGTTTTTTCAGGCTGGTTTATCCTTTGAGATTTGACTGAGGCATGTAAGTGTCATTCTACGAAGACTGTTTATTGCTGTTCCTATTAAATAGATGATCCTGTATCAGGGCATCTTTTTGAACGCACTAGAGAAGCAAAAGGTTGCTTACAAATGTACTTGTTAGCTTCTTTTGGAGTTCCTGTTCGTGTGCTTGTGTTTATTCATGTTGACAGGTTTCCCTCATGTCTTCAGTCTGTGTATCTTTATGTCCAGTATTAACACTGAGTATTTCCTATTAGTCTGCCTTTCTTACTGAAAGAGCTGGGGTATAACTGATGTTACTGCAAGATGCAGGGGAAGGCATCAGTTACTCCCATACTTCAGAGTTTATGTCTGCCAGGCGGTGGTAACTGTGTGCTCTTAGCCTTTGTCAATTATCTAGGAAACTTGAGCTTTTTTTTTTTTTTTCCTCAAGTGAAGAGAGATTTAATATTGGCTTCTGGGTTTTTGTGAGGCTTTCCATTAATCCTTAAACCCAAAAGCTGCTATAATTTCATATGCTAAAAAAGCTACTTGAGACACATTTTTGAAAATCCTGTAGCTTTTGCTGCCATTGCAAAGGTTGTCTGAATTAATGACAATAAATATTTGAGAGTAATTGAGTGTAATAAATAGGAAAGTGTTCTTAAGTGTAAAATTTAACAGCATGATCTTTGTAATAACACAATAATTTTCTTGAATAAAATCTTGGAGCTTTTTGAAGCAGTAGAAAAGATACTGTCATGAGGAACAATTCTGTAAACACTTGTTCATTTTTGTAGAACTGTTTCATTGTCTCCTCTCCAGTATGTTCAGTGTTGACTGTATTTTCCCCCTATCTGGGCACATGCCACCAGACCAATGCTAACTTCTTCACCTTTATATTTTTTTTTTCAAAAAGCCCTTGAAATTCAGGAATAAATTAATCAGCTTTCTTGGAATAGGCAGAATATTTAGTTGAATGAACACCATATTGCTTTTCTGAGCTAATGTTTGTTTTGTCTTTCCTGCAGCCATGACTGTTGCAGTGAGTTCTGACCATTCTTATTTTTCTGTTATAAAAGTGGTAACTGTCTTGTAGCAGGGAGCAAAGCATATATGAAGTGCCGTGCTGGTCAAGGTGTCTTTAGGAGAAAGCCTGCCTCTGGAAGAGGGAGAAGTCTTTAGGGTCTTTCTGTATCCAGCATCGAAGTCAAATCAGGCCTCTTACTAGGACAGACTGCAGAAAATGTGTGTTTAAATAACCAGCTTGTCATTCTCACTCTCTAGGGCATGTTGGATCGTGTATGTCTTGAATACTGTATTAGCAGATGCAGCTGAACAGCATCAGTGGTAAAATAAAACACAATTTTATCTCTAGAAGAAGCTAAGCTATTTGATTCGATGAGATGCAAGATCTCCAGGAGAATGTGTTTTCTTTAAAAAATAATTATAAAGATTTTCCACTTGGGAATCTACAGCATGCAAACTGTAGAATAGCAGACTGTTACATAGCTAGAAAATAACGGGGAACAGGATTAGGGTTCCATGAAGACTTCTGCAGATGTTTGAAATGGATGACATTTACACATTTGCCTCTTTTTAAGAATTTAGGAACGAATTGCTTTTGGGATGTAAGTTACCCGTGTATGGAGCATGGTAGTGGTAGGTAGTGGTATCTCCTATATAACTGAAGTGTTTAATGCTCATTAGTGCTGTGAATTTTGCTTACACAAATGCATCTTGTTTGCCATACTTTCAGGTTACCTTTACTTTTTTTGTGGGGCACAGTTAAAAATATTATAAATCCGGATGTGATTCTATCCCAAATATTCAATTGCTAGAGACTTTAATGTTAGACGTTAAAGCTTAAATATTTGAAATACTGGACAAATCAGGATGGCTAGTTCAGTAGTCTTCCTATTGAATGAGAAAGACAATAGATGCATAGTTATTACTCATACTGAAAGAACTGGTTTTAAATGTGATCTAGATGATGTGCTCTACCATGTATGAAATGCAACAGGTTTTTTTTAATGTCTGTATTCAGTGGCATCCCACAGTATGTCCTTTTTGTTTTAAAAAAATTAGGTACTGAAATAAAATACTAAATGTGTAACTGGGCCAAGTTCTTTTTTATTTTGAGTAGCTGTGAATAAGGAAGTAGAAAGATCTTAACATTCAGAAAACATTCATTCCCTTCCTTGTCCCCCTACAAAAATAGACTTGTAAAGAGATTGCAGAAGCAAAAGAATCAGTGATGAATAATAGATTATTCTTCCCCCATTCTCTGTAATATCTACATATAGCAAGCACTTCAGTGCCTAGAAGACAACAATTTGTTTTGCTTCCTTGTCGTATTCTGCTTTTATTCAAACTTTGGGAATGTGGGCAGCTTCTGCATTCTGATGCTAGAGTTCTCTCTGTATTAGGCAACCTTTGAGCTAACTTTTGATGGTTAAGATTTACAGTTGCTGTGTTCATTTGGTTATGCAGACTTTCTCCTGGAAAGCTTATGCATTCTATTGTTTGTCAAGAATATTAATGATCTGTATCCTACTTTAAAAGGGCAAGGGCAAATAATTTTGTCAACAGACTAATTTATTCTTATATCTTTGTGACTCTGCATTCTGGAATAACCAGCATACACAGTAATAACTTGTTATCTAATAATTTTGTGGTAGTTACAATTTTTCTCTCATTGTCCAAGCATTCTATGTTCCAGCTGATGTTCGTATTGTCTCTTCCACAGCTGTGGTAATGCTGGCAGTGTCTTAAGTTTTTCTTCCTACAATGTGTTTTTAGTTGCAGATTACAATGTTCTCAGCTGCTTTTGTCTTGGGTGCAGTTTAAATGCCAGTCATTCAAACTCATTTTTTATTCCCTGTGTGCTCTTCTGATTTATGTGAAATATGTTTTCTAATATGCGTTAATTTGTCTTTGTAAAGCTGAAGGCTTGCATTGTTTTCTTTATTAGCTAAAGTTATGAATCAGTTTAGTTCTGTTTTGGAAGGAGCATTTTGTTTTTTTTTAAAACAATAAACCCAAATTAAATTGCGCATGTTTTAACTTGTTTCCGTTTCCCTCTGAATTATTTACTGAGCGATAATCCTTGCATAAAGAGCCATCAATGCTGTGTATTTTGACTAAAGCTGATGGAGAAATTGCAGTTGTATAGCTATTGCATGCCATGTAAAAGAACTTCCTTCCTATTTTCGTAGAAATACAAAAAGTTTGTATTGGTTTCATGCTCTGTCTCAGATTTGCTTTGTGGACTTGAATAAATCACTACATTTGTCTGTGTCTTTATTTCCTTTCATAAAAATAGAAGGCCTGCACCAAGATAAGAGAAATATATAGAACATTCTGAACTGGTTTAATCATAGGGGTGAAATGCATGCATGCTGCTTTTTATCAGTCTTGTAATAGTATTTGAAATGATAAACCAATAGTAAAATTACAGGTACTTATTTACAACATTCCACGTACAACTCCTGTGATGTATTCTTGCTAGGACAAGTGTTAAGATTGTTGTTCTTATTCCCCTTCCTTTCTCATCAAGATTAATGTGCTGAAGCAGAACGTTCTCTGAGGCTGGTTGATACTTGTGCCTTTGGGAGGCTTTTTCATGCTCCCTTTGATCACACTGCCCTCACACAAGAAAGAGAACCTGCATCAGGATCTCAGAAGGGTATTCCAACTACTTAGTCATGATGCAAGGATTTATTAATGAGTTAAGGCTATTCTGCTTCACAAAAGAAAGTTGAGAACAAGAGCTCTTGTCCAAAGAGATGATGTTTTGTTGAGGAATGGAATCTGATTTGTTCTAATGGAAGGTCATTTATCATTGGATTGGTTTTCTTACAAGCTACCATTATAAGGTCTGTCTTAAGTGATGCTGGCCTAGAAACAAAGTTAATTTCTGAAGTGCTGGATGAACAGGGAAGAAAACCCCACAATCTGGATCTTAATGAGAATATGGAATTCAAACTACCTATAGCACTAATGGCTACTGTCACTTGAAGACAAATGTCCATTCTCATGCTGCTGGGCTTCTCTGCAAATTTCATCACTGACACAAGAAAGACTGGAGAGTTGGACTGAAGTCCACTGACTGTTTTAGACTTGCATATGAATATCTACAGACATGTCATCTTTCCAGCAGTTTGAATCATGAATATACAATCACAGCAAACTGTGGATTCAGTTGCCAAATATATCTCTAGTCTTGACACCCAAATTCCCACCTTCTTCCCCCTCCCACTGTACAAATGAAGAATATGGTGCATTGTTTGCAGGATAGTTCATATGAGTCAAATGTTACACTTTATTTTTGTAAGATAAAATCAGAAGAAAATAGTTCTGTCTCATCCCTCAAGGGTAAAGTGTCATTGAATCTCATCAAAAGTTTTGATAAACAGGACACAAAATCTGGGCCTGCTTTCTTTCTTGATCATTGTATGGCATCCTTTGAGAGCTATGTAGTACTCATCCCTAAGTTATGTCTTCAAACCATACTTGTCTTAGCGATTTAAGCTTTCTTCTGTCTTGTCTTCAGGTAAATTTTTCCCTACTAGGATAGAGGTTCCTTTCCCCCTCCTAGAAGTTGGGATGAGTGCTCTGTCTTGCATACACTTGATGTTACTCATTTTCATTAGTTTCCTGTAGCACTTCATTTTGAAGGCAGAAAAGCTCTACTGTCTGTATGTAAGTTCATCTTCAACATGCATTTCAGAAAACAAAAAACACTTATGTTGAGCAGGAGCTGGGAGTTAAGATCTGTCATAAATAGAAGAGATTCTCTAAGTGGGATTTGAGATGTCCTGAGAGAGGTGTTCTTGTTTCACTGTCTCTGTGAATTTGGATAGGAATATCCTTGCTGTTAGAAAATATCTTGATGTTATGCTGTCGGTTTATTTGATCTCTTCAGATCTGCTGCTGTCTCTCCGATTTTTTCCACAGTTTCTTGCAGTGACCAAGTGAAGCTGAGATTATTGGCAAGGCATAGGTGGATACTTTTTGCAGTGGCGAATATAGGTTTCTATAGCCTTCCATTTGTAGCCATCTAGTTTATATTTTTCTGATAACAGTTGTTTGTTAAGTAGTCCATCAGGTCCCCCCAAACTCTCGTAATCACTTTTGTGTAGTGATTTTGTGTTGGCCTGTTGCACTGGTTTTTCATTAACTTTTACAAGCTGAAGCGTTTCAAAGAAGGTTATGATGCAACTGCCATAGGAAAGAATCTTTAAGCTTTACCATAAGGGGCTGCAGTTTGATTGGATAAAATGGGATAATCTTTTCCTCCTCCTCCCTCAATGGGCTGTACCTGAATATTTTTGCTACAGATGCACAATACCTGTGGCACAGATTCCTGCTGTTGTATTGTGGAATGTGAATGCTTAACAAGGTACAGTTAGTACATATATGTATTCTTCAGCAAAATGCTTCTGTGTATTACACAACCCTTTTGTAAATTGAAAGGAAATGATCATAACACAAAACTGTGGAAGAATGTTGTCTAGAAAAATAGCTGCTTTGCTACCAGTCCGATTAAGATGCATTTCAAACATAATTGTAGCAATGGGGCCCGTAAGTAATTGTTCATCTCTGTTCCTTTTTGTTAATTTTCCTTTCCTGGTAGGCCTGTTATAATTGCCCTTAGAGTACATGCTAGAAAAAGCATTTTCTGTTTTGCTTGTTTTTTAGGCCTGTAAGCATGAAAGGAATATAGAGCTATACCAGACTGATGAACATTTCAAGAGTAATCTAAGTGTCAGAAAGACTTGATTATGAGGTAGCGAAAAATCTTCTGAAGATTGTAGCATAGGCACTTGATGTACCTTATAAAAATGTGCTTGCTTTCATCATTCATGTTGTTTCATGAGATGGTTAAAAACAGGTTAGAGTAAAAGATTATATTGTATTCTAGTAAACCTGGACTTGGGAGAACACAAAAGACAAATCTTTGGTGCCCAAAGACAAGTGTTTAAGAACAAGTTGCAAAATTGATTTCGTTTTATCCTGTGGTTATCAAAAGATCTTAAGAGTTTTATTTAAAATGGCTTTATCCTGACAAAGCAAACATAATATGAAATTAGGATTACTGTAAATTGGGGAAATACCATAAAATTATAAAGGGTTGCCCTCACTCTTCTTTTTTTCTCTTCCAAGCAAAGATATGACTGGTCAGTGCTGGAGCTAGACTGATGTTTTTGGTTTGGATCAGTTATGATCATTCTTAAACTCTTAATTACGATCACTGTGTAATGAACTGTATGAACATTGCAATGGCTGCTGCCCACCCCCCCCCCCCCCCCCCCCCCCCCCCCGATTCATATATCTAATGTGGTGCTGCTACGGTGTCCAAACTCTGTAATTGTCATTACAATGCTATTACATACAATTCCAAAGAAAAAAAGACTAGTGTTTTTTTCACAGGTTGGTGGGCTGAATCTGCTCACTGTGCAACCACATTGGTCCCGAGAGGGAGGTAGAGGATTGTGCAACCCTGGTGGATGTCCCCTGACTGTGACTTCCCATAGTAACAAGCTATTAGATTACCTTGACTGCCGTATCTTTGCCCTCTAAGGTCCTTCTCTGGCTGCTGCTCCAAATTCAAAGACTAAAAAGCTTTGGGTGCATAATGTACCTTTTAGTCCTTTACATTTTGTGTGTATTTTATTCCATTGCCTTTTTTTTTTTCAAATACAAGTTGAAGATAGCTGTTTCCTAAAATACTTCATATTCACTATCTGTATGCATTTTAACAAATGTGCAATGAGAAAGACAATAGAAAATCTGAAGAGAAACATCTCTACTAGTATTAAAAGTCTGTTGATTAGTATGTATTACAACAGAAACTTCAGCTAATATATTTTCATCCAATATATGATAATAGTTACATGGATGTATGATGGGAGAAGAGGCGATCAATTTGCTGATATATGGTGTGCCCCTCTTGCTCTGTGCCACACCTAAGATACATACCCACCCTATATGCCTGAATCTTTGTGGCTTTTACCAAAACTGAGACTGAGAAAAGCCACTCTTAATAAAAAATTCCACAACTTCATTTCTAAAAGAATGCAAGTGTTAAGCATCTACCAAAAAAAAAAGTGTGGTAGACAACAACTTTGCATTTTTGAAGGCTGAGTAAGGTTGGGGACTTTACTATAGCAGAAATTAGGATTTCCTGTGAATGTGTGCTGGTAGGAATCAGTCTGATGAGCAAAGTACAAGTCTAGACTTTTGTTTTTCTGACTTCAGACACCTTTCAAGAAAATCATTTAATCTAACACAATACTTTATTTTGAAGCAACTTACTTTCTTTTCCTTGAGCCATTTGTTTATTGCTTATTAAAAGGCAATCTATTTAAAATCTTGATATGCACTCCATCTTCATCAGTAAAGCTTTCTGCTATAACTCTGCTAGCATCATTAAGCTCCATTAAAATCATTCTAGTTAGAATAAGTCTTCTGAACAACTGAAAATGGAAATGCAGAAGAGATTTTGATCAGTGCATGTAGTATGTGAATGTCTCTGTAAACCATTCTTTTCTTTTTGAAAAACATGTTTTTGCTTGTGGTTGATGTCCTCTCATAGGTTAGTATATAGTTGTTGGGGAAAATGCTTGTGCAGTTCCACAGAAGACTACATCAGGACTGTTCCTTCTAGGACACTAAATGATAACTGCAAGTTCCAGGCAAATTGTCTGCTCTGGGTGCCTTTGTATCCCTGGTGATGTGGATAGCAAGAACCTGCTAATTATGCAGCTGTAGCTAAAACTGGTGCATTAGGAGCCTGGTATTGGAAACAGGAAAGGTAATGCAGAATTTGTCCTTAAGTGACGGAGCACGATATTCCTCTAATAGTCTGTACAGTTTTCTGCATTGAATCCACTTTTCATGGATTGTGCAGGAGAGAAGCTGAGCGAGGAATATGAAATGACCACAGATGTCAGGTATTCCATTATGCCAGGAACTCCTCCAGCAAACTAAACAAAAGTGTATAGAATAAAAATCATGAAGAGCTGTTGATTAACCAGAACATCAGTGAAGACTAAAGATGTCTGTGTAATGGAAAGCACTTAATACTTTTGTAGGTTAGACGAGTACCGGGTTCCAGTGGTCATCTCCATAAAACAGAGGATGGAGACTGGGAATGGAGTGATGATGAAATGGATGAGAAGAGTGAGGAAGGCAAAGCTGCTGTTTCTCAGGAAAAGGTAACTTTTGTTTGTGTCAACACATTTATACTTTGCAAGGTATTCTGCCTTAATGTTAATTGTTAGTATTTCTGGGTCTTTAATGCATTAAAGTGGATAGCTCATATTTGACTGCATTTGTTTTCCAGTCACGAAGAGTAAAAGAAGAGGAGAACATGGAGGTAAAAATGTCTCTTTCAATTTTTTTTCTTCCTAGTGTGTGAGTGAAGGGATTTCTCTTTCAATTTCTGTTGTTAAAAATGTGGATTGAGGGGGGAGTGTTTTGATTTGATTCTGCAGCTTTGTACGGCAAGTACTTGTGAGGATAGAGCTGTATGCAGCTGGGCCTGTAACAATTAATTTGAGTACACATTGGGTGAAATAGATAGGAAATTCAAAGTGATGTTATTTTCGTGCCCAGGAGAACTGGTTAAGATAAGTAATTTGGCCATTTTTATTGAATCCTCCTAACTGGATTGCACTAATTGCTCTCTTTTTTGTCAGAGCGATGATGGCTGTTTTGGAGTAGCCAGAAGATGTCCAAATAATTTTTCATTCTCAGGATTTGTATCACAATGTGTAGCTTCTAATTAAAATTCTTGATACTGTATGAAGTAAAATAGTTCAGTACTATTGAATAATAGACTAAATCAGAGTAATAAAAGACCATACTGGGTTTCATGGCCTTGTGCTGAGAGCATAGGAAGCATCAATGCTGTAAATAATGGCTTAGTAAGTTTACAGCCACATTGGTGATCTTTTTAAAAATGCCCGTTCCATGGGTGGTGACACTTGCCACTTCACCTTCAATTTTGTATTTTCTGATTTTCATGGTGTCGTAGAAATCTGCAAAAAGAGTAACAGGTTTGGCCCTGTTTACTCCTGTAACGACCCCAGTCTTTCAGTGTATACAGCTAGTTTACATGCTGCTTCAGTATCTGTTGACCTTGCCGTTCAGGGCTGAGATGTCTTGGGGCCTGTGCACAGTTCCTCAGCCTTCTCTTGCTTTCAAACACCTTGGGGATTGCTGCACCTTGGAGTTTACTCTGGGGTTTCAAATCAACATGTAATGAAAATTGGGCTTCAAGTGCCAGAGTCAGTTTATAGAGGGAGGAGCTTGATTTCACGGAGTGGTTTTATATGCCTGTTGGTTGTATCGCTTGAAGGTCATTTTTGAGATTGTTTATACACCTTCATTCTTTTAAAAACATTTGTAAGCTTTAAAGTCTTGTATTAATGAAGTCTTGGAAATGGTTTCCCATAATTGCAGCACATGTGGAAGTGGTCAGTCTAGCTCTGACGATGATCTCTGAAGCACGGCTTCCACGGGGGAAGCAGATTTTGACAGGCCACACCTCAAAGGCAGCGCTCTGGTCACGGACTGCTGCGTGTTGATAGGAATGGTTTCTCAGAGCAGTTGTCTCTGTCTGACGTTGCTTTTTGAAGGAATGGTGAGCAGATCCCCATTATGTCATCTGGGTGAAGGAAAAAAAAAGTTCTGTTGGCTTTTGTTTTCCTAAATGTTCCAGAAAATGTCCTCAGACTTGTGCAGGTTGCCACTATTGGTGTGTCTCTGTTCATTGTTGATGGGCCGCATGCTCCTGTAAGTGGATATAACAGACCTGTTAAAGATGCAGATATAAAAGTACCAGTTTATATTAATGGAAGGAAGTTAATGGAGCCAGCAAAAAATCCATTCCACTTCTAGTAATCAAATAATTTTCCAAATATTCATTAATTTTTGTTTAAAATACACAGATAACTAAAATCTCATATATCTCAGATCTCATATAACGTATAAAAATGTAGCTTTAATGTGAAAAACTGCTGGAAAAGAATCAAATGAGGTTTGTGATGCACGTCTTTCAATTGTTTTGGGAGGACTTGATTGTAACTTTAAACGAATTTCTGGGAGTGGCGACAGTGTGCCAAGTTGTGTATGGAATCGTGGTAGGATAGAGGACCCTTAGATACTCTGCATGTAGAATGCACTTAGCTTGAGACTTGATATAAATGCTAGTGGAGGGCTGGGCAGGGTATTACAGTCTCTGAGGTAGGAGTGATAGTGTGAAAGATATCTGTATTCACGATTTCTCTGAAAGCTGTTCTCCAAGCTGTGATGCCTGCTTTGATATGCAACTAGTACTTAGCAGGTGGGTAGACTTGAGGAATCAAAATTGCTATACAGAAATAATGGGAATAGTAACTTGATACTCTCACTGTGCAATTATTATTTAATAGATTACTTGAGTTTTGATGCAAGGTAGATTAAAAGTTCTTACTCTTTGTGCTTTAACGTAGGCCTTGCCATTTGTATCTCTGTAATTCAAATACAGCAGTTTTACTAGTATCAGCTATATTTTAGACCGTTACTGAATGTGTTTAAAAAGCCTTTTGAGAGTTAGGGGATGTGTAAAATATTCTCTGAAGTCAGACTGTTAGCATGGCAAGTGTTTCAGGATTTTTTTTTCTTTGGCATCTGTTATAACACTTTTTGCTTTTTTTCTTTAATAGTCTCAGCCTGCTGTTAGTGATGAATATAGTGAAGTTCCATGTGCAGTGAATCTTGTCTTAAGATTAAGGTAAGAGATTCTTCTATTTATTTTAACATTCCTTGTAAGGTGACTGTATTATTCTTGATCTCCCTCATTACTTTCATAATATTAACATAAAATAAGTGCTAACCTCTTTAATCTCCCAGTATGACCAGTATGAATAGTATTTCTGTGACTAATTGCTGTCTTTTAATTGCTTGCTGAAATAGAGTAAAATGAAAAGCAGAATATGAATGTGGCTTCAGGCTAAATGTACCCTTCATTAAGTATTTTCTTTCTTTTTTTCCTTTGCAATGCAGGATCACAGTGAGAGATTTTTAATGAGTTTCTTTCACACTTCAGCAGTCAGCCTCTGACAGAAATAAACCATAGCTATATTACAAGTTGCTACTCAAAAAACATTTTTCACTGGCAAGTTTGATCAGCCACTGTAGAGAAATGACAGATATTTTAGGAAATGGATACAAATATGTTGTCTGACTTTAAATTTGTATGTGGTTAAAATGAGTCACTTTTCATTAAAAGCAGTTTACAACGAAGATTTGATAATGTTTAATTATGCAGTTTAATTCTTGGATAGAAGTGTTTGTTGTAACGAAAAACTAGATAGCTTTTTCTTTATTTATAACTATCTTCCTTAAATGGCTAACTTGGTTAAAAAAAACTTGTTGCCACTCACTTTAAAACTTGTTTTCACCCTGTTTGTTTTGACAAGTGATTACAATATTTCACACATACTCTAAACACTTTTATAGGTAGAAGTAAATGTTATTTAAACACGAATAGAGAAATATTTATGAAATTATGACCAGTATGTTAGCAACAATTAGCAGATGAATGTACAACAAGTAGCTTTAAAACAGTAACATTAAAAACTGTTAATAATCACAAAAAATACACAGTACAGAATGAGTGTCAAGTTCCCAAACCTATTATCTCCCCTTTTCTTTGACTACTTTCCTAGTGACAGCTGCAAAAAGTTGTTTGGCTGCCAAAGGTTGTTTACTGAAGGGAAGAGTAATAAATCTTATTGTGGGGAGAGAAAATTCTTCAACATTATTTGGAACCGGTTTAGTTGTCCAATTTACGTAACAGCCCAGTCACGCTATCAATATTCTTTTTCATCTTTCTGCTGACATACAGGTAGATGAAACCATTTACAAAACAGACCAATTGATACTGCCACATGGAAGTACCAGTGAGGTGCTTGGGTATTTTGAAAGTATGCTGAAACCTGTAGAGTGATAAGCTTCTACCCAGTTACCTGCAACGCTGGCATATCCAAAGGGTAAACATTTTTACACAGGCTAATGGCAGAGATTATGCCTTCAGTTTTTCCTGTAGCTCTTAAGCCAGAATTGAAGGATTGATCCTGAAAGACCTGAGTTTCCAAACTCTTTGTGATGAACTTCTTTTTTTAAAGAATATTCCTAATTCATGGGTGAAAAAATTCCTACTTCCCCATCCTCCCTAAAAGCAATTCTGAATACCTGTAGTAACTAGGGTTACAATTACAAATGTTTCTTCCCTATCTACCAATAAACATGTAAATAAGAATTTAGCTTTTAGGAACCAGAAAGCTTCTCTTAAAGAAAATAGTCTTCAACAGGAGATACCCTCAGGGGCCTGGGAGTGCTCTTGACTGTGTCTTGGAAAAACAAAAACCTGATGCAGAATTTTGCAGGTTGAACTTTGCTAATTTTGGCTGACCTATATTCTGGGGCGGAATGCTCTGCAGTGCACATTCCTGGCCCCATGAGAGCTCTGGCTGTGTCCTGCCTCAGTGGTAAGAAGTGGGCTGAATCATATATCCTTGCAGTGTTTGTCTGGATTTCCTTCTGATGGAAACCTAAGCATGTGAGTAGGGTCAGAGCTGGCACGTGTGGGGGGGGGGCGGGGGTGTTGGAATATGCAGTTAAAAGGTTTTTCATCTTTGGCTTTAGTGTAGGCACATTAATAGTGGCCCTGGCCTGTCAGCGAGTGGTTGCACCTAAGTAGAGAACTCACCAGTTTTTCTCTTTTGGGGTTGGTATATCAGCAGTGAGCTAATTTAGGAAATCAGCTCTGAGAAAGCTCTGAGAAATAGTGATTGTGGTAACAGAATTGTGGACGTGGAATTAGGATTATTCTTTCCTACCCCCAAAGAGTCCTGAAATTTGGACCTTACCACTCTACTAATGAAAGAACAGAGTGAGTTTGGGGCTGGCATCCTTGTGAATTATTGACAAGCCTGTATTGCACCAAGCAATGTACATGACAAACTAAGAGGCATTGGGAAGTCAGCAGTGTTTAGCATATTAGTGCTTGAACTGTTTTTTTAATGTTTTGCACTAATTCAACTATTTTATTTTGTTACCAGAGGGGTTTCTTCATTTAAAAAATAAAAAATATATATCATAGGATGTAGCCTGGAGGCTCTCAGGCATGATCAGTCAGTCCTGGGTTAACATCTTTTTGCTTCCCAGCTGTCCTGATGCTACAATTACTGTGGGGTGATTGAGCTTACATTTATGGTAGCTGTATATGAGGAAAGATACTGTGGCCCCTAAGTGTTCTCCTTTGTTTTAATCACTGAGCAAACTTTTTTTGAGCATCTGAAAGTAAAATAATATGATAGTTTTGGCATTTGTAGTTAATAAAATCTGGGTAGATGACTTGCTTTGTATCACACAGCATTCCCTCAGGATCGTAATGTAGTAAACAGCTAATGCACTCACAGGGATTTCTGCATTTATCCACCTCCAGTGCAGGCTTTAAACTGTTCTGCTGATGTCTTTTGGTGAATTGATCATTAAGTCATATAGCTGATAGAGACTTGAGCACATCAGAGTATTTTTATGGGATTTGTTAAAATGAACCATAAGTTGTGAACCATGTTATTATGAAGCAAGTTAGCTACAGTATGAGGATAGAAACAATTTCCTGTGATGCTTCATCTACCACTATTATATAGCTTTTAAAGGATGTCTTGATATTCAGATAAACATTGTGAACATTAGATGCCAGATCTGAAGACTCAAAACTCTCAGCATATTATCCAAAATGTTGGAAGCTTTTTCTTCTAAAATAATTCGCTTGAGGCAATCAAATTATATAAACTGCAGTAACTTGATGAGTTCAGAACACACTGGTTTTAGATGCTGTAAATTACTGTTAAAAAAAAAATTAAGTACTGATGTGGGTAAAAATGTAAATACCAGCAAAATACAAGAGGAATGAATTATGGGGCCGGGGGGGAGGCTGTGAGAGAGGAAGGGCACTAAACATGGCAAGGAAAGGCTCAAGAAGGTCTCACCTTGTCATTGTTTTCCTTTTGTTTCCCTGAAGAGAGGGGCTATGGGGTAAGGTGACTGGCAGCAGCAAAAGGTGAGCATCTCGAATGTGAACGAACTCCTCCTGTGTGATGGAGGCTGGCTGGGCAAGGATTTGAGGGGAGAAGGCATTTTTCCCAGGGTCCTTGGGCAAGAAAGGGCTTAAGGGATGGTGGGGAGGAAACCGATGGCTAGAGTACTGCTGACTCTTTTTGGCTGGGGAACTATCTTAGTTTGCAGAGAATTTGTGATAGAAGCCTATGTGACCATTTAGGGCCTTATGGGAGAAGTAATTTCAGATGGGGGTTGAGAGTCTTGGGAGATGGACGACCTTTGGCAGGAAGGAAAAAAGGAACTGCTCACTTTTTTTTTTCTCTTCTAAAAGATGCGGCTATGCTAGGCCAAAAAATCAAATGTTAGATGATAACACTGGAAAAAAATGTAAAACTGTGTTCTAAGAAAGGTTAATAGTATACACAAAATTTTTAAATTACACTCCCAAAGGAGGAAATCTGGCAGAAGAATTGGTGCATTTCAGTAATTCTTTTACTGGATGGTCAAGTTCTGTCATTTTTTTCCAAACAGCAGGGTTGGACTTAATCAGTAACTGAGTAGGGAATGCCAAACTAACATCAGCCTCTGTTTAGTGCAAATGTTGTGTTGTGGATGAGAAGCGTAACTTTCATCCTGAAATGATCTTTACAGAATCCCATGGCATTCTTTGTAGGAGTGGTGGTATTTAATTCTGTTAGTCTGGGTAATTTCCAACTTGAGTATCTGACTTCTCTACCCTAAACTTGTATTTAATACCTTTTATTTGAGAAGGCGGCTTTTTTGGTTGGGCTATCTTAGAAAAATATTCTCTGTTATGAGAGTTCAGGTAGCATAACTGAATTTAAAGTGTGCTCTGACCAATGGTTCACTGATGGTTCACTTGCATCTTCACTTGCAGATGGCATTTATGCAATTTATTTTCTATCTTTTGCACTGTTGTGGCTTGGAGTATTTTTGTCCAGAGGTGAAATCAGCAGCAGTGTTTTAAGTAGTGCAGTGCAAAGCTTGTGAAAGGCTCTGGTGTTAAAAACTTAATATTGACCATTAGTATTTTAAAGTTCAGCTTTTAATTAAGAGACAGTGTTCGGCTTTTGCAATGAACTGAAAAAAATGGTTCTCAGATATGGCCTGACATGTTGCCATAATCCGAACTGCAAACCCAAACTGTGTATGGTTATGTTGAAATGTTGATGCTGCTTTATCCTCTGCTTCACAGACGAAGGGGAATTTGGTACTGGGGAGGAATGAAATCTGCAATACAAGTTTTCTCTCAGGAGGCTGCACGTGCTGTGTGTCTCAGCAGAGGACCCTGGCAGGAGGTTTAAGGCAATTCTCTGTGATCCAGTCCTCTGCTGTGACTGGGGAAAGGGGAGTGGAGAGGAGATAGCATCTTTCACTTGAAATTTCCAGTCTAACCACCGTGGTGTTACAGTTACAGATTTGGGAAGGTCACTGTCTGAGGATTTGACTATTTAGATTAATAACGGAGACATTTCATGTTAAATTAGGAGACTTGTTAATGGTTAATAGTTAAGAATTGCAAATTATCTGAAGCAATCTAAGATGGTTAAATTAGCTCCTATGACAGGAAGATAATTTACTGACTGTAATTTAGAATGTCCCAGGACCTAATTTAATACAGTTCCTGCGCACCAGATGAATTAAGCCTGTGGAAGAACAAAAGGGATAAATGGAAATTTTTTTACTCAAGGCACTGGCAAATGGAATTGTTCAGTTATATTACTGAATATCTTATTGAAAACAGTGTGTAGAGAAAATGCTAAGGCAGAATTGCCTGTAATGACACCTTGATAGTTTGTGTTATTTACAGATAAATGTTAGTGTGTATTTTTAACAAAAACATTTTTTCGGTTAATGTAGCTGGTTTGCCACACTGTATACAATCTCTGGGTTTTCCTGTACCTTGCACACTGTATGTGGTTCTTATCATTTCTTGCCTGTCACACCTAATCTCAAAAATTTCAGAGAGGAACATCAAGGATTATCAAAGGTTTGGAGAGGAATAATTCCATGAAAGCTGAGGGGAAATTTCTATATCTATATATAGTAAAAATATATAATGTGTAGAACATAGTGGCACAAAGCCTGAAAGCAGGGGTTGGTTATTCATTATCTCAGTGCAGGAACTGGAGGAACGAGAGGAAACTGGCTGATGACTATGTTTAAATTAATAAAAGGAGAAGGAAAAAAATCACACAAGGTGCAGTTAAACTTTGGAACTCCGTGCCCCAGGATGTAGAAGAAAAATTCACGAGGGTTAGGAAATGCTTAGAAACCACATCTATTTGAGGTAGTTCTTAAAAGACAAATGCTTTGTGGCTGGGGCAGTAGTTGTAGTAAGCATTGCCATGTCCCAGTTCTGCATTGTTTCTTAGGCACCCACTCTGACTGCTGTCAGAAATGCGAGTACTTGGCTGCAGATACTTAGTAGAGCTCCTCTTGTGTTGTTAATATTAAAGTGTAAAGCTTAATTTTTAGGAAAAAAATATCTAAATAAGCAAAACCCAGAATCTTTTCTGGCAAGATCCAGAATGAGTCTATAATTGACTCAACATAATCTAGAATTCTTGATTCTAGAATTCTTGTGTGTGTGTGTGGTTTTTTGTTTGTTGTTTTGGTGGTACTATTTCTAGCTTTTCCAGTGTTGAAACTTTTATTCTAGTCTGTTTTGTAAGAAGTGGGGCTGATGTGTATCCTTCACCAAGGACAGGTATTTTTCATTATTTTTGCTTATTTAGAATAGCTTCTGTTCTCCAGTGCATTTAATGACAAAATCAACAGACCAACTCCCAGCTGTGTGGTAGATTTACAAAGGGAAAGTAACAGAGCTTGTCAGTGGGCTGGAAGTTGATCCAGTAACAGACATCATAAACAAAACCGTTTGTAGAATTCTTGAAGTAATTTTACCTTTGATAACGGTATTGAGCATTTTCCTATATGATATTTTGCCATCACCTCTAGAGCTTTTGCCTTCCTTCAGGCAGTTGTGGAAATGTGGTTACTGAAGTTAATTTTGATTTCACAGTATAGAGACTTGATTTAAATAACCTGTTTAATCATGATTAAATCATGACTGAAATCAGTAGGCAGGAACCCTTGATTAAACTATTGATTCTAATCCTGTTTTCTGTTTGTACCTCTATTTCCTTCAGAGCTTGCTCCTTGAAAATAGTAAATTATGCATTTCTTATTCACTACTTAAGGATGTTTTTATACCTTGCTGTATTTTTATCGAAAATTAAACACTGAAAAATGTTTTAATTAACAACAGCATCTAAAATTTAGTTTGTATACCATCACTTACTTAATAGAGAACTGGTATACTTTTCTATGTAAAATTGAATAGTGAACCATGTAATCAATATTTTTTGCTTATTAAATCTAGGTTATCAAGAAGATTTTAATGTCTAAATATTTAGATGTCAGGGAATTAGGTGTTTAACCTGCATAGCTGTGGTTTAAATTGTGTGGGCAATTAATTGCATGTGGAGATGTTGCTGATGCTGGAATTTTAAAATCAATAGAGCTTTTTATTCCATTCTGATTTTTTATTGTACTTGCAAAAGAAATAAAGTATCTATTTGATTTTTAAATTCAATCAACTTCTCATGTTTGAATGAATGTTTTCTTTTCACTTTGGTTTGGATCCAAACTGCACCTGGGAGTGAACTAAAAATCTAAAAAGTGTTTTTGTGTAACAAAGTGAAGCACACTTGCTATTTTCAAGTTTTAGGGGGAAATTGCTGTTCGATGCATTACAAACACTTAAAAAAAATATTGGTGCTTTTCACAAATTAAATCTTTACCGCTGCTTAAAAACAACAACAAAAAAACCCAGCCACCGCCTTCTGTGCTAATTCATGAATAATTTCAGGGGAGAACTTGAATATTGTCCTCTCTGCAGCAACAAAACTGATAGCTCTTTAACTAAGTTGTTTCCATCTGCTCATATGAGAGCAGGTAGTAAGTGCAAGCATCCAAAAAATGATGCAGGTAAATACTTTTTCATTGCAAATAGGTCAGTAAAACTCATTTCATTAAGCAAAAGTTAAACTTGCAAGGACCTGTGCAGAGAAATGGAAAATTGAGAACTGAAATTAAAAACTCCATTCCAGAATTTACTGTTTGACTTTAGCTTGGAATAAATATAACAAGGAAAAAATTGAAGGGTTTATAACTTTGCTTTGATTTAGCTTCTGACATCAGCAGCTACAGAAAGAGGAAGACCCTATTTAAAAGTGTGTTTAGGTGTTTAGGTGTATAGATAAATCTGAAATACTTCTAGTTCTTACACTTCTGTGTCAAGAAATGAAGACTTGATGCTGTAAACCAGCAGACAGAGGAAGGACCTGTTTTCATATTTGTCTTCTAAGATGATGATAAACTCTTTTGCAGACTTCTCTGGTGGTACTTCAACGTCTACGGGAGTTCTGTTGCTTCTTCAACCAAACAAATTGTGCATTCTCTTAGTTTTACAATCACATTCCATATATTGTCACAGTATTAAAAGCATTCTAATTTTTTTAAGTAACTTGGGACAGGTCTATGGATAAAACTGTCATAAAGACTTCTGCTGGTGGAACGTTGTCTACCCTGGAACTGTGGACTGTGTTCTGAGTTGATCTACTTGTAAGTCGCTTGGTGGCTGCTGTTGGTGATGTTACACATCCCTTTTCTGTTTGGTAGATGGCAAGGGGAATCTTTAATAGGTAAATGCTGTCTCATTCCAACAGCATAATAATCAAATGGCGGTGTTTCATTGTGACGTTGGCTGCTTTTCAGTCTTGAAAGCATGACTGGGCTGTGTTTTGCCATGTGTATTACCGCTGTCTCTTGAAATAGTGTTTAATATATGTGTTGCTTTGTTTCAGGGATCTGTTCTTTACCTAACAACATGTAAACATTAAGTGGTAATGGTGGTGTTTTGTGTTTTCTTCTGAGTCTTATAACCTGATCTTGAAACATCATATCCTAACCATATTTCCTCTTTTTGGTAATGCGTATGGAGAGGGATAATTTGTAAACTCATGCGTGTTTTTCCAAATCTGCTGAAATATATGGTAAAGTTTTAATAGACTTCAAAGGGCTATGTATTTCAGGTCCACGTTTTACTAACATGTAGATTTTAGTGCCATTCTGCTTGGTGTCAATCTGGAAGCTTGGCAGACTTCAAGCATCTCTTCTGAGACTACTGAGAGTTAACAGAAATGTCCTTCCATTTAATCTGGAACTTAAATGAAGGGGTTAAAAGGAATTTGAGAGAAACCATCTCCCTTCAGGATGCCATAGAGGTGTGATCTGCTCCTGATAGTGTGGTGATGTGTAATGGAGATGCCTGGATGTTGATTAGTAAATGACAGCTGAGTGTCGCAGTGTTAAACAGATTTATGTAAACATGCGGTGAATCCTCAGGAGGCAAATGCTGCTTTACAGTAAATGCTCTCTTCTGTTGTGTTTGTATGATACCATAGGAGCTTTAAAGTTCTGATTCACAAAATTACTTTAATAAACAGACTTCCTTTTCTTATTGCTTTAGTTATTGTTCTGCTACATTCAGCCTACCCTGACCTCAAAACCCATGTTTAACTAGTGCATTATGCCTTTAGCATGTGAAAGCAAGAAATGAGTGACAAATATTGAGAAGGAAGGATGATCTTTTTGAATTTGAAACTGGTGGGGCCAAATAATATCCTCTCCACTCTAACTTCCCTGTTCCTCCGCCCCATATTTGAATAACAAAGGAAAAAATATAAGCAACATTAAACAAACAAACAAAAAGACACAAACCCTAGACTTTTGGGCTTTTCCTTTAATTACATTTCTTGCATTCTACATACAAAGATCTTGCCCCAGAGATGCAGAATGGAAATCGAATGGGTACATCTCCAGGACGTACAGCCTAGCTATCACTCTGATTAGGCAGCTCAGTTTCGATGGGAATGTTTTCTCTGCAGTCTAAATGAGCAGAGGTCATTTAAATGCTTCTGCCTTCTTGATTACAGCAACAACTGCAGTTGAGGTAGTGCAAATTCCATACTGCTTGCCTTTGTTTCCTAAGATACACTGAATTGTTTCTTTTCCAATGTAACTTAGTTTGCTTCACTGGTAGTTTTAATGCATTTCAAATATTGGAGGGGAAGAGCATCTGTGAGACCTAAAATTTCTGCAAGTGTAATGTTTATTTTTAGTGTTTTCTGTTGTGTTTTTTGTTAAAGCAAATTGGTGGAGACTTGGCCAACACCAGAAATTCCTGATGGTGGGTGAAATTCTGCTCTGGTGGGAGTGAGGCCTGTAGGAGCATGGGGAGGGGAAAAATTGGTTGGGAAGGGTTCCTTCCTTTTAGAAAGGAAGAGTATGCATACTGTTACTTAGCTATTGTAACATGTATCTCATCAAGGAATATAGACTCTCCCTATGGAAGATGCTGAAAATTGTTGGAAATAGGTGATGTTTCAGATAACTCTGTGTAAGAGGTAGTGGATAAACATCTGAAAAAAATGAAGTAGTAAAAAAGAATGAAAATCTGTTTGTTACATAGTCAAGATATCCTAGTGTGACTTAGGCCTTAATTTTAATTCCAAGATTATATTTTTCTTGAATCTCACTTACATGATTGGCATCTTGTGTAGAAGGACAAAAGACGTACTGACATTTGATGTGTCCAATTTACAGTGTTGTCATTACACCAACATGATTTCTTAACTTAGTCCCACACCGTAAATGGTAGTTCAGTGATGTAGATCTATCAACTGCATGGAACATTTAATTGACTATAGCAGGAATTAGACTAACAGGTAGTTATTTGTAAGGCTTTGTCATTATATGTGGATGTCTGAAATCGTCATGTCTGATTTTTCCAGTACACCCACATCAGTCTAACTGGCTGTGTAATTTGTTTATTCTCTAATCTTGATTTTTGTAAATATAAACATTGTTCTGCAAATCATCTCCTTCAAAATGGAGTGTCTGTGTGTCATCTTCTAATAACAGAAGTTGGCCCATGCGTTTTTTCTGGTTCTTTGAGGAGACATTACTTCCTAGAAAATTAGAAAGCAGATCTAGCAGTCTTAATGTGGACATCACGCGACCCTGATGAAAAATCATAGTGAAGTTTTGGAAAATGTACTTCTGTAAGGTGCAAAGTTTTAAATTCTGAAATTATTTAGCAAGGAAGATGGCTGACAAAATATCTTAGCATAGCTTGCTTTGGTGTTGCTTTTATTTAAAGCAGGGGAAAAAAAGGGCAGGAAATTAATAAATTGCAGTGTGCTAAAATGCACAAACGTGTTTAAAACTTACTACTCTTTAAAAGAGGTGGCCTATCTGTATCCATGATAATCAAGGCATATCTGTCTGTAATGGCACAGAGAGCAAGAAGCAAATAAGAGGTATTACAAGAGATGGCAAAAAGGTCTGGGCTTGCATTTTAAAATAGAAATAACTGTTTCACAAATGTATTAGAGAAACTAGGGACCATTAAGAAACAATGGGAGAAGATAAAATTATTAATCACAAAGATATAAGTGCTTTTTTTTCAAAGACTATTTCTATTTAGCAGTAATAAAGTCTCTGTGTGCTGCTGCATGTTGTGAGTGTAATTCATGTAACTAAAAAGAGAACTCCAATGAACAAATGAAATGGTACTTGGAAGCTGCATACAAATAAACCAACGAGCCCAAACAGTTGTCACCAAAGTGTGTGTGGAGGGGCAACAGGAAAACTAATTTGCAGTAACAGTGACTAACTAGAACCAGAGAAGTGTCTGAAGACTGGAGAAGAGCATGAGCAGCTTTTAGGGGAAAAATCAAGTGCATCTTCTGTTAGGTGGAATATATGATGGCATAAATAATTTATGGAAATCAATAAATGTCTGGAAGGTAATGGAACCAGAAGCAAAAGCACTTACAGGCTTCTAGCTAATGAATCTCACCAAACTTCCTTTGTGTTCTTTCCTGAATAATAGAGTACAATTAGACAGAAAGCAGCAGCATCCTAACTTCAAAATAGTGTAGTGTAACCACTCCAGACAGCAAAGTTGGACAGCTCAGTGCATATCAACCTTTCTTGAATTTTTGCATTCACTTTAATAAACAAATTTGACTAACTAACATCTATTTGGGACATTCTTCAGTTTGAAAACAAAGTAAAATACACCTCATTTTCATCCTTCTTTAAGAGTGTATTGAGAGCAGCTGGTCTCTCACCCAGCTGTATTGGTCTGTTAGAAAGTTGGTCATTTTTGTGGAAGTTTGTAGTTAGTCAGAGCCATTTTTATATGGTGAATATTTTATGGGAGGTTTGGGGAAAGAGGTCATCTGAGAGCCTAATCTATTAGTTTCTAAATAGGTGGTTGTTAAGACTGCTAAATATACAGAATTCCTTCTCATCAGCTGTATTTAGTGTTTGACTACATGGAAAAAGATATGCAGGCTGGAGCAATTCGGTATAGCTGCTAATAAGCAAGACTTTCTGGTTTACCTCTGCAAAGGTGTGAGAAAGTTTTTATTCCCTTGATTTGCCTCTTCAAAAATGTGTGTAGGAAGAGGGTATGTAAGTCTGAGCCAAATCCCACATTCGGTCAAAACATCTCTCTCCCCCCCTTCCCCCCCCCCTCTCTCAGAATGCTAAATTTCTGTGCAGCTTCCCTTTTTTGGAAAGCAGCAGTTTTAACAAGCTTATTAGACATGATAAATTTCAGCAGAGGGGAGTGGAGTGTCAAAAGGGAACTCGGAGATGGGTCATGTGTGGTTTTCTTCTTGACAGAAAGCCATCCAGGTTTTCCGGGCAGTGGGGAGTGGGGAGCTGAGGTTCATACTAATTCTCTGTTGAATAAAAATAGACTAAGTGCAGCAATCTATATAATGACAGCAGATTTTTACAACAGAAGTAAATGAGCCTAGTAAATCTGTACCTGTCTAGCTGCATTATCCACAGCTTTGTAGTAACATGTTGAAGCTCTGTAGCTTTTTAGGGTAAAATTTTGGGAATCTTCCGCTTTGAAGCATTCAGTGTATTCAGTAAATGAGTACTCTTCATTTTAAACACTGCATGTGGCATACTTACTTTTCAGGGTTTGCTATTTTGCTTTTGTCTGTGTTGCCAGTCACTTCGGTTTTGGTTTTCCTGTGTGTTGCTGTTTTTTGACTAATATTTTTTTTAAGTATTTGACAAGTGATAAAAGCTCTAAGGCACAGTTGAATATGCTTGCCTGTTGGATTTAGTTTTCCCACAGCAAGACTTCATGACCTGGTATGCTGAAATACGAGCTCGCTCACAGTTCTCCTTGCTGAGGAGAAGAATAATAGACCGCAAAACACATTCTGTTGCTATTAGCTTTTCAAGTGGATTGAGCTATTCATTGGAAAAAGTGTGCTACAGCAATTAAGTTCATCCCTGTGCTCAAGTCAGCTTGCCATTTCCAAAAATGAGGTGGACATCTATTTTGTGAAGAAACTAATGTTTTATTGATGGTAGAAATTATTAACTAAAACTGAAGTTGGAAACGTGCAAGGGGTAGAGGTTTGGAACACAGTATGAGATTATAAAGGAATTCTGTAACATGGATAGTAAGTCCTGTATGACTCTGTAATATATGTAACTAGTCAAAGCACTCTCAGGGGCAAACACGAAGGCAGAAAACCTCTGGCTTTTATGCTTTGCCGTTTATTTTATGTATACGAAGTACTGTTGAGGCAAAGGTGGTCAGTAAAATAAGTTTTTCATTTCAAAACAGCTTCATAGTAGGCATTGTGCATCAAAACCTGCTTTTCAGTCTCTTAAATGAGCTTCTCTGTATGTAGTTAATCTCTGACCGGGAGCTTTAAATCCAAGTGAATATTTTGTGACTCTTGGAGAAGAAGTGTGATATATACCATTCAGACTATGTTGAACTGGTAGAGCTGGTATGGCAGAGTGTCTTTTGAAGATTGGAAGGAATTATAGGACGTTGTTTTATCCTTTAGAGTAGCCAGACATTTTCGGCCTAAACATCTTTTTGTTGGTTTTCACCAAAATCCTGCCATGAAAACGTTGTGGAGTCTCTCCTGTTATGATGCTTTGGGAGAGCAGCATTTTTGAAGTTGAGGAAAGTTCACATTACAAAAAAATTGCTTGCCAATGCTGTTTGCATTGTCTAGACATACGACCTGAGGATTTGTCATTAGAAAACTAGTATGTTATTTTTTGTACTTTTTCTGAAGCTAATTTCATGTAGCTTTACTGTTAATCATGAGATTGTCATGAAAATGAGTCATTAACAGAGAAAATCAGGAATCTGGCAGGTCTGCTAAATGTAAGTGGGGTATGTGGATGTCAAAATAACTGAGCATCTCTTTTGGGCAATATCAAGGATGGGACTTGCAGCTGCTGTTTCTGACCTGCATGATTTGATGTGGGAATCAAGCAGGGGTCTGGCCCTTGTGCATAGGGAGGGTTGTAGCCAGAATTTATACCCTGTTACGAAGTTCCAGATCATCTGATTAGGTTTAAGAAGCAACATCCCTTTTCACAGAATATGCTCTGAATGAAGCTTGTGTAAATTTCTGCTTAGGGTGTTTAGGCACATAGTTTAGTGGGCAATATTGGTGGTAGGTGGATGGTTGGACTGGATGATCTTAGAGGTCTTTTTCAACCTTTATGATTCTATGATTCTAATCATGATACTCTGTAAAAATATATTTTCTCATATTTTATTAAAGGCATGAAAGAACCAAGAGCTAGTCTTCCACTGGCTTTAGCTGGTACACTCTGATATTGTGAAGGAGGATAAAAACAAGCCAGGCATCAAAGATGTGTTGGCTTTTTTCACCCCTTTTTGTTTGGTTGGTTTGTGTATATTAGTTCAGATTCCAGAAGAGCTTTGTAAATGAGAAATGTTTTGAAGCCTTAATGCTGAAGAACATTTGTTTTATTGGAGCAGTTTTAATATTTGTAAAACTTGCATCTGAGGGCTGTAGTTCTAACAGTAAAAACTGATCTGTAACAAAGAATTATATCAGTATTTATCATAGGTGAGAAAATGTACTTTATAAACCTCACATAATACATTGATCTGATATGGAGAGAATATAAATTTGCTGGGATTTTAGCTTTTTTAATCATCTTGGATATGTCCTCCAGTTGGGGCAATATTAGAATATAAAATTAAGTACTCTTCACATATTTAAAAGCGTATTTTAAAGCTGAATTTTGTTACTCTGAATAAGACGTTCTTCATTATATTTTAATACATACACTGAATGTTTTTCAGGAACTCCAGAAAAGAACTTAATGACATAAGGTTTGAGTTTACTCCAGGCAGAGGTAAGGCTCTTTCAATCGAATAATTCTCTTATTGTTCAGAAAGTTATTTCAGAAACTGATTACTGCTTATGGTTAATATAAACTACCTCTGTGGAATGTTCCCTAGTATGCAGAACTTTATATTGGACTTAACTTGAACAAGAATAGCAGGTGTTTGTAAATTCTAGTGGCAAGGTAGCATAATGTATGGTATAATCTATACAGTATACTTTATCAATTTTGTGTCTTACTGAGGTGATCCGTGTGGTATGTAAGATCTTGCAGAGTAATATTTATGGCTTTGAAATTTACTTTTTCACATTTGGAAGACATCATAGGAAATGCAATATAATAGCCATAAAAGTGCATGTGGTGATGGTGGTAATATTTGTTTACTTGTCCTCTGTAATAAAAGAAATTCTGTTAACGAGTATGAAGTGTACACCTTGTTTCAAATGTTGTCTTCAACTGAAAGTTGAGTTGCATTTCTAGCTTATGTATCATCACCGAACTTAATTCTGATATTGAAACTGATGGCTGACTCCACTGAATGCTTGTAGAACTTTATTGGCTTTCCAGTGCTAAGAGTTGTAAGAAGTCATAAGATTTATTTTTGTTTGAAGAATACAAGATATTGCTGGGATAAAATGCACAAGAGGATATGTTGAGAAAGAAGGTATCATTCTTGTTACATAGCAACCCTTTGAACTGTGAACACATTTCATTTTTCTTAGAAGTCAGTATTCACTATACTTAGAATAGCCTTCAAAGAGCATCCACCTTAAAAGAAACCAGATTGTAAAAGATCTCTCTCTTCCTGTAAATCATAATATCTTTCTTACGCAGTAGTTCTGTGAATATACTCTGTTGTCTGCCTGCACTTCTCATTAATTTTGATAATGGGTAATAACAAGAGAGATTTTTTTACTTAACTTGGCACAGAGTATCCTGGTTTAGTCACTGTCAAAAGAATTACTTATATATTCTCCAAGCAGTTATATAAGCCATGCAAGATGTCTTACTTGGTCAAAAAACGTAGGATATGTCATAGGAACAGTCCTGCTGTACTTTACTAATAATCACCAAGGCAGCCAGAACAAGGCTTTGATTCTTATCCTCAGAGCTCTGCAGAAATTGCAAATCACTCAGCTATATTTTTTTTAACGTGTGTTTTTCTTGAGGAAATTATGCAAATGTTTTAACAGCCTCAAAAAATGCACTCCATGCAGATACCTGGCATTGATGCCATATGTAGTTGAGACTTTGGTGGAATGTAGGCTTGTTCCTACTGTTTCCTACTTCTTACCTTTAAGACTTCCCAAGTCTTTATCCAGAAACAAGTAGAAGGCACAGGGACTTCGGAATTAACCCACTCAGGTACAGCAGTTGATGCCCACCCAAAGCTCTCCATCTCCTGGGTCACAATACTTCAAACCTATTTTGAGCCTAGACCTCAAAGGAAGTAATACCTGTGTAACTCACCAACTCCACTGATAACAAACAAGAAAACCTAATATAGCATAGCACTAATATGCGGAGCAATAGAGGTGGTCAGGGAAGCAATGAAAACACCACCAAAATATAGTTTATTTTCTTGGTCATGAAAATACTGAACTTGTAAACATGTAAGAGTACCTAGTTAAATAGAGAAGAAATGCTTGTGGCCGGGAAAGGACTGCAGGGGGCTTTGTAATGAATCAAATCATCACCTCATTTTGCTGTGTAGAGGCTGATAAGATAATTATCTTGGAAAATTGTAATTTTTTTCGCTCCTAATGAAAAATGATTTTGAATTCAAGCCTGCCACCATGGGAGTTTATGAACTAAAATATGTTTTTGTTATATTACTTTGTTTTTGTGGGTTCTCATCCTTACTCATTTCACCTTTTGGACAGACACAGCAGATGGCGTTTCTCAGGAGCTGTTCTCTGCAGGCCTGGTTGATGGCCATGATGTAGTTATAGGTAAATTACATTTTTGTTTGCAATTATGCTCTTGTGACAAATTTGTGTTAAATGGATGTGAAAAAATATATTCTCTGATGCTGGTTTTCAAAAAATTCTTTTTGTCCTAATTTTGCTTTCATGTATGCATAGTTCAATCAACAAGCCAGTTTTCATACTAATCCAAGGATTGTTTTTGGAAGTCGGGAACTCTTCAGTGGTTTGAGAGGAGTGATATAATATAGGTCTCCCGTAGGATTGTTTACAATTCAATGATTGATCATTTTTGCACTAACTTAATTTTTGTTTAACAATATAATGATTTTGGAGTGGAATTATTTAAAGCATGTTTTGGCAGCTCTGAAGTTAGTAAGTATCCTGTTGAGTTCATGGAAGTAGAAGCATGCCAGAATTCAAGATCTGGGGAAATTGCATGTAGATATACCATTTCTGGGGGGGGGGGATAATTGGAAATATTTTCTGGCTGCTGAGAGAAAAATACGTTATTTTTTATTCTGTGCTTCAATGTTTTTTGTTTGTTTGATGAAATTTAGTGCCTGGCAAATGTGATGAATTTGAAAGTGTTCCTTTCCCTCCAGTTGCCCCCCTTCTGCCTCTAGAAATATAGTTGCAAAAATCAGAAGGGTGATAGTAGATGCTTATAATATGAGAGCTGAATCAAGAAATCCTAGTAGCTTGATCTTTGTGTTGTAGTCAAAGAAGTCAATCAATTGATTCAGTTATCGTTATATACGTTATATATATCATTATATTACTAATCCCTAAATTCATATGACTTGCCTGGAATACAAACTAAATACATTATCAGTGGATTCTTAGGCTAGCTAGAGTGTTTCAGAGAGAAGCCAATACCTTTTGTTTTCATATGTCTAGAAGACAGGCTGACTCTAGCTGATGGAAGAAACAAAAATCTACCTATGCCTTTACTTTGATTTCTAAAGAAAAAGTATTTAGGGAAGGTTAGCAGATGGTACAGACTAGCAGGTGCTCTTCAGAAGACAATTCTACTATGCTCTTACAATAAGGGTTCAAGGGAAAGGGGACAGCTTGGCCTCAGTGTATTAATCTTTAAATATCCGTTAAGAAAAATGGCAAAAGCATACTGTTGTTGATGCTTTTCTTAGATTTTCTATAGTTTCAAGATGTTTAACTTGAATTGAAACTTTTATAGTTTCAAGATGTTTAACTTTTTAAAGTAATTTTTTAAGAAGAATTGTTGACTATCACACCTGCCCGGGCAGTCACCTGGCACTCTGTTGTACAGAAGTCAGAAGTCATTAGGTGGTGATGCTGCAGCGCAGTTCCCACTGGGACCTGGTGGAACCCTTTTTGCCTTCTTTGTTCTTCCCTTTTCTCTTTGCAAAGTTCTCTTCTGCTGCAAACTCCTCATACTTTCTGTGGAAATAGCAATGTGAGTGGGATTTGATATCTTTCAGGAGAAGTTTGAGGAAAGGCAAATAGATACAGATCCTTCATGGCTTTAGTGATGGTTGAAGCTAGATGATCTTTGAGGTTCCTTCCAACCCATTCCATTCTATGATTCTATGGGACTTTGGCCCTTGAAGAAGCACATCTTTAAGTAACATGGTTTTTCCTAGCGTGTTTGGTTCGACCACTGTCTAGTTAATAACATAAGTTTATTCTCTTATTTAGTTCCTCCTTAGAATTGCATCAAATACTGTTTTTTAGTGCTACGATGGTCCTTTTTGTCCCTTTCTTTTTATTGTGGTATTGCAATAAAGGAAATCCAATGTAATTTGTGTGCTTTCATTATATATACAAGAAATTTATGATTTCATTAATTTTAATCAGTTTACAAGTCATTTTTGTGGAGTCATAAGCCCTTACCTCAAGCTCCACAGGTACAAATTCTTGCATTGCTTTCTACTGTAATTTTCACTTGTCTGTTTCCACCTGTGAAGTTAAGTTTTCAAATAGGCATAGACATTATTTTCCTAGAACATGACTATAGATTTCATGTTTTACTAAAACACAAGTTCTGTTACTTTTTTTTTTCCTGTTACTGGGATTTTACTTTTAATTAAGGAAAAAAGTAGTTCTGAGAATAGGTTTGTGGTTTGACGTGTGAAAAATGGATAAGTGTTGTATGAGCATGCAATAAATCTTGCATGCAAGCATGTTATTGAAAATTTCAGCTTGTGATTATATAGTCTTAGTAGGAAGAAGAAAGATGATGGGATGTTTAACTGTTGTAAGGAGCAGCAACGAATCCACTGAATCTTGCATGTTTCATTTCACTATGTTCTTGCATCTATCATTAAAAATGCCTAACCATCCAGTCATATTTTAATATAGCTATTCAAATTAAAAACAAACAAACAAAAACACAAAACAAAAAATTAGAATGCAACTTTAAAGTGCAATGCAACTTTATAGTATCTTAGAAAATTAGAAGCAATGTCAGGTTATCCCAGCAAGGATTTGAAGGTCCTGGCCACATCTGTTTACAAAAAATTGAGCAAGTTTTGAGCTGTCAACTCCACTGTAGCCGCACAGTCCTGAAACATGCTTCAGTCCCTTAGTTTAAAGCACTAAGTCATATAAGAGAACAGATGGTGCTGGAAAATGTAAATCTGCTTGCAAAACTCATTTTCTTTGTAAAATGATTTTGCCACCTTGTTCACTCCAAATTAAAAGATTTAAAATCTTCCTGTAGAGGAATAGGGGAATAGTAGAGATGAGTTTGGTTAACCTTCTTCACCAGAAGAACTGATTCCGTTAGCTTACAGGTTGAAAGCAGCTGATAAATTACCTTTCACTTTTCAGCTGAAGCATGCAGAAATTCAGCCTCTATAACCTGAACGAAAACAAAGTTCTGAGATAGCCTCATTAAAGTTGTTCCTGTAGTTCCTTTTAATGAAAGCTGGGACGTGTAGAAGCTGGGAGAAAAAAGAGAAGTGAAAATACCTGTGTTTATGTTGAACTCAACAATTTATTGGCATAACAACTGGTTTTCTGAAAGGGTACTCGAACCAGAGTCAGCAAAGGCTGCTGTGAAAAGTATGGCCATGGCATACGTGAGCTGAAGCTGTTAACAGGGACCAGTTGACATGTAAGTTTTATAGAATTCACTGCTAAGCATCAGCGCTCTTCACCTTTTGAGTCCTGCTGGATTTGCTTCACTTAACACAGGCATCCCGGGAAGATTTCCATTCTGATAAGCAATAAGTTCAGCTACCTGTTCTGCAGAGAAGCAAAAATTCCATTTTGCATGTTCAGTTCTCACTACGATTGACTGGTTTCTGTTCTTATTGACAGTAACATTGTTTCACAGGAGGTCTCTAGATCAAGGGCATCAGTACAGAAAATTTAGTTTTAAAGTAGATTTTGAATTCGCAGAGGGGAATGAGTCTTGGAGCCTATATGTAGACATCTAGTTGATGAGGTATTTTTATGCAGCTCTGAAATAGCTGTTAAATCATGTGAAAGATCTGTGATATTTTCAGAATGTTTTGAGATAAAATGTCTGTGAATATGCAATATATATATATTAGGTAGTAAATGTTCAGGTAGTAATGCTTTATTTCAGTTTCTTTGGTACTGTAAAGGAAAGTTGAATCACGTCAACACTCAGTTGCAATCCCGCTTTACTGGTGTGCATGTAATTTCAGCAAAGTTGTAGGCTATAGTTAATCTTCTGGAGACAATCCTTAAATTTCAGAACCTACATGTGTCTATTTATAGTTATTTAAAGGAAAAAAAAAAGAACAAACAAAAAAACCTACCTCCCAAACAAAGCTTAAATAAAAGCCTTGGTAGTTTTGTGGTCAAGAAATGTGCAGTTGTTCTTCACTGTGTTAATGTAACTTCAATTTTAGTGGTTTTTGTCAACAATTATCTGTGAATACCTTGAGAATCAGGGAAGATGTACCTTCACATTTACTACATCAGACACGAACTACTGGTGAATAGCTAGCTGTCTGTCTTTTGTCTTGGAACCAGACCCAGATATCCTCTTAATATCTGGAGGAGCAGCTTTTAGTAAGGCAAAGCAAAAGCTTTCTGCTTAGTAAGGTCTAATACGTTTAGAAGAACCAGCTGAAAAAACAAAAATCATATTTTGAAATGAGATATTTTGAAAGTCACATTTTTTTTAACATCTTGTCTATTTTCTTAGAATTGAGAATAGAATAGATGCCAAATTAGTTTGATTTTTGTGTGCGTGTGTGAATTTGGTGCAGTTACTGTGGTAGGTGGATAGGGCTGACATTGGCATCTAGAATAAAAGAAGTCGTGGCTTTGTGTGGCTAAGTTGGCCATGAAACAAAGAACACGTATCAGGCCAAATCCAGAATGACGTGATTTCAAGGGATGTTAAGCAGTAAATAATATGCGTGGCTCCCAGTTAATCAAGAGTGTTAAAGCATTTGAAACTGAATCATCTGATTGTTTTACGGCATCCCCTCTGCTGATGCTGAAGTTAGTTTCTTACTTCAATGAGAAGTTGAAAAAGCAGAAACCCGTTTTGTTAGTATACTGTCTGTAATAGCATCTTAACTCACAGTGACACTGATAATCAAATTCATAGACACTGTCACAGAGTTCCTCAGTGTATATTTGTTTTCCTTGTTTTTGTCGTGCTTTTGCTTATATCTTGTTTTGTTTGCTGTCTTGTTAGATTAATCATCTTTAAAACTGGATGAAATGACGCCATTTTTCAACTAATTTCAGCATACTTTATTGTAATCAGAGAATATGATCATGATACATAAGTAGAAAATGTATTGCATAAATTTCTGTCCTCACAAAGAGCAGTGGTGTTGCTAAGGGTGCATGACCTGGGTAGCACTACCATTTGAAGGCAGCAAAGGTTTGCCTTTTAATATCGGTAATGTTTTGAGATGCAAAACATTTGATTTTTGTAATCTTTGCTCGAAGAGAGTTTGCTAGAAACTTTTTTTCCACTGTCAGTTGTTCAAAATGAGTGAAATAACTGATTTTTTGTGTATCACATTCTGGATATACCAAAGCTTGAGGTACCCATGAGCTTTATAATGAGAAAATGCCATTATAGATCTTAACAATTCCAAGCATCAGAATAAATAGTTTACCTTTTAATGTATTACCCGGAAAGGAAATTTATACATATATACAAGTATATATATGTTTAAACAAAAAATTTACTATATTTTAAGTTATTTTCTAAACTCTTGGACCTTCAATGTGTGCACATAACTCTGTATCTCTATAGCAAGAGATATATATACATGCATTACAGATAGGAGAATCTCTCTAAAAGTCCCAAAGGCTTAACTAGGGGCTTAAATATTTCAACACATCTGGCTCATTTAGAGCTAATGCATTGAAGGGTGACTCATAATGACTAGACTGTTGGGAGTTCTGGAGGTTTGCGATACACCCTCAGGTAGTCAAGCTTTGCATCTAGTTGCTCTTTCAAAGTTATTTTAGCTCTATATGTCATATGTAAGGGATGCACTTGAGAAAGTATATTGTGTGAAAAACGCTGGTTTCATGCACATTCCCACCTTACTGAATTTTCTGTGTGATGGAAACTTAGAGGTTCAAGATGGAAAACAGAATGTCGTGTTGGGTGAATAGTAACCGCTGCTGTAATGGCTGCTGCGGCAGAACTACGACATGACACAATGTGAATACATGACAAAAGATCCTCAAAGTAAACAATTTGATCTATACACGTACCGATGTATTATATTTAACGTGCCTATTTGTCTTATAGTCATGGACAAGCGAATCATAATTTTTAATTACTTTGGGGGGGGGGAGGTGGAGTTGGCAGTTGCCTTCAAAAAAGGTTCCTTTTTTTTGCAGTCAGTCAAGCAGTTCCTACTCACCTGTGTAGGTGGGGGACAAACCTAGCTCTTTATCTCTAGGATTAGTTTGGGTTTTGCCTGATGAAGTAGGTGATAAACTTAAGCCCAAAGTGTTCCCTGCCCTCATAGGTCTGAGTTGTTTTGCGGTCTTTCATTTCTGGTTCACAAAAAAAAATTTGAATCAGAAATTGTCAAGACAGCAATGTTCCTCTTTTCAATAGTAATTCAGTTACTGTTGTTTGTTTCCTTGGCATTCACTTCTCTACAAGTATGTCAAAATAGGGATTTATTGATATACTTCAAGCTACAGGTAGTCTGTTTCAGAACCTAACTCCTGCAATCAGGGCTTCTTTTCTAAATACATTTTTCCTTCTTTCAAGTTTCAGATGTAGGTGTTGAAGTAACCTGGCTGCTCTTTCATCTTCTTAATAGTTTTGTCAGAACAATATCTATAATTCATAGCAGAACTGAGGACAGGAGGAGTAGCGAACATCTGATGAGGAAAGGAATTACCAAGTGATAATATGCATAGCAGAATGTGACCTGCTTTTTTCTGCATAGACCTACATTTCAACTCCGATCCAGCATGATAAAGATGCCTGTTGAGCTGTCTTTGATATCTTGATGTCTTTCAAACTGTTGTCAAAACCTTTGTCTGAAAGCTAGCACTTGCTTTCTGTGTTCAGTCATCGGCAAATGATTTTTTTTTAACCTTGTACTCTGACTCATTCTTTTGTAGAGAAAATTTATGAGCATGATTTAATGTAATATCTTAGGCTTGTTAAATATCCCTACTAGCAATGTTGGGCAGCAGGACTACATTTTTATTTTAAATGTTCATTTGAGACTACACTGTGGTTTAAAATGCTTAGGATCATCAGAACGCTTTTCTCAAAATGACGAGGGAATTGTGAAATCTGTATATACTCCTGCCTCAACCCTTTGAATTCTTCCTAGGTATCATCTACCCCCATTCAGCACACGCAGAATCAAGGTCTAGAATACATAAGCATTTAGGTATCCAAATATATTCTATCTACCTTTTTATAACACTGTTTTAAATATGCAGTGGTTTTTCTAAGTGTTCTTTGCACGCTTCTTGGGAGGAAAATATCAATCCTGAAAATTCAGCATTCTGTTTTTTTTTTTTTGAATTTCTTGGAAAAGGTTCATTTTGCCAGTTACAGTTGTATTTTAATTTAACCAGTAAAATGGTGTCACATTTTCATTTTTTTTTTTTGTCACAGGGGCTAAAAGTGTAAATATAATACATCATCTTGGGATCAGATATTTATACTAAATATCATCATCAAACACCCAAAGTTCCGATTAACTTGCTATTGGAATTGAAATAGGTATATTTGTAGCATTTAAATATTTCATTATCCATTTTGTTGCAGTGCTCCTCCTTCATAAAATATGTTGCTTCTATTGGGTGGGAATTCTTGTCAGCTACTTACAGAAAAATCTTGTGTATTTTTCAGTCTTCAGTTTTTCAATTTTTGTCTGTGACCCCGGGAATCAATTCCCTGTATTAATGGATGTTAATGTGCAGACCTTTGAGACCTGCACTTATTCCATAAGCTCTTTATTTTTTTGATTTGAGCAAGGATAAATATTTAAGGGCATGATTTGATTTTAAAGGTCAATCAAGAATAGGCATCCCTGATGTCTCTTCCATGCCTTTGCCTCTTCTGCTATCGAGTAACATAGCGTAGCTGTTCACGAGCTGAAGCTTTGGTCTCAATTATTCCCCCGCTCCCTGGAACAAGATACCTTGGTGGCAAGCTACTAGTTAAATGTCCTTTAAAAACATCTTTTAAATGGGCCATTCTTAGGGAGGTAAGGATGGTTTTATCAAGTACAGTTCTTCATGCCTGGTACTTCATATATGTGAGAAGGCATCCATTCCTGGTTTCTACCATGGTCTACTCTACTGGGGCTCGGAAACCATGTGAACCACGGGACTCAAGTGGTTTTAATAATCACTTTTAGCTGTGGGAATTGCTTAGCACCATGAAATCGTAGTCCTGTTGATAAGGATGCTGAAGGAGATTTTTTCAGTTTCTCACTATTCAAGAGGAAACTTGTTTGGCCTTCTGTTCTGTAGATGAGTACTGCTCTCTTGCAACTGTGTTTTCTGACTGTGAAGCTGCAAATCAAACTCTTGAATATTAAAGCATCAAATTTGAAATAGAATAAATCATTTCCACTGTCTTTGCATCCCAATTCAGCAATGAGAATTCAGACAAATTTGTGAGTCTTAATCTTCCTTTGATAAATTCCTAATGACAGTCCCTTCATAAATAATATATTTCTAAATGTTTTTAATGTTTCTCCTTTATCAACGTCCAATAGCTTCCTCAGAATAGAAGCTAGGCTTGCTGCTGATCTTTATTTTCTTTCATTTCTTTCTTATAAGAATCATGTCTAGCTCCTTGCAGTCCTCTAGCAAAAAACATGTGTTAGTTAGCTGTCACAGATCTCAAAATGCTTTAATATTTCCCTTGCTACTGTTCTCAAGCAACATAAACAAAGGGATTTTGACTAGCATCCTGAATGGAGGAACTAATGGAATCATGCTCACTTAGAAGACCTTTTTGACTTATTTGAAAAGGCTTTTAATCTTTCATGCAGACAGTTTGTGAGCTATTAAATAATACTAAATAATAATAATAGAGAGATCTGGAAGAATTGTGACCAAAGGTTGATTGCTATGGCTGTTTGCATAATATAAAATAATGAAATGCTGGCTAGGTTTCAAAACTTAGTTTTGATTTTGTTCTGATCTTGCAAATGCATGAAAATCACTCTGCAGTACAAAATACAAATGAGTGTATATATTGTAATGAATGTCTTGTAATAAGTGAAATTGCCTCATGAGTATGCATCATCAATTCAGCCCTTTGGAGAGAAGCCCTACCAGCAGTTGAATTACCAGGGATCATAATTCTAGTAAAAAGTATTCCCTGTCACTCAGGCTTCCTGCTTCTTGAGACCCATACAGGAGGATACAGCATTAATCCTCAAATCAACGGACTCCCAAGGCATTTATTATGTAGAACTCCATGTATCAGATGAAAATGGCAAAATAACCCCCTGCAGTTGGGAGAGAGGTAATGTTTGAAACAATTGGAGGAAAGCCAATAAATCTGTGGTGCTTTGAGTTTGGCCTTTCTGATAGCAATACGCTCAGATGAAGTAGGGAGCAGCTGAAGGTTGCTATTTCTAACACACTGAGCTTTGGACTATGTAAAAATGATTTCATTTTTCATTTATTTAAAACCACTTTTTATTTTCTCAGAGCTTTTTTTTTTTTTTTTTTTGTGACAGTAATTTTGTGCCTGAATAATGTCTTTCCTTTCTTCATATCTGAACTTCAGGATTACAATGTGCAGCAGCTTTCCAAATCGCTGAACCTAAGCATAGCTTCAGAAGTTCACCATCCTTTTTTTTTTCAAAATGGAAAAGCATTTGAATCATTATTCTTTTCAGTGCCATAGAAATATCGCCTCGAATTTTAGATGCTGCCTGTGTCTGTGTTTATGCCAGATGGCTCTGGCTCAGTTGGCTAGGTTGCCATCGTACAGGAAATAGTTCTACTGTATTTCATATAGCTTTATTTACTGTCTCATTAATTTTAACTTTTTCAGAAGTTTTCCCTATTCAGAAGCCATTAGGGTTAGATTTCATGCTGTGTTAAAAATTTTCAATAACCATGCAGAGTCCTGTCACATTTAGAGAAGCAAAACAGCTATTTGAGACTGCCCCAAGTATGCTTAGTCTGTTATGTGTTTTTTTTTGGTGTGTGTGTGATCTTGGAGATAGCCTTTTTGTTCTGTTGCATTAGGTCATATTGATTTGCTTATTTAAAAATTATAACTGATGTAGTTGGCTAAAAATGTTGTATAGCAGACAGTGATTTGTAGTATATGCTAAATAAATGTGCATGCTAGAGGATGCTAGCTATGTGAGCTTTTTATTTATTATATCTGCAATTAGCTGTCTGTGTTGTGTATATTTATATGCTAGTGTTGACCTTTTTTATCCTATTGCATGTTCCACAAGTGCAGACACTCACTTTGACAGAGTGACACAACCATTTGTCTCTGAGCAAAACCTGCAAAAGAACCTGGAATGATTTGTGGTACATGGGTTGATTATATGTCCTTCAGAAGCCTTCTGAAGCAAGCTGAATGGCCCCTCATTTATTGCTGTAAACAACAAAAGCCTATTGTGCTAACTGCTGCTAAGGTTTGAAGAGGATTTTTGCTCCAAGGCACGATTTGAAGTATACTCTATTTACCTGGGGGGTTGCTGGCAAAGGTTTTTCCATCACTGTTTAATTCTTTTCCTGCAGTTATCTTGTCCATATTTCTTCTGCCTTTTATAGTAGCATGGCCAAAACACCCTGAGAAACGCTTTGCAAAATAAAAAGTAGGGTCTCGTATATCCAGGCCCTGTGGAAATGGTGAATTCCCAACAAGGTTTTCAAATTGTCAATTAGTGCTGCTTGCAGACATACTAATCTACTACAAATTTCAGAGGTACAATATCCAAGGCATGACTTCAGAGTACTTCAAAGAAAAATGGCTTTGTCAATTGGAACTGTAGTATACTTATCTTGGAGATGAGCTGTAGAGTAGGATCCAGGGACATGTGTTTTACAATGTCCCCAGTTTTCCAAATAGCTTAATAATCAGTAGAGAGAGTAATTCCTCCCTCCTCGGAGCCACTGTTCTCTCTAAAAACTCAAATTTACTTGGTTCACTAACTTGTGAAGGAAAAATTTGGGGTAGCATGGGGAAGGGGAGGTAGTAAGAGAGGGATGGTTATTTTCCTCCTTTTTTCCTTAAGCTTCTGGTAGTGTTCACAGATGTGGTTGGGTTCATCTGCGTTTAGAAACTTTAGGCTCATTTTTTCATATCTAAGGAAAATGAAATCTTTGCGTGTGAACCTTACTGGGAGGGTTCTTGAATCTCAGCCTAGTAAATTGTTTTCCTCAATGAAAAGAGCTTAAATTCAGTAGCTGGGAAAGATACTAGTGAGTAAAGCCTAACAGCAGTACTATTTCAGTGATTTTTTTTTCTTTCCTGCTTGATGTGTTCAGAAACTCTGAATAGGGCTGAACTGTAGCAGCAACTGCTTATTTGTGGGAACAGTGTTTACTGTTGTGAGCGTGTCTGACACAAATTTCTAGGTGTATTTCAGGAGACTTTGCATACTTAATCATCAAAATTGTGTAGGTGTAGTAACAGTCCTAAACTTTTAAAGTATATCCTTAAGAGTAGTAAGTTGTTTTAAATGTTACAGCTTAATTTATTGCATTTAAAGTAGGCTGAGTCTTCCACTCTAGAGTGTGGTGTTTAACTTTGATTTTTGTAACCTTGAGGAATGTCTTATTTGCAGTTAAGCTGGAATCCCCGTCTTTTTGGAGAAGTAATTGGAAGGCAGTGCAAGCTGGCTGTCAGGAAGGATTTTCAGCTGCTTGGATGGCTTCTGCAGGCTCTGTTTCTGAAGGAAAATAATTAAGCTGGAGATGCCATGAACACCTGCAGTTCTTGTTGCACTGATGTTTTTTCTAGCTATTTACATCAGGACCCGAAAGATTCAAGTTATCAGTTGAGTCAATATCTTCAAGCTATTCAGCACTGGACATGTCTCTCTGCACCTGTATACTTACTGAAATACCTAGAACCTTTCATTTATACTAATATAAAATGGATCATAATTATCTCATGATCTCTTAAAAAACAAACAAAGCATATTTCAGACACAAAGTCTGTGTTTCAGGAAACTAAATTCAGACAATTGGCTCTAATTGTTGGCCTTGCCTTCTAAATAGAGACAGACCTAGCAAAACTAAAGCAAGGAGTTAGAAAAAGGAGCCAGCTACCCAACAGTACTATGTGGTTTTGGTAGGTAATTACACACACGTTTCATTCTTAGTTAATTACTTACATTTTCAGATATTGCAGAAAGAGCCAGCCTTTGGGGGGATTTGCATTCATTGTGGCTTTATCAAACTATTAATGACATTATTCTGGCAAACTCAATTTTCCTGCCTTTCAGTAAAGGCCAGAAAATGCAAAACCCAGAGTATCAGAAGTCACCGGTGAAACACTAGTTTTACTTGAACAATGCTGAATGTATGTAACTGAAATTGAAAAGATATCTGTAGAAAACTGCAGGTGTGCCTATTTTTTACATAAATCCTTATTCTAATATTATGGAATCTTTTCAGGTCTGCTTTCTCATTTTCAAGCGTAGCCTGAAAACATCTGGCATCGCTCCCTTAAATCCTCCTAATCTTCTGTTTGATTAAACACATCCTGCTCTAGTTATGACCCATCAGAGAAGAAAAAATAAAGCATATTTCATACGCTTACTTCAGATGTCTCTCCAGCATTTTATATGTAAAAGGTTTTGGCTTGTGTTCATATTAAAAGTAAAGACAGGTGAACAAATAACTGTAGCATTTAATGAACTGGGTTTTTTGAAAAGCAATTTTTTAAAGAAAGTTACCAAACTAAAATCACTCCTTTCTGTAACATTTTAATAAAGATAAGTAAATAGAATCAACTATTTACATATATTGCTAATATCTCTCTTGCTACTTTTGCTTTAAAAATTTGAATTTCTTCGCTGGTAAAGAATCAGTGGGGGGGGGGGAGGAGGGGGTTAGGCTTTTTAAGGTTTGATACTGCTTGTGAAGACCTCAATCCTGCTTGATAATTGTATGTGATATTTATTAAAATACTTGCTGATAAACTAGCAGATGTTTGCAAGTGCAGGAACAGTAACTTTGCCCAAAGGCAGGTGGCAGTTCTTTGATTCAGGTGAAATAGCCAAGCAGCCTGCTGACTTGCTGTAGTCATCCTACAGCTGGACTGCATTAAATGAAAGGCTGCCCCTCTTGAAGGCGACTGTCCGTTTAAAGCTCATCTTACTGTAACATTTTATAATAGGTGAAGTTAGAATTTTTTGGACTTGAGATCCAATTCTTTATCTCATTTTATAGATCTGAATCTCTCTTTTGGTGAAGCCAACTAACTCTAGTTGGAGAATTTCTTTTATTTTGCTTTAAAGAAATGTTTACGGGGCTTTGGATAAACCAGAACTCTCTTGAGTGCATGATCTTATTTTATAGATATTTAAGACATACGAACTTGAAGATATTCTGTCATGGCTTCAGGAGCTATGAGCCTGAACACAATTTTTTTGGCTTCATATGAGATTAAGTATTGATTACAATGAAAAGCATTATCTGTATTTGCATGTATTTTGATAGGTAGGACGTATTGCAATAAAAATGAGTTACTGATTGTGGAAGTGAATTGTGTGATTAAAATAAAAACTGTTTGTAATGACTAGAATAAAGATTATGAACAACAAAGCTTTAAAAGTGGAAAGACTTTCCTATTTTAGTGGCTGTAGCTGAGTTCATTTAACTGTGAAGATTATTATTTTTTCATTCCAAGAAGTGTTCCATACAGAATGTACCTTGTGCTTGTTTTTTAAGGTTTGTTTTTATTTTCAAATACCTTTTCATCCACGGTTTAATTTGTTACAAGTCTGCAAACAATATTCTGCCATTTCAATGGTATAGAGAAAATGAGACCCCCAAAATTTTTCTTTGCATTTAATGGTGGTAGACATTAAGTTGGCATAATTGTTTACTTCCTTAAATTCCCTAGCCAAATACTGTACTTCCCTCTGTGGGGCCAAATTTTGTTTTGCTATACAGAGTGAATCGTATACTACCAGGCGCAATGGAGTGAAAATTTTATCACTGTGTTATTAGAACCAGTGGAAGAAGTAGGAACCTGAATTTGATGCATGCTTCAAATATACACATAGCAGCAGGACATTCAACTTGCAAATTGTTTTCTCGATATCTTATATTCCACATTAGGAAGTCCGTGGCAAGTATTATTACAGAGAACATCCAGCTTCTTGCTTCTCTGCTGTATGATACTTACCTTACAGTATACTAAGAAATCTCTACTACTTAATACCTGTTTATTTCATGTCTCAATAGCTCTGCAAAGTGTGGATTCCTTTTCTCATGTTGATATGCCGTTGATGACATCTTGTGCTCATCAGTCAGTTTTGAACAGAGGCTTTTAGTTATTCAGAGCACAGGATCTAGCACTGTGTAAAGCTGGTGAGCAAGTTTAGTAAACCAACAAAGCTGAAAGCAGCCACATTTTTTGTTCAATATTAATGATAACAATATTGTGTTTAAAAAAATAAAACCACCAAAACTAATACCACAATTAAAAATTTGACTTGTGTGCTGTCATAGAAAAAAGGTTTATTTTCTTCCCTCCTCTGTTTTTTTATCTGTAGATTTATTTAGTGTTCACTGCTGTTGCATCACAAATGTTGGTCACATGTAGAGAGTAGTTTTAAGATCAGCAGTTAGTTTCTTGAGTATCACTCTTATTTTTGCTGTCCCCCCCCCCCCCCCCAACTGGTTCAGTGAGCTGTAAGCGATCACTAAGGGTCTGTGTGGGTACTGTTGCCAGCCCAAATAAGGGACAGAAGTACAAACATATAGCCATGAGGAACAGAACATACGGAGGAAAATGAGCTCAGTCTTATCCTAGAAACTTGTGCTGGGAGGCCCAAGTTATTAGCAGAACTACAGTATAAACCTTGACAGCTGTGGTTCTGCTTAGCCTTTGCTACTTGTTTGCAACTTACCTTGCACTTGCATTTGTGTGATTGTTGAGCAAGTTTAGGGAATAGACTAGGATGAAAATTAGTTGTTTGAGGGTTTTCTATCATTTGGTTTTCAGGCTTTTTTCCTTTACTCAGTTCACGTAGGCACAAAATACAAGCTACCACAAAAGAGAGGACACAGGTTTATGGCAGCCGAGTTGCCCTCTGACATCCAAGCTAAAACTAGAGTGCAATTAAATGATTCAAGTGGTAACTTACAGGCATGTACGTGTATAGAATTAAGATGATAACCCAGCATGAGTATGAGGTTTGGTGCCATGTTGAATGCAATTTTCTGTAAATAATTTTTTCATACTTTATTTTACAGTTGCTGCTAACTTACAGAAGATAGTAGATGATCCAAAGGCCTTGAAAACATTGACTTTTAAGTTGGTAAGTTCCTAAGTAATGGGTAGTACAGCAAATACAGCTTCAGAAACAGAAATATTCTCTTATTAAAGAACAGCCTGTTAATTCTTTTTCAAATAGTTGAAAATGCTATGCCAACCATTTAGCAAAAACTGAAAAACATTTTCTGGCCTTCTCTACATCAGCTGAAAAACATCACAAGAAACTACTCTTAAAGGTTTGAGCTTGTAATGCGTGAACAAAGCTTTCTATCTGTGACAGTATCTCTTCTGACTTCTGAGGGTGAAAGCATTTATATTTTTGTGCTGTTTCTCATTCTCTTCTATCTGTCCTAATATATTTTTAGCCAGTTGGATGCTGTCATCCAATAAAGTTGTCAAAGATTATTAAGTACATGTGAATTTAATGAAACTTCTGTCTTTGATAGGGTGGAGAAGGGAGGTAAAGGTGTAGGGAGAATCCTTAGAGAACAGTTGCATTTGATTTTAGTTATTACTTAGAGAAACAGAACAGGGAGTGTGTCAACTTCTTGTGAGAAGTTCTCAAAATTTGTGAGCTGTGACAGACAGTCATGCCCATCAGTTGCAAAACAGAAGTCTGTAGAAAAGATGATATCAAAAGTGCTCACAAGGCTGATTTTAATCTCTAGACCAGTTACAGCACTGATTTTTTTTGTAAGACAGTCAATTAGATTTACACTGCAAAGTAATAACTTGCATTTCCAGTTATCCAGAAACTCTTGCAAGGAATCGTGGAATATTTGATTTTCATTATGGACTTCTGAAGGTGATCTAGCTCAACTTTCTGCACAAAGCAGGTCCGTCTTTGAACTTGCATGAGGTTACTCATGGCCTTTCCCAGTGTAGTTTAAATATTGAAGGATAGAGATTCATCTGAGCAACCTGTTCTGGTATTTAACCACTCTCATTGTAAGCAGTTTTTTCGCCAATTTCTTAGTGGAATATACCATGCTTCAACTTGTTTCCGCTGTCCTGTATCCTTTTATTGCACACCTTCAAGAAGAGCATGGCTTCATCTTCTCTCTATATATAACCTCCCTTGTAGTAGTTGAAGAGGGCAGAAAGATCTCCTTTTAATCTTTTCTTCTTAAGGGTTTTCTGCTTTTCTGTAGATGACATGCACTCTTGCCAACAAATCTTAGTAGCTTTCCACTGGACTCTCTCCAGTACATCATGTCTGTCTGTACTGAGGAGCCCAATGTGGACATGGTACTTCAAGTGAAACCTCCAAAGCGCCAAACAGAGGGAACAATCACCTCCTGCCTGTTGGCTACGCCTTTGCTAATACAGCCCTATACACAGCAGTCATCACTAAAATTATATGTTGCTGCCTCACCCTCAACACATTGTCCATTGGTAGCCCAGGTCCTTTCTACAAAGCTGGGGTACTTCACAAGCTGCCCGGTGTGTTCTGGCATAACTCTAGCTGTAAGGACTTGCTTATGCACATAAAAATGCCATTGAGCAGCTGTGTGCACAACAGGAAGAGGAAGCAGACATCACTTGTTCATCAGTTTATGAAGTAATTTCCTTACTGTGGAAATGTGGGCAGCCCTCAATGAAAGGACTTAACCCTGACCCCAGTATTTCTGTCAAATGTTTTTAATAGTGACAACCTAAGAGATAGTGTAATGGAAATGGTTTTTAGATAGTCTAAAGGAAGCATGAAGGAAAGAAACAAACTAATTGCTACAGTATTCATGCAGTCTGGATTTTATCTCATTTTCAGCTATTTCATTGAGTAGATAAGTTGACAGATGAGATGTTTGAAATTACTATGTGTGAGAGAGAACCTAAAACCTACTTTAACAGGACATTAGGGATATGTAGTCAAGTAGCTCCATAACTTTGCAGGGGGAAGGACATTCATTCACATCAGTTCTGAGGAATTTTGAAGTTTCAGTGAGAAACAGGTGAAAAACCCTGGGAAGAACTGCAGAAAGAGCTAAACTGGAGAAAACTCTACCTGTTAGGTTAAGTTCCCTCTACCTCTACTCTTAGTTCTGGTAGTCCTCTGCTAATGGACACTTTCTTCCAATCCCACTTCTTCCAACACCTGCCACCATTTCACTTACATGAAGGTCACCCTTTCCACTGCTTTCTTCTCCTTAGTTCTTCACATCAACCTTCTTTCAGCTGAGCATCCACACTTGAAATTTAATCTTGCTTCCACCATATTTCATTACTGTTTGCACCTCCAATCCTCTTTTTATCTTCTATATATGTCACATTAAACTGACATTGTGCCTGGGCCTGTCCTGAGTTGCACTTTTTGCCCTGGACCGTGAGTCCTAATTTTGGTTGATTTTGATGTGCTCATGATGGATATAATTTATATTAATAACTTTGCATTCCAAAGTCTTATTTCAGAATTGATGTGCTGCATTTGTTTTTATTTCTTGGTAAAATCAAGTTGAAAAATTTACATACCTAAAACTATTGAATGATTAGCTATGTAACTACCAAACTCTTGACAATTAGCTTTCAGCGCCCCTTGCTGAGAGTGACTCAGACACATGTGAAAGAGTAGACTGAATGCCTGTTAGATAAGTGAGTCTCCAGAATCACAGCTTTGTTTATAAAAGCAGCTGCTTCAGATGGGCTGTAAAGAGCCATTTTTAGAGTAAGTGACCTAGTTGGTGATAATGTATTAATTCAGGATTGTTCTTCCCATGTCATTTTTTAAATATAGATTTGAGTAATTTTAACTGACTAAATCATTTGGACTCATTTTTCCTCTACAATCCAGTAAAATCACTAGAAAATACCCCTTTCTTTTTAGGAAGGGATTGGGGTACAGGACATGTAACTCTAATGGTTTTGTTTCTTTGCCCGTTACTATCTAAATATAGCTTAAAGGCTGATGCTGCTTTTTTTTTTTTCCAGTCGATCTGTTCTTGCTGTCTAAACATCTGACTTCGGCTTTATTGTATAAGCAATGGAATCTCACCAAGACTGTTTAGATAAATAGATATACCAGAGGTGATATAGAAGTCTGTGTTGTTTCTAATTCACATACTTAAATTAGAGGCTTGAGATTCTGAAATTTAATATCCCATAGTATCCAGTTACTGTTTTTATATGTTGAAAACAAAGCAACTTGAAAACTTATGTTGGGATATTTCTTTGTTTTAGCTTGATGTATTGCTTAAATGCTGGGGTGCAGTCAATGTCACAAGGTGTTTCAGATTCCAGTGAGTGAATGGTGTTATATTCGTAGGCCTTATCGCAGTCAGAATTAATAGACAGTCCTAAATCAATGCCTTTGTCCCTCCTAAAGGTAAGTTCCACTGGCTAGGTAACAGTTCCTGAGGTTAATTTTTAACCTAAGTCTCTTGCTAATAGTTTTAACCAGCTTCCTGGGAAAAGAACCTAACCACAAGAAGTATCTAATTTATTCTTACTCTTGATTAATTTAATGTAAGTTCAATTTCTACCTGCTCTTAAATTGTGTCGTATGGTAGCTAAATAAATTGTTGTCTAGGAGAATTGTCATTTGTTTTTCTTCACCTCTTAGCAAGGTCTCACTGAATCTGGGAGCACTTATATATGGTTTGATTAAAACACATTTTCTTGGTAAATATTTCATGGGGATTCAAAGTCTAAATCTAGGTAATCCTATATCCATTCGGAGGATTCAGTTGAAAAGTGTTCTTTAGTATAGGATTAGTTACTATTTGTGGACAAGGAATCTGGTTAGTATCTCAGTGCTTGCAGATTGCTTTTGCTGGTGTTTTGCTGGTATATTATTTCTATTCAAACAGCAAGTATTTTCATTTGGGAAACAAGAAGTTATGTCTTAAGCATTTCTGTCTTTAGTGAACTTATTTATTATTTTGGGAATAATTAAAGTGAGGTGTCTGAATAAACCTGTCTTCAAGGTTTTGTCTCCTTGTGTATTTAAGTGCATCTTTGATCTTACAATGGTGATGTTCTACAAAACATGCATAATATTAAACCTCCTTCACTTGTCGTGGCTAACGCAGAATTATGACTTCCCTGCAGGATCCAGCTGTCCACACTTTTGGAAGGAGGCTGTTTTAATACACAAGTATTATTTCTTGAGGAAACACAAAACTATTATGCATCATAATTAACATTTTATCTGAGAATTTTTCTTATGAAAAAAGGGAGAAAATATCATTAATGAAAGAAAGCATTCACTCCCTTAACAGTGAATTGCAAATAGTAAGAGCTCTTCTCGTATGCTGCAGTTTGCATATAGCTTTACTATGCTAAACACAAACTATAAGGTAGTAGGTTTCCAATGCATTAAATATTAGGCAGTACTGATTGATCAGGAAGGCATTTAAAAATCTGTATGCATCTAGGTAAGTTGCTTAGCATGTCTTTCAGGAAATTGATAGTTAGCTAGGGCGTAGAATGATGTAAATAATACTCTTTTTATCATGACATTTTACATGCAAAATGCAAACTCCGTTTATTTAGTAAATTCCCAGCTCAAAAAAACAATGAGACTTCCTAATAACCAGTGATCGTGATCTCAGACTTTTAGCTTGCTACTTCAGTGGACTAAGGTCTTTTAAATACTGCCTGAAAGGAGAACTTGTGTGTGTGATAAAAGTAAATTTGAAGGAGTAGCTTGATGTAATGTTTTCACAAGTACCAATAAAGTTTATTTTTGGTTGTGAAAACTCAATGTATAATGTCATTTGGTGTACATTGTATGTGTGATCGGAAAGGTTCTGACAGTTTGGAGGGGATATACTAGTAAGTCTGAAGGCACTTTTTGAAGTAATTTACCATTACACACTTCACTCAATTTTATTATTACTTTGAATTATCTGCTCCGTAGGTATAGAATGCATTTTAAAAAATGAAAAAAATATTATTAAAAATAGTCAATTATGTGCTACAGAAGCTGATTTTTAACTTAAAAATCAAAATATTAAAATACCTTGCCTATGTAATATATTTTTTTAAGCAGACCTAAATCAACTGTTCAGTCTGAAGCAAGATGGTTTTTATATTCTTCATGTTATTTGTGAAAAATGAACTGATTATTTGTGCCGGTTTGTTCAGTAACAGACATTAGTAAAGATTCTGAACCATACAATTTGAAGTGCTAGATGGTATAGTCAGAAAGGGGACGTTCTTTTGCAACTATTTGTATATACTTCTCATAGGCTGCTTCAGTTTCTTGTTTAAAAATTCATTGGGTTGGTATTCCAAACAGACTTTGTAGCTGGACTCAGGAGTCTTTTTTTTCAGATGTTGGGTGTCTACAGCACAACAGTAAAAGGTGGATTCTGTATATGTAGGTTATTTGGTCTTCACAAGTGAAAATGACACTCAGATGAAAAAACAAGTTCAGCTCACATTTGGGAAGTTTGGGTTAAAGAATTTTGGTCTTTAAGTGACCTTTTGGGATAGCTGCAAAGAGCATTTTGTTTCTCTGTGTTCATTTCCCAGTCTTTCATGTTTGTTTTTTTTTTTGTTGTTTGGTTGGTTTTTTAATATTGATTCAAAGATTGTGCTAAAATGAAGGATGCAGTGGACTGATGCTGACAGAAAATAGACTAAGTAATGTGAAAGCTTTTCTTCAAGTAAGCTGTTTGCTGACTAGGCAATACAGGGAAAATTTATAGCCTGATTGTCAAACACTCCTTTTTAACCTGGTGTCCTAAACATTTCTGTTTTTACTTGCAGGCCTCTGGCTGTGACGGCACTGAGATTCCTGATGAAGTGAAACTGATTGGGTTTGCTCAGTTAAGTGTCAGCTGATGTCTGTCTCATGACCCCAAGCCAAATTGTGAGATTACGAAGAGGCCAGCTTAGATGCAAAGGAAAATTAATGCACCACACACTGAGTTCTGCTTCATTCTCTAGCAATTCACAAAGTCAGAACAAGCAAAGCCCACAGCTACACCGCTGCTGCTAATGTTCAAAATGCTACTAAATGTCTTAGCAGTTGATTTGGATTTCCCCCAAGTGAAAAGCCTGTGGAAATGCACTCAGGTGGCTGTATTCATTGGTTACAAAAGGAATTTTCTATCAAGCTTCTTTCATAAACTTTTGAGTGATACTATTTTCTTCTTGTACTTGTGGTTGATAATACTGCCTCTGTTCTGTTATACTTAGAAGTTAGCATAAATATAAAAGTTGAGAATTACTAGCTGAACTTGAATTCTAGTTTTAAAACTGACTGTGAATTTTATTTTTCATATATTTATGCTTTACACATCCTAGTAATAAGAAAATGATTTGACTTGGTTACATGTTATTTACAGTTAATCTCCCATTATTTAAAAAAAATAATAATTCAGGTATCTTTGAACTTCTAGGGTGTTTTTTTTTTTTAAAATCAATTAATTAGGCATTAGCAAGCTTTTGTTAGTTGTGTCTAAAAACCAGTCCACAAACTGATTGTCAAGGATGTGGGAGGTGCCTTGAAGACATTAATGTTTTAAGAATGTGCCTGAGGCTGCTTCAATTTAGAATAATCTCCATTTTCTGTAAGTACCATATATATGGTACTGTATAATAGTAATCTGAGCAAAGAGGGATTATACAGTAGCAAAGGTGTTAGTGTCTTTTGACTATGCTTTATTGGGGAATATATGAGCTAGAACTACTTTAAACTGTTGTTGTTGAGGTAGACTGCTTACTGTGTCCATCTCTGATTTGACGTATCCTTAATGATAGAAACTGGTATCATACAGGTGATAAAAACTTGAAGAACAGATTTCTGAAGCTTTACTTGAAATTCTGCAAAATACCAAGGTGGAGTAAAAATAATAGGGCTTTGTGCAATGGTCCAGTAAAACTGTTAGAAAGAAAACACTTCTGACCCAAGTAGTCTTACGCTTAACCTGTGGCATAGATGTTATGGAGCTAGTGAACCTTAGAAAGATTATCAAATATGGAGACATATTCCTTGGACGTTACAATTTAAACTACTTCCTAGCTAATTCTAGATAAACGGCAGCTCTTTAATGTACTGAAAATGGCAAATATATATTATTAAGAGAAGTTATTTATAATGCCTTGTCATAATCGTTGAGGTGTTCTAGAGCCATTTGCGTATGACTCAGTGTAATTCCATTCCATCCTCTTGTTTACATGATGATTACTCCAAGATGACTGCAAAGGTAAAAAATAAAAAATAAAAATAGAAGTGTATTGCACAAACAGATTTGCGTTTTGAATTTATGTGCTCTGTGTACATTTCAATTGCTGTGTGGTGGGGTGATGTTATAACTCTTTGCTGCCTTTATTTAGCTGATGATGAGTGGCACCTGTGCAAGGGACATGGCTCCCTGTGTTGTGGAGAAGAAAGAGAGAAAACACCATTTTCCCGCTAACAGTGCTTCGCAGAAGCCATTTTTAAGACTTTGAACTGCTGAGGTGTTCATACTTCAAGAAATTATTCTGGAGCAGGACTTTTTATTCTTGTGGGAAGCCGGTGTGTCTGAGGAGGAGGCCTCAGGGTGGGGCTAGGGCTGTGACCTGCTGCTTCTGGCCCAGGTATGGGCTGATGGCTGCAGCTGGGACTTGCTGGGGCAATTAAGGCCCTCCCCAGGTGATTGGTGCCCTCAGGACCAGTTGTGTGGAAAGCCCCGTGCCTGGGTGAAGGCTTTGGTGGTACGTGGCTGTAGTGGCCAGGGGCTGGGTCCTGTGGTGTGGCGGGTGGAAGGGCCCTGTGCTCCAGTGGGGCTAGGCCTGGCCTGCATCCAGCTGAAGAGAACCAGCAAAAATGGTAAGTGTGCCCCTCAGTGACAAAAATTGTGCGTCTTTCCTTGGCTTTGAGGTACTTTGCAGGAGCTAATGTGACATTATTGATGATCTGCTCAGTATCGCTTACATATCAGCGGAACCTCGCCTCAGCACCCTGTAACAGGCTGTTGATCCTTGCCAAACTTTGGCTGATGCTTTCTCGGGGATGGCCCCTGTGTGCTTTGCTGCTGGCTGCCCCGAGCCCAGCTGCTGGAGAAGCTGGGACAGGGGACTTGTGGCTACCACCAGTGGCAGCGGGGACAAAGGCCACGCTGTGAGGCAGGTGCCAGAGCAGGGCCTCGTGCCTCTGCCATGGTTGTGGAGGCTGAGGGCAGCGTGCCTGTGAGCTGGGGGAAGGCTGCAATTTAGCACAGCTAATTATTCATGATCAACCTTTGTAATGAAATGAGAGTAAATCGGAAAGTACCTTAAATATGTGTCTTCCAGTGAAAAGAGTTAATTACCTGCACTGATGAGATCGGTTGGTGACTGTGCAAGATCAGAAGGACTTATGTTCAGGGCATTACTGTTTGACTACTTTTTGTTACGTACATTAATGCCTGCTTCTTAAAATGTTGTGCCAGCATTGACTAATCCATCTTCAAAGTAGTTAGCTTCCTTTTTCAGGCAAACGAATGTTCAGGGCAGCTTGTTGTTTTCACAGGTCTATAAAAGAAGTCAGAATATGTTAAATGATGAGAATCGTGTGCCACTCACTAGCAGTCTCCCCTAAAACGGGGAAAAGGGTGTTGGAGTATGAGTAGCAACTGTCAAAAGCGCTTACATGACATGCTGGTTGGGACTGCAGGAGGTATCTAAATAAAAAGGAATGTAAATACTTTAATTGAAGTATCCAGCAGCATTGTAACAAGATAAAACTACAGTTGTTACACACTTGCAGTCTGAAGCAGAAACATGCAAATGCTTCACTGAGCTTCCTTGGCTCAGTGAGACAGCAAATTCATGCGGCAAACTTGTGCAGCAGTGCTTTTTATCACAGCTGTGTTGGGGCTGTTTGTTAATTTTTTTTTTTTTTGTGGCTACTAAAGTATTGTTAAGAAATACAGCGTAAGCAAAATGAGTTCAGAAGAAAACTGGCCTGAGGGAAAAGGCAGTTTAAGCTTTAAAGCCTGTTAAAATGACATTCATGAATTAGTTTCTGCCCCCAAAAGTATACAGATGAAAAAAGGTGAAAATAAACAGTAGGTTGCAATAGAAAGTAATGTACAAGTGGTGACAGAAATAGACACCAAATATAATAGGAATTAGCTTCCTGAATACCATATCCACATAGTCTGAATATCAAGAGAAAAGAGAAAACCAGCAACTATTCACTTATTCATGTTTATATGAAGGAGATGGATACGGTTCTCATTTGTGACATGACACGTACTGCTCTAAAGCAGTTGTGGTGCACATCTTACAAAGGTGTTGCTGAACAAACCTTGGGCCTGCTGCTGCCTGCAGCACCTGCCTGTGTTTAGAGGAAGAGGTCTATAATTTTAAACGAGATGAAGCTGGAACAGATGAGTTACCATTTCTGAGGCCAGAAAAATTGGGCTCAATGAAATGTTTCAAAAACTTCTATAGGGATGGTTACAAGCCACTGCTCGCAGGCTCTGTGGGCTGATGTCTGTCCATGGAGCCAGGCCTGCCAGTGCACTGCCTTAGCGCGATGAAAGCAGCAGTGTGTTGTGGACTGAGCTGGAATTCAATAGATGAAGGGAAATACAGTTCTGTAGTTTTATTTTCAGAGTGTTAAAAAAGAAGAATATAAACATACAACTTAGCACAAAAATGTGTTAGGGGAATAACTGGCTTGTGCTTGCATAAAGGCTTGGGGGAGGAGGGACATTTCTAGCCTTTTCTCTCCTGGGATTCCATTGTGGGCTTCAGGCCAGGAAAGCTACCTCCCACTCCTGGCAATGTGCACTTTTCAGGCAAAGAAAACAGGAACACGTCTTTTTTTTTTCCTCTGGTAAGTGCTGGCCTCAGATACTCTCACCACACGTACAGAGAGTTGTATGCAAACTGTAATGCAGCTAGCAAGTTGTGATAGTAATTTTGGCTTTCTAAAAGTATTAGAAATATGTTACCATTATTTCCTCTACAGACCTCCCTGCCCCAGAGCATACTTCTGCATTACGTTTGAGCTTAGAGGTGGAAAGAGGTAAATAAGCCGGGAAACACCACTGAATTTTCTCCCACATCCTCTTCTGAGATGAAGATGAGTGTATTTTAGATGGCTTAGTCTAACTTAAGCTTTCCAACTCAGGGGTTTCCAGAGCAGCCCTGTAAAATTTGATCACGGGGCATCCCTTCAGAACGTTTTCAACCTCCACTCTTTTCCTATGAGAGTGAATGCTGTTTGCAGCTTGTAAATGATCTGCCTCCCCCTTATGCTTTTCTTAATCAGAGATTTATTTTCCTTTTCACCACCTACCTCTGTGTAATGATGTTGGATGGTGAGATTGGCCTGTGCCTGAAATCAATTAACTATGATGAGGAATCTGATGCAGACCTAAAACACTGCTAATTGAGTACATGGAAAATGCTGATTTTATTTAGCTGGGAGCAGAGAATGCTACCCCCACCCAGTGTTTTTCAAAGCAGCAGAAAATATGAGACCTTGCTTATAACCAATAACAGTTGATATATTTTTTCTCGAAATTGCTTGTAATATAACTTTATTTAGTCAATTGCTGCGTGTTTGTTCACTGCATCAAGTGGGCAGCCTTTCCACCCTCTTGCCATGTACTCATGCATGTGCATGCACTAAGAATGCTAATTACTTTCAAATGAGAAGTTGGAAAAGCAGCAGGAGTCTCCATCTTCAAGTTCCCTGTTCATGTGCTGTATTAATGAGCTGGTGGAGCAACTGGACTTACTCAAAACAAACAAAAACCTCCAGCAAAGTCTGTTTTACTTGTGTTTTATTACACAATCGTCCAACTGATTAAATATCCAGGCGTATTGGTTGAGCATCATGACATTTTGTTTATCCATTTTCTCACTATGAATAAGCCCAACATTACAACGCACATTAAAATGTGATTTTATAGCTGTTTTATGATTGTTAGGTTGTTGTTTGTCAAGCTGCTTGCATAGTCATTGTAATCTGAGATGTTGAACCAAACTCGGTAGTTGTGAAGTAGTTTGCTTCTAATGATGTCCAGAATATGGACAATGATGGATCAATGAGCAATTACAGGGACTTAGAATGTACGGTAAGAAGGAGAAATATTTAATTTTCACTGCATAAACCAATAGGGAGGCAATCTTGTCCTTCTCAGGACATGAATATTTTGCTATCTAATCTTCAAATGTGAAAGCTATGCTTGTTTATTGTCTCAGTAGGGTGTAGAAAATCACTAATGCAACTGGATCTGTTTTTGTAGAGGAACAGCTATGAAAAATTGAATTGGAATAGATGGAAAATAGAGTTCTTTCTGTTCTGTTTCCCCCCTTAGGTACAAATTTTATGAATTAATGAGAAACAGCTATTTTTCCAATATAGATTTTTTTTTTCTTTTTTTTTTATGTCTGGAAAGAACCTAGATGGTTATTTGGTTCTCTTTCATCCATGTAATAATGAGATTCATTAGGGGAGGGTGCTGCTAATGCATAGGACTGCTGGAGTTCTTAAGATTTACTTTGAACAAAAGGCTTTTCTAGTTTTGTCATGTTTACTGTGCATCTGCAGATCCTGTAAATCTGGCTTTATTCTTAGAGGATAATTGACATGGCATCTCAATGTAAGGGAATTTCAGGTTGTGTTGTAACACAGCTGCCTCTTCACTTACAGGTAGCACATGTGGCTCTCATCAAAAGGCAATTATAAGTAATGAGCCAGAAGGACCAGTGTGTGTACAGTGACTTTGAAGAGGTGAGCTCTGTGCTACCCAGGTCATACAGAAACACAAAAACAGCAAAAAGATTATATTTCCCAGTTGCAAAGCTTTTTGGTGTTCTGGAAAATAGGCTGCAGTGCTAAATCGGAATGCATCTTTAAGGGATAGGTTTGCATTTCTGCCTGTGTCTGTGTTTCCGAACCTGGGGAACCGCATTTCTGAAGCATTCTGGCGTGGAAAAAAGTAATAAAGGGAGAGCTGGAGCTGACGTACTTTGATGTTAGAGCCTGTACCTGTGCTGTTTCATCATGTAAAGGGCAAGGAAAGTTTTTGAAGACCGTACCCAGGAAAACTCCTTAGGTCTCTAACAGTTGCTATTTTCTCCAATACATCAAAGACCTTTGAGAGCCCTGAGCACACCAGTGTTATTTGTAACCTTAACCTGTTGGTATTTGTAATATTAAGGCTGGGGAGAGTTTGCTAGTTTTGTTTTGTTCTGGCAAATGAGTGTCTTTTGATAATGCCCTCTGTCGCGCTTGTGCTCTGTTACTGACCAGCAGAGAAGAAAATGCTAGGTTAAATAAGGAAGCTTGGAGAGTTATTTATTTATTTATTTATTGGTTGTGCTTTTTGTGAAGTGTTCACATTGAGGAAAAGCACAACAGGTACATGGTTAGGATTGTTAAACCTGGAACAATTCCCAGCAGCTCAGAGAATCGGCTATGGATCCTGTTGAATACAATATTGTGTTTTTCTTGTTAGAACATCTCTGATTAAAACAAACTTTGACTCTGCTGGAGCAGTTACTCTATATTATAAGAAATAGGAAGAGGGTGGAGAAAAACATCTTAAATTAGAACAGATAATCCAGAGGGAAGGACCGTTATTGAAATCTTGGCCCCATGAATTAATAAGATTTTACTTTACTTTGCTTCAGCGGGACTAGAATTTCACTCCTTATCTGTGTTGATTATGAGCTGCTCAGTTTACTCCCGGGGCTATAAAATGAAAAAGGATCCGATCGTGATTAGAGAGTAGGTGTGATTTGAATGGAAGGTGATTACTAAGATCTCCCTGAAGTCTTCCACCCTGCTTGTGCTGCAAGCTTTTCCTATTTATAATAGCATAGCGCAGCCATCCAAGCAGAAAATGACACCAGAGAGAAAGAGTTTTCTGATTGTTTCTGATTAGGTTCAATGCTAACCTTGTAAATCTGTCTGTCAGACGGGGCACGATCTAGTCATCTGTAAACCTGATGCTTCGTGAAAGATTGAAAGGGTGAGAAAACTTTTGCACTTGCGTGTTGCCTGGTACCCATTTTTTTTTTTCTCCAGATGGATTCTCAGAAAGATGAGTCTGATCTTGGGTGGAAACTATTGAGCTACAACTTGGCATTAAATAAATTACTGAAGGTACTTAAAGGCACTTTGTGGTCACACATTTGTGTACTGTACAGCAGTGTTTCCTTGTTGGATTTAGGAGGCTGAGAAATATTTGAGTCCGAGGTCTGTTGTTTGAAGGTAGCGTGGCTTGGAAAGGCCCGTGGAAATCAAAGCAGGGCTGTGTTTGTGCCAGTGAGCCTTACTCATTCTCCATTTTTTGTCATGATATGCAGTTGTCAACATTGTCAAGCAGCCTTTTTCATAGGCAAAGATTTTCATTTTTAACAAAGTAATTGCAGATGTCCTGTAGCAAGTCTGCATGTGTTTGTTCCAGTCCAAAGACAACTGATTGTTCTAGGCAAGGTAAGAGCTTATGGTGAGAGTTGACGGAATATTCACTCAACTGAATATTCTTCCTTTTGTATGGCATAAGGAAAAGACCTAAAAATACCTTTGGAAGAGTATTCAGTGACCTTGTAGCAAATCAGATTTATGCCGGTGTAAATTATGGGCAATAATGGATTTTTTGGATGCAAAAAATTACAACAAACTGAATTAAAAAATCAGTTTTGGTCCAGGAAAGTAAACTGATTTGTTTTCTAATTTACAAGCAAAATAGAGTTTGTTAGATGTGGTGAGATTTTCCCGGCAAATGCCTAGGCTCCAGGTGCTGCTAGCAGTCAGCGTGGCTTTGCAGAAGCTTCTGCAGAGATGGAGCTGGGCACAGCACTGCTGTCCCCACACGCACAGAGGAGCCGCACGCAGCTCGCCCTGCTGTGTGGCAGCAAAGTGCTGGTGTGGGGATTGAGCTCCTGATAAACCCCTGTAATCCTGTTTGGGGGTGCACACGCTTTTGTGCTGTTCCTCTTTATTTATTTGTGGCTTGGTTCCTCTCTAGAGGGGATGTGGGAGCAATTAAAACAAACGGGCCAAAAGGCCCTACTTCACTTACCACTTTAATTTTACAGTGACACTTGATTTTTTTCAAAATCATGTCAATAAGTGTTCGGCTCTCCAACGTAGTTTTATTTTTAACTCCCGATTTATATATAGACACACATTTACATAAAATGGTTGGGCTCCTTGCAGTCCACAAGATAAATAATTTCCCTTCATTCTGAAACGTTATTCTACATCAGGATTTATCTCTTCGGGTGGGCTCCAGCACTGCAGCACTTAACCTTGCAGGGGAGAAATGAGAGATTTCAAGCTGAGCCCCTGACCCTGGCCCCTTGCCCTGCAGCTCTCCCTTTCTGTGGGTGATTTCCTACTAGGAAACCTTCTGGGTCCTCTCAGCACCCTGCTGCGTGCCCTGCCCTTGCTGATGCGGCGGTGCGTGCTGTCCCCGCGGGCTGCTTTGCCAGCCCCAGCTGCTGGTGCGCGGCGGGGCCCCGTGCAGGAAGCCGGCTGTGCTGAAGGCTCGCTCCTGGCTCTGCTGCTTGCGTCCTCGCTGCCCGTGCCGCAGCTGCACCGACTGATGAGCACTGTCTGAATGGTCTGTAACACAGACTCCCCCAGGTTTGGTTTACCTCAGCAGTCATGTGGTTTTTAAGAGCTGCTACTATAGTTAAGGACAAAACCAAGCCACGGCTTCGATGCCTACACAGTTATTGGGGTATGGGGAAAAATTCCCAAGCTGCCTGGTAGCTGCTACTTCAGGTGTATGTAATTGGGGCTTTCTTACAGAATTCAGCTCTTGGTGTGTGCAGTGTTTTCCTTTTGTTTTCACCTGTGAACTTGAGTTTTTCCAATTAGTCCTGGGCTCTGTTTGTATGTCAACACATTAAACTAATGGAGTGTTACTAATGCTTGATGAAATAAATCTTAACTTAGATCTGCACTTAAACAATCTGTCGCTACTTTTAAAGGCATTTGGGGGGAGAAAAAAAGCAAAACAACACTTCAACTCTGTGTGTTCAGATCTCAGTGAGAACCCTTTGAAAGGTTCAGTTGGAGACAAATACATGCACATGTTGACGCTAGCTAACACAAGTACATGACAAACAGGAGAAATAGGGGCTTCTGCTGCTTATCTAACGAAGATCATAATCCTTGTATTATTCACAAAAGAAATCTCTATCAGTGAAAATAATTTTTATAATTAAAGGCAAAAGTATTGCCTTCTGGAGGGGATTTCAAAGCTTATCTGTTCCTGTAGAATTGAGCTGTAATACTGTCTGGATTTATGGTAAGTTAAAACAAAGATTATGTGTGTAATGTCTTAGGATACCAGACACTGGCAAAATTAGGAACAAGGACGTAAATGTCCTTACTTTGCAAGATGCAGAATGGTACCTAAATAAATTCCACTTCGACATTCAGGCATGTGGAGCCAAGTCAGTTCTAGATGTGCACCATTTTAGTTTTTATTAACAACGTATCTCAGTTTTAGATATTCTTCAATCTAGCATGGAAGATATTTTGTCAGAAAAAAACAATTTTTTAATTGAAGCGAACTTCAGTACTTTTAATTAATGGTGACATATTACCTTGAGGAAATGGAGCACGTGGTTTATGGCTAAATTAAGTATGTTGGAATTTAAATTTGATAGCAAATATATTTTTGCCGTAAATGCACTATTAGAGCTGAATTTATTGGAAAGCGTGTTAGGATGAGTTGTGGGAAGATGACAGAGTGCACACTGCTCTTGAAAATGCTGCATTTCATCATCCTGTGGGTACTGACATATTTGCGAAACTGCACTTTTTATAGTACTTTAAAAACTGTTAAAATAAATCTGTTGCCAATTGTCTGATGTATTCCAGGCAACTGCAAATCCCACAGATGTAGTTGCCTAACCCGTCGTGAATTACTGCTCAAAGCAAATACACGTCTTGGCATTGCAGAGAACTGAGAATAAAGATGGATCAAAGACAGCAGCGTGTGTGAAATTTCAGAACAAGTATGCTTTTCTAAAGCCGTGTTGTTATCTGACGTAGGCTTCAAAGATACAAATAGTTGTATCCTCAGTGTGTCTCTTCCAATAAAAGTTCTGCAGCCTAGTTTCAAAATGTTGTAAACTACCCTAAGTTTTTGTGTCTAGTCAGTATACGTAAGGCTCCGTTGGGACATTTCCTTTTTCTCCCTCTTAAACAATAGCACCATTAGTAAAAGTAAAGCCTGGGAAGGCCGTCCCGCTTGGACTTGAGGATTTCAGAGATCTTTTCCAATGCACACAGTTCCCTATCTGCTGTAACCTTTCCTCATGAGCTGTCACCTCCTGTCAGCAAATGTCAAGGAACAGGGAAATGTTTCTCATCTCACTTCTGTATTTCATGTGCAATTTGCCAGCCAGTGTGTATGTACAAGTGAAACTTTTCAGGTGCAATTGTTTCCGTTCTCTTTACAAACGTTTGCACTACATTAAGCAGTTTTTCCTTAAACAAGTGGCAGCCTTACTGAAATTGCGATGGATAAGAAAACAAGCTGTTAGGTGCTTTCAAAAGGAAGGGCATGGAAATGAAGAGAATGAAATGTGATTGATGGTCAGTGTCTGAGCTGGAAAGGGAGAACACGGGGCGGTGGTAGCGTTAACACCAGCAATCCAAGTAGCTTTTAGTTTACTAACTGATGTGGCGGGCCCAGCATTCAAATGAAATGCTGTGTACTCCTCTGATTTGGTATTTCTCCTGGGCTTAGCAGAAGGTAAAAGTGGAAGCTTGTTTTCCATGACATTTCCAGCACAGCAATTTCCAAACCATAAAAAAAAAAAAAAAAGCATTTCATCATGTGAAATGTCTGGGAAATAATCATCTGTCACAAATGAGACAACTTAATCTGCTCAGGGTTTGCTCTCCTTACAGCCTAGGAGTGATAAAATGTAATGTTTGGGAGCACAATGATTTATTCTTCGAGGTAAAATGTGTGGTTCCCGAATGGAAGCTTTGCACTAAGATGTAACCAAGGATCCTACCGGGTTTCTGCCTGGTTATACTAGTAAGTGCTCAAACCTGAGGCTGATGTGAACCTTCAGGGTGTAGGATCTGTAGGATCTCGGTGGGTTGGGATGCACTCCATTGGTAGTACCCCAGTACATGTGGTATGAGGGTAGCCATTACTCTTAGCGATGGGAAGGACCAGCCAGCATCATCAGTCAGAAAGGCCCCTCCTCGTTAACCTCTGCTTTGCTAATATTGCGACAAGGGAGATTCATAAGCATTATTTCCATATGGTTTTTGTCTGGTTATCTAATTGGGGTGTACTCCTTTATGGTACAGATTGGATTGTACATTTTTCTACTTGGTTTAGACTTACTGGATGCATCTTTGTTTGTAGTTAATTTTCATATATTGGATGCTTGGGCATGAAGGTTACTGTTATGAGACATCCCAGGAGTTCAAGATAAGAAGCAACATCTGGAGTTTGTGTTAAAGTGAATAGGGAATATTTCCCAGGCTAGTATGTGTTTAGATTACCTAAGGACCTGCTTCCTTGTGACTCATGGTTCAGCAAACGAATTTGCCCTCAACAAGGACAACAGTGGTATTCCCACTCCAGGTACCTCAACTTTTACCCAGTCTGATCACTCTTCTATGCATAGGGGTGAATATGTTGTCTACATGTTATTCTTGAAACTTGCCTACCTCCGAGGTGCAAATACACAGCAATAAATCTCACGTTAGGTGCATTTTTGTTTTGTGAGAGTGGTGGAGTGTTTTTATCTTGTTTCTGTAGTGATAAAACAAATAGCCAATAACTGTTTTGTCAAGCACTGGCTTGCAATGCTCAGTTTGTTCTCCTATTGACACTGTGAAAAAAGCACATTGCATTTTACATTCAAAACCCCCTTTAAAGGAATCTGTGAACCATTGTGTGATTTATTGCCCCTAATTAACACGAGCCAATACTTTTACAAGTAATTAAATCAGTTTAAAAATGTTGCACGACTCACCCATCTGTTTGAAGTAACGGCTAAATTGCAGCATAATACAAATTAAAATGTATACTTCCATAACCTGTACTTCCAAGTATATGCCAGCACTTGCATTGTGTGCATGTATGTTCCTCTATTAAAAAATGTAATTTTAATTACATGCTGTATATATTCTTTATTCTGGCCCATTAGTTTTATCCCCATGTGTAGAAATGCTGAATCCAAGGAACAAGGCAGTAAATAATCCTGGCTTTTAATGACCAATTAAAGCAGCCTATCATCAACCTTGCCATCAGCTGAGTTTGTAATTCAAAGTACAGATACGCTGTAATTGTTAGAATAAAATAGTTCCCGGGAAGTACCAAGTCACTCTCGTTTGTACATAATAGCACTCTCCAGAGACAGCAGCACTTCATTTCGTAAGCCAACCAGCAACTGAAATTTAATAAAACTGGAAGCTAAATAGGTGTTTCCAAAGTGAGGGCAAGCTTAATACAAAGTCTCGGTGCACCTTGATGATTTTGTCCTGGATGATCAGGACTTTTCTGTGGCCTTTGCGGGAGGAATATATGTCAAGTTCATTAACTAGGTACTTTAAAGGTAACGTGGGTATGTTGATGCCTACTATGTCTAGCTACTCTAGCCCTGTAGACTTGCTATCTGCTCCAGATGATAGCAAAAGTAATTTTTTTTTTTAAGTGTGATCATATAAGACAAATTGTCCTGTCTGTTGAAACAAATCCAATAACCAAGTCGCTGATACCTTGAAAACAGGGATAGAGAGAAAAGTACTGCTGTGCTCAGCCTTCATGCAGATGTACCTGTAACACATTCAGTGCTGGAAGCCTGAATATTAGAAAGAAGTGAGGACAGTGGACACAACGTGGGGAGCAGGAGCAGATATAAAGATTAGGGCATTGAAATGGTGGATGAAGGTGCACTTGATTAAGTGGAAGTTAAACTGTGAAAATTAAAAAAAAAAAGTGTTTTGAATTACGAGCTACTTATGGCTAACAAGAGAAAAGGTAAAAAAAAATATATAAAATTATATATATATGGAAAAAACTCATGAGGCAAGTGTGTGATAGTGAGACCTGTGCAGTCTCACAGGCTGTGCAGTGATGTCTGCAGGCAGACAAAAGATGAAAGATGAGGGACCTTTCTTCTCCATGCACCTAAAACCTGGATGAGACAACAACAAAGAAAAGGTTCTCAAAAGAGCAGTTTTGTCCTCTGTATATTATGTAGGACAGCTTGTCCTCTGAAACTCACCGAATTTACTTTGCCTGGCTTTGGATGAGGTAGGGCTGTAAACCCATCGGGTAGGGACCGTCTCTTTGTACAACCTTGCCTTCTGTTCTTTGTGGCTGTTTTGGATGGGTACGTTGGTTTGGTGACAGATTGCTGTGCTATGGGAGAGTGCATTAGGGAAAGTGAGAAGAGTGAAGGAAACAAGAAGCAAGCGGAGCAGAGTGAGGCTGAAGTGAGATTTGTGCAAATCAAGCAAAAGGCAGAAGGGGGGAGGGAGAGGAGGAAAGCCAAGGTCTCTGCCCTCTCTTACAGTAGAGGGTTGAAGTGGGGAACAGCAAACCTTGTGCGGCAGATTTCCAGGGCTGGCTGGCAGACAGGGCCAGAGGGGAAGAGGAACATGTTGCGGGCTGAGCCACCACTGCAGGCCCTGTGGGTGGCTGGGACCTGGGGGGCAGGGCTGCTGTCCTGGCCAGGGGGGCACGTGGGAGGGAGGGGAGCTTTGGGTGCAGGAGCTACACTGTGCTAGGGGCTGGCGGAACACAGGGAAAAGGGAGGAGGTTTAGCTCTGCTTTATGGGCGGGGGTGAGAGCCCGGAGGGGTCTGCACCACGAGCTATGAGCACAGCGTGATCTGAGGAATGGGAGGGGTACCACAGGGTCACCAGCAAGGCCTGATGCCAGCTTGAAAAAAAAATCTACTTGACTCATTATTTCCTTTTCTGAACAGAAAAAAATAAAAAATAAAAAATCAAGAGGCAATAAAATTACCCTAAGCAAGAGATTGTTGGGATTCTTCCAGATGAAAGAAGTTTAGCAAAGTTATCTTTGTGCCACCATTTTTTCTCCAATGCAGTGACTGCAAAAATAAAAGCAGTTTAGGGAATGGAGAAGGAGAGATTGCAAGGAGCAGATAGGGCCCTGTGGGGCTCCTATTCGTGCTAGTAGTGTGCATTTTTTAGTGCTGCCAAGCAGACTTTTTATGAGCAGAATATAACATGTTAGTGAACTGGCAGAGAGCCAGGTGATACAGATAACTCAGCGGAGAGCTCTCTCCTGTCAGGAGTTAAGTGTTATGCACCTCCTCTCATTGCACAGCTTACAAACCCATAGGTCTTTTGTTCTACTTTGTCTTCATATGGAGTGGGCTTAATGGGAAATCGGAGAGGTTGCTGCTTGCTTTGTCTTCTTGCTTGCATTTGATGAGAGATGAAGTTTCTGGTGAGTAAAGTACCGTCTGGAATGTGGTGGTCTTCCCCAGAAACCTTGGTGACATCCCAGTTGACTTCACTTTGAATTGGAGTGAGACCTAAATTGGATACAGAGAATCAAATCCAGCCCTTTAAAAATAGGCACAAATCCCTTTGAAACTGATTTGCATTGTGACTGGAGTCAAATCTGATTTGTTTCACACAGCTCAATCCAAATGTAATCTGTGGTACAGCAGCTAATGGAGCCCGGTGTTTTACTTCATTGTCTCTGAATATGTATGAGGGTGAGATCTGATGGATGATGGATAACTGTTGAAATGTCTCACAATTCAAGATTCTTTTTGAGGAGAGATTTTTAATGAAGTTGAATAAATAATAAAAAGTTTTAGAACGTTTCAAAATGTCTTATCCCTTTCTCTTGCTGCACTTTGCAACCGCTTTTCTCTTAAGATGTTCTCATAAATGTTTTATCATGCATCAACTCTTACCACATGAGCACGTTGCCCTCAGAGCCCAACGGCGGTGCATCAGGCTAGAAGAGTCGAGGCTGGCTGTGGTTTCTCTCTTAAATGGCTGCTATCCTCGTTTCCAAAGGAGGATGGATGTCACACTAAATAGTTTCGTACTCCGGGCTTCCTAGCACATCCCTAATGACACCGTGGGAAGCTCTCTGCTTCCCTGCTTTGTTGGCATACTAAGGCGTCTGAGTTGTTGCTCTCTCCTGCAGTCTCTAAGTAAGGGATCACACTAGAAAATAGGCCGGAGTAAGGGAGCTCCTAAAGGAAAAAGGGATGTTGGAATTGGAATTATCCTTCATAGTCTTGATTTAACTGCAAAAGTTAGTAGGTATTACCTACAAAACCTCAAATTTGGGCTATTAGCTTGCCTCAAATAAATGCTATCTGCATTACAGAGCCATTTCACGTAATTCTGCACAGATTGACGTTAACACTGCCTTTGCAGAATAAATGTTCAAAGATAAATCTTGCATGAAGAATGAATCACCTCTTGCTCTCCTTAGCTCTTTCAGATGAGGCAGAGACATAATGTAGAGCCAGCTAACATGCAGACCTAGCCAGAAAAATGGACCTTTTTTTTCCTGCATTAGGCATGTCGTCAGAGGAGAGGCTTGAGACAACTCTATTACGGGTGCAGTCGAATCAATAACGCATATTCATCCTTTTTCTTATGACTCTTTTTATTCCACTTTGTAAATTCCCATTTTTAACAAAAGAAAAGTAAGCAGGTGTTATTCACTAGAATGTTTTGTGTCATAAGGGTCTTCTTCTATGGCACGTTGCTGTTTCAATTGGAAAGCTTCAGCAGGTTTAAGATGGTTTTATTTAATGTTTTCACTTAAGGCAGTGAAAATTTCTTTGGAAATCTATGACAATCAATTAAGTAAATGAGAAAATAGAATGCTTGTAATTAAGATAATCAAGCTACACGAAATCCACCCTACTAGTGCTAATATCTGTATATCTCCAAGCGGTATATTAATTAAACACCATGTAAGTGTTGCAATTAGTCTTGGGTGGCTATGGTGAAAATGAGAGAAATCTAAAAATGATTGGACGGGTTTTTAATGCATGCGAAGTTGTTTTAAAGCAGCTTGTTATAATTTGTAAGGTGATGGTATTGCTGCAGACACTTCTAGGATGCCTGACAAGTCTGTCACGGGCTTGAGCTGCTTCTGAATAAAGTGACCCAAGGAAAAATACACTTCAGTTTGCAAAAGCCATGTTCTGCATCTTAGGTGGGTGGATTTGCTCCTCAGCTCCGTGGGTGAGGTTGGGTTACTGAGCTCTGAAACCAGAGCTCAAGATGGTCAGATACTGAGTTCCAGGCAGGAAACCACAAAGGGGAGGGCAGAGGGAAAGGAGTTATTCTGGCTAGTTCTTGAAAGAAAAGGGTTTCTGTCTCCTTGTTATGGTTTTGTTTTACTTTTTTTATTTTGATGTGAAGGCCAGACCCAGGCCTTCCTACCTGAAAAATGGCATCTTAATATATTTGTGTCAGGAGCGTAGCCTGACTCACCACGCTAGGCTAACGGCATAATCTGTGTGTATTCAGGTTGTGCTTCCTCATTACTTTCCATGCTGCTTTTCTGGGGCTTGTGGAAGCAAAAGGCTGTGACTGTGTTGGTGTGTGGCTGGGGGAGGCCAGGGAGGACTCATTCCCTTTGTGCAGGTGTCCTCCTGGTGGTCATACAGCAACTTCAGAGCGAGTTTATTGTGGTTTAACGATACAAGGGTTTGGGACACTTTTGTTTCCCTCCCCCACCATCATGCGTGGCTTCAAGCCTAGGTATTAAGGTACCGAGAGGTACAGCAGCTGCAGGGCCAGTGGAGCCAAACAGCTCCTCCACCTCCAGGCTGCCAAACTTCACTTTCATGAGCTGGGGCTGCCGAGCAGATGATGAACTTACCTGCTAATTTGCTAGATGTTACCATTGCTGTCTTAACTCTTTGGAGCCAAATGAAGTAGTACACCTGGTCAGTGTGGACATCTGCCTGATTAAGATTTTGCACAAATAATGAATAAAAGTAATATTTTTGTTGTTTTTATTTTTTTCCAATGATTTTTTTTAATCTGCTTTTACAGAACAATATTCTTTCTCATGACAAATTAACCTATTTATTTGTATCATGCTTTTGGATAATACCATTTATGTTTCTAGAGAGGAATGAAGAAGAAAACTGTACATGACACTTCCAATTTTTCATTTGACTCTGTTCTTATTTTTTTTTTTATTATTTGACATTGATACAAAAAAATAGTATTTTGATTAGCAGCTTTGCTGGCAATCCCACAAAACTGTAAATAATACTTTAATCTAAAAGAATGCACTCCTACAGACACTAGAGATAAAACAATATATACAATTTAGACAAATAAATACATAAGTACAGCCAGTCATATATAATGATACACTTAAAGTTCGGTTACTGTTGACAAGCTTTTCTAGTTAATTACATTCTTCATTTACAAATTGCCATTGCCACCTATGTTATAAAGACAAAAAAAAATCCCTACAATGAATCAAAATTGATACTCAACATTATTATTAGGAAAGATGGAAAATGAATCTTGAGACTTCTGTCTAAATACTGTCAGAGATTTAGCCAAGAAAGTGAAAAATTCCTCCAAAAGCGAGGCATTTTTCCCCATAGATTATTAGCTCAATATACTCTGTTAATGTACGTTTTGAAATCAAAATAAGATTATACTCACACTTTTGAAGTGACTAGAAGCTGGACCATCTTAACCAAATTTTGATCTGCCACATGCCCAGTGAAACAAAATGGCCTTTAAGTACTAAATACTTTTGGTTAAAGGAAGCCCAATGCAAAATATTTTATTTAACAGTACTGAAGGTGCCACAAATATTTCTGAGTGGAAGGGACAGTAACTCCCATACTGCTATGAGTAGCTGTATTGCTCCCTTTCTAGCTCTAGGTTGCAATACTGCAGTTTATGAGCAAAGGGAAAATAAATCTGTTTATACGCGTTTAACAATCTAGTGAAGTCTAATATCAGAAAATTAATAGAAGTAGAAAATTAGGCTCTTGTTTTCTTTTTAATTCACTTAACAATAAAAGAAAAAAAATCTTGTACATTCAAAAGTTAGGGCACACATGCCTAAGGCTCTTGAAACACTGGACAAATATAATGCCTAACTCAGCTCCATGCACAACAGAATACTACCCAGCAAGCAGACTCTATGCATATATACAGCTGAATACAGAAGAAAATGTCTTAGAAATATGTACATAAGTTCCAAGATGAGCATTTACATTTCTGTTGAAGATCTATCTATTTATAAATGGCAGGAAATACATTTTTCAGGTATTATTTTCAAGGTGTACCTTCCAATCATTAATGCAGTCTATTTATTAGTAGGGGAGAAATTCAAGGCTGCTGTGCTACTCGAGCCCTGAGGTACCAGGACCTGGGAGCCCTGCTGTCCTCTGGGTTACTAACCAAAGGCCACAAAAGTGTCAGTGGGAGAAGAAAGGCCACCAAATCCATTTGGCTGTGGATTCAGAAACCCCAGATTACAGCACAGCACGGACAGACGGGGAAGTGATGGCAGCCTGTTGGCTGGAATTCTTACAAAGCGTGCCCTGGTAGGGCTGCGCCCTGTGCTCTGTGACTTAAATGAGGGCTGGGGATGAATTCCACCCTAGTTTCCCTTCCCAAACTGCATTTTCTGGGGCCTCGATAAGAAAAGCTGAATTTCATTTGCTGTGTATTATATACATATATTCGTATGTGCAATTAGAAGGACCTTGTTTTGCTGGAGTTTTGAGTTTGACAGGAAGCAAGAGCAACTTTAACAAGAACTAGGTCAACTGGGGAAGGATAAATCTTAATATGCTGCAAGAGATTCAGTATTTCTTTTATAAAATTACTGATTTTCACATACGAAGGATGCACAAGCTCCTGTTGATTAGCAGTAACTCCTGGGCTATCTATTGCGTAGCTTCACCTTTAGATTTGAAGTATATCTCTCAGACATCTAATGCTTGTGGCCAGGTGCACTTCACCTTATTTACAAGTAGTTCCTTTCAAAACAGTGCTGCATCTGTGAATAGGACTAACGCTTTGTCTTTAAACTGCAAAGCTTTTGGGGTAGCATCTTCATTCATTTGTTATCATTACAAAGTACTATGTACACCTATGGCAAAATCAGTTCAGAGTTTTCCTTTAAATCCTTGTTCAGGTAATTTCTGACAACTCTATAGACATCCTGAATAACGTACAGTCTTACCAGTTTTCACATTATGCATATCTCCAGCTGAAACGTATGAGATTTTTGTGCATGCTGTGGATGGTGTGAGTACTCTACAGCTAATAATATATTTGGTGAGTTTTGTACCTGTGACTTGCCTGTGAATTCTTCATTCCAAGATATTTGTTAAGCAACGTCACATTTTAGTTCTTTGTTGGAAGGTGATACTGAGTAGGGATGGCTTGAACCTATCAAAGAATTTTCCAGGAAATAATTTTCATCACATTTCATCAACATTCATATTCAAAACACATCAGGACATTATAAAACTTGACTAAAATCTTGTGTATTTAATTTCTACCACATGCTCTGGGGATCTCTTGAGTTCTGGTTCTTTTTTGAGCTGGACCTCTGAGTATTGGCTCTAATGGAGAGCTACAGATTTGTAACAAAGGTTTGAAGGTTTTTTGTTTCTTTTTTTTTAATAAGTTATTCTTAAGTTAATAAGTTTAATAAGTTATTCTTAAGTTAATAAGTTATTCTTAAAAGCCCTCTATTTTTTTGTATGTAACTGTTATGTACTCTGTAAGTTCTTCAGTCGACAAAAAATGGGTGGGACAAAATTCTGCTTGTCTAAACCACTAAAAATATGGTATAATCTCATTCGTATATGCACTATAGCAAAAAGTAGTTTACCCTTAAGAAATGTTCTTTTGTCTTTACTTTTTTTTATTTTTTTATTTTTTTTTCAGGTACATAGTTTACCAACTGATGTTGAAGGAATACGATGCTTATTAACTGGCAATCATATATTGCTATATAAGATACTCAATCATCTTAAAAAAAAAAAAGTCTGTGATAGTGTTATTGGACCCATTAAAGTATTCCTAAATAAGAAGAGATCCACATGCACTCATACTAATGAGAAATGTTGCATTTGATTTAAAATTAAGATATTCATACTCTTATCACAGATATTTGAGATGTATTTTCATACACCTCTGCTTTTTTATATTTCATCTACAGATCCTATTTCATTTTAAAAATTCACTTGGTATTTTAGGGGCTACTTTTGGCAGTAGAAAGAAGTGGGACATTTTCTGAAATGATTTAAAGGGATGTGATTTGGGGGAATAAAAATATTCTTCTGTGTGTAGGTTTCTTTCTAAGGCCTATGAGACTTTGATGTTCTTACCTGTCTAAATTCTGCTACTGCGCCATCTGTAAGCTGTTTGGAGATTGCACACATTGTACTATAAGACACAGATGCTAAGGTAGGTGTGTAAGATCAGTACAAATATATACAGTTCAATTTATTAACAAAGCTCTGAGTAGGGTTGATTGTAGGGTGTCAAAAAGGGATAACAGTATATTTGTAATTCTTCATTTCTTAGGCCTGAGTCTTACCTCAGAGGCTGGGGCATGAACTGTTAAGCAGCTCATGATAGTTTATTACTGTCCGTTTATGTACAGATGCAGGAGCTGATGTGTGACAGAGGATAATATACAAAATCTGAGATTTGACTCTAGATCCTTTCGATCGGTGTAATGTCCTTATGAAAAGAGCCTGAAGTCTGTAAACAAGTAGTCAAAATGAGAATGAAAAATCAGTCATTAAAAATCCTCTCACAGTAATATCCCACAGTTTAACCTGTAAATCAGTACATCACTTTGTCAAAAAATAACCAGACTAAAGCAATATTTAAAAAAGGTATTTACATCTGTAAAAATCTTAACATCTAAGATGCTTCTTGCTTGACATGTCATTCCAAATTCTGTGCATTTCTTCTGGTGTTATCTGGTGCACTGTGATCACCCTGCGGTACCTGCACAAGCTGTAGGCCATTTTCCAGTGGTTGAAGCCACTGTTTTGGAAGGGGTGAATGCCCAGCTTCCGAAGACAGAGTCCGACGTACACGTCTTCAAGATGGAGGAGTCTGGTATGAAGGGAGGTTTTGTAAATCAGTTCTGCTACATCAGCTGAAAAAATGTAGCCAGTGCCTGAACAGAAGGGCGGGTAATTGCTGTCAGGATACAAATCTCTTGGCATGTACCACTTGCTGCGAACGTCTCGTATTGGTCCTCCGTTTATAACGTAACCGGTGAAGTACCTTCTTCTCGGCTTGGTGTTGGGTTTGAGCAGCTTATAAATAAGATTATCCATATTTACAAAAATATCACTGTCTGTCTTCATAACATACTTAGCTTTTGAACAAAATGTTGCTACCCACCTCATCCCCATTAAAGTTTTCAGAGTGAGGTTATGATAAGAGTCGATAAAATCCTCTACAATAATGTCATGAAAAATTTGGCTTTCTTGCTCTACCATTTGATTTAACACGGGATCTGCATTTTTTCCAAGAAGAAATAGCGTGGCAATTTTAATTCCTTTAAAGTTGTTTTCATCTCCCCACGTTTCTCGAATTGCTTGCCTTGCATCGAATTCTTTGTGAGTTGTGCTGATAAGAATAACCAAGAAAGGGACACTCTTCTCGCATTTATTAGGTTCGTTGATAAGAAAGTCAAAGGAATGTGGATTTATAGGTCGAGTTCTTATGTTGCCAAAGGAAACGTTTTTTCTGGCTATTGATATGCTATTGAGCTGTCTGTGGCCAGTGTAGGAAGAAGTAGGACGAGTTATACTTAAGTACCAAAGAGCGCTTGCCCAGCAAACTACTGTCAAAACATACAAGCACGAGACCTTTGAAGCCATTGTTCCTGTAGCTCTTCTATTCAGCGTAATGAATAAACAGCCTTCTCACCATCAGTGCACCGATATCCCAGACTGGCAGCATATTACCAATGAAACTGGAAAGTTCGATATAGAAGAGTAACTCTGTAATCATTCATGGATCTTGGGTAGCAGCTATTAACCCTGATGATACTCAGCTTTTCTTCTTTTACTAGCAGCAGCTTCCATTTCTTGGAATTCTCTGTTATTTCTGAAAAAGATGAAGAAAAATTTTCCATTGCTACATCATAAAAGCCTATGGCAATAAAAGTGAGCTGGCCATTAATAAGCTAAGTCTCTTAATGCATTTCTTGGATGTCCTTTTTATTTCTCATGAGGTACCACAGTGCAAGATAGTGTACTAGAAGAAAGCAGTATAAGTGAAATAATGCTTTTAAGATTGATAATTTCTCATATATATATATATATATATGATATATCTCATATGATATATAAAGATTAAAATTACTTGAAAAGCCAACATGCTGTGCGTGATTAAAAAATCATTTTCTGGTTTCTAGCATTTTTGTGCATTTTGTTCTGGTTTCCTACTTTTTTTTTTCTTTTTTTTTTCAAAATATGCCACCGAATATTTTAAAATTACTTAATGAAAAATAATGTACTTTATCTTAGGATTAATAGTATCAGTGGCAACGATGCACGTGAATATCTACAAACCCTATTTAGACTAAATGCTGGTAACGTCTGCCCAGGTAACAACAGCCTACTTTGGCAAGAAGAGAGAATTGTACTGATGGGTAAACGCACAGCAGAGGACAGAGGAGAAAGGAGGATATGTGTGCTGTCTTACCCATGTAAAGATCAGCACCCCAGTAGACTCTGTAAAAGTCTAGAAGTATATTAACACGATTCAGTTAGTCCTGTTGGAAGTTATCCCTCCTCATCCCTTCCATGCAAACCAGGCTTTACTCTTCCTAGAAAGACATCGCTGGCATGCTGTATGGGGTAAGTCACGATGGCAGCCTGGTAGCAGTTGCACGGCTGGCCGGCACGTGGAGCGCCTGTTCACCTCTCCGGTCCTGCAGTGCGAGCCCTGCCTCCGGCACGGGGGGCTTTTTGGCTTCCCTGAATGCATGAATGTGCCAGCCCTGGAGCTTGCTTTGCCCTTAGCATGACTCCTAGGAGCCAATTCTGTTTATCATCATTTTGGGGAAATGAGACAAGCCACACTAAACCTTCAGGATCAGTACTGGGTCTCCATGACACACGAGTTCCTGAAGAGTGCCTGTAGGCTCCACATTCCTGGATTTTACTGTTACGTTGCTTCAGAGCTACAGGATAGTAGAAATTTGCAACAGATGAGTTTTACAGAAGAGTCTTTGAAATACTAAACATTTACTGTGGATAGTACAACTCATACGGGGATTCAGGTAAAATGATAGAAGCCCTGTTGTAGAAATGTCCTTTCTGGTTCCATGCTACTGCAGCATGTTTGGATTAAACCAAAATGCTTAGGAAGCCCACGCCTCCCATGTATTAGGTATTTATGGTCTCTTCCTCCTGAATAAAAGCAGATGAGAGCATGGCCTGGAGGTGCCTGGAGCAGGGTCCTCTGCCAGGCGATGGGTCGCTTGGCTTTCGGACTGACAGCCCCAGCTGGGCAGGCTATCAGGCTGTCATCCCATGCCACTATTTCACACTGAGGTGTGAAAACAAGAGAGAAACGATCTAACATTTGATAAATATACACATATAATCTCCCACAAAGGCTGATAGATCCTCACAGCTGGCACTGTCCTGCTAGCCCTGGTCCTCATTAGATCCAAGGTCAGCTGTTTAATGACCGGAACCCACATGCCCCTCTCCCCTTTTCTCAAAATAGGAAAATGAATTTGTGGCTTGTTGCGAGGTTTTTCAGTGTCAGTAGGTTTTGCCCTATAACCCAGGCAATTTAATGGGGCAGACATTATCTGTCATCTCCTTTGCTACTTGTTGCAGAACTTGGGATTTGTGATCTTTTCCCATTAATCAGTAGCGTTAAACATTTTGGGAGCAGTATTTTTAAGTGAGGCCTTACTCTTAAACTGTCCTGTTAGGCTGCAGAACACAATGACCTCAGCACCCACGTATGCCCTCGTAAATAAACATAGCCATGACAAATGTATACACGAATGCCACTTTAATTCTTGGAGAGCACATGTGTCCTGTTGTAGCAACCCACTGGATGCAGTGGGACACAGTTCTGAGAAAGGCAAAGCACACCCTTGATCTGCAGCTTTTTGCTGGCTTCATTGTGAATCTCTGATAACCGCCCACACTGGAAACCTCACTGGGGAAAAAGACCAAGTGTGAAATGCCACAACATAACAAAAAGAGAGCAATTAGTTTAATATCTAGAAGGCTGTGTTAATTAAGAAATTCAGCCACCATGGATTTGAGATGTGGAGTGTGGGCTTTGTGGGTCAGTGCATTTAAAGGACTCAAGTATTTGTGAAACCTTAATGCTGTAAATATTCTGCACATGGTAGATTATTTTAGGAAACCATATATTGCATTCTCTAAATGTGTATATTTTTCTGAATCTCTTCTCTTATAAAGGCAGGTGCATTCATTACCATGAGTACTGTGCAGGTAACTGAGGGAAAGGGAGATTGTAGCCAGTGCGTCTTACACACTGCAAAATTACAAAAAATAGCTTTTTAGTCCTGTAATGTCATGGCTGTGATGTCCAATCTGTGCTGTGAAAAGATTAGAGGTAACAAAAGTCTTAGAGCATTTCAAAGAAAGATTTAAAGCTATTCTAGGGAAAGTTCTTGGTCAATTATGAGATCTGCAGATACCGGTTTTCCAAAATGAACATTTCTTATACTGGTCCTTGGATTTCTGTCTCTTGAAACAAATCTGATTGCCATGCTATTAGTAAGAAAAGTCTCAAGCTTTGCTATGGTAGATGATTGTGAAAAGCAAATGTTTAGTATTATATTTCCATCCTGTGACTTGAAGTCGTGTGCTTAATTGTGCTGTTCACAGCTCTTGCTGCGCAAGCCAGAGAAGTCATCCGGCTGCAGCCCAGAAGCAGCCCTGTGTAACTTCTGTAAGTAATTGTCCTGACAGAGACTGCAACTATTCGCAGCAAACCTTTTACAAGCTGACTGCACATGGAGAATAATCCTCCAGCTAATGAGCACATTTGAGAATCTTGCGAACTGTTCATGGGCAATTTTCAGGCAGACGTAAAAGGAGTTCAGCAAATGCCACTCACCAGCTGCAGGACTGTGCCCACGTATCAGAATACTGCCGTTTCTGCTCAGAGGTTGCCGGTCTTTTTTCTTTCAAGAATGCCCAGGTCAGTCATTGTGTGTAAGTGCAATTGGATTAACGTAACCAGATCGTGGTGGAGGAGTATGACGGAAACCACAGCTCTTGAGGCCTGGCATGTTGCTGTAGCTGTGATCTGTACCATATCACGTGCTGCTGCTGAAGCAGAAGATAGGTGCTGAGGGAGGCAGTCAGGATGCTGAGCTGTGGGCAGACCCTGGGTGTGAAGCGCAGGGAGGCGGCAGCTGCTCGTCCTGGCACCCGCGAGCCTGCCAGGCAGAGCACGACCGAGTCAAATTAACACTGCGCATCTCTGCCAAAATGGACCTATTACTTTCCCTGAAAAAAAGGAGGGAATGCAGCCGCTAAATTATTTAGTAAATGTAGCAAACTCTCCTCATTTTCCCTGAAGATAGATTTTTGTAAGTTTTCTATAATCATGGCTTTCATCTGTGTATAGACCAAGACACTGAAATGTCTTCACCATTTATGAAATCCTTAAATTACCTAAGGAAAAGTCTGTGATTATTGCTGAGTCTTGTTGAGAAGATAATTACCCTAAACATTAAGAACACATCTACAAAGGAATCTGGGGACACTGTTATGATCATGGCTGTATGTTTTTGTAGTAATTTCTTGAGGAAATTCTGGACAGATGGCATAGGTGATTTAGCAGGAGATTGCGAGCTCTTCTCTAGCAACTTCATTTGAAGGTTTCTCAAATACTCCAAATCCTTTTGCTGTGACCAAGTGAAATGGGCCTGAAACTAAATCAAAGCTGCAAAGGAAGACCTTTCTTTCTAGAATATATGTGGAAAGGGATTGTAATAGAAGTAGAAGCCAAAGTCTCGGCCTGTGGGAGGAAAGTACAAGCGTTCATTTCAGGTCCAGGTTTTTTAGGAAAATCAATGCTTCCACTTTGGGAGGTCCCAGCTGTCATATGCTAAAAGAGGCTCACTTCCCTTCTGTGCCTTCAAGCATTTTCTGAAAATCAGATTGTGTTTTAAGATATGCGATTTGTACATTGAGAATCATTCCTTGCTCACAGAAATATTGATGATGGACTTTGCCCAGGGCAAATGTAAGAGCAAGTATTTGCACAAGTGGTCCTTTCATGCTAACAGTTCTCTTTGCATGAATGCTGATTTGCAGAAGTTTTATGCTGTGTTCCAACACTGAGAGGAAGAATTGATCTCTGGAAATCAGTTTGGGATTTATAAATTATTTTTCAATATATACTACGTATTCTTAATACCAGTGAAAAGTAGGAATGACTATGGATTAGGGAATTTTATGAAAAGGTTCTAAATCTTAGATAGAAAAATGCAAGTTCTAGTTAAAATTTGCAGCAAATTTTCCCATGTTACTGAAACTTCCCCAAACTTTGAAGAGCTACTGCTGTCTTTTACCAGTTATAAGTTATTCAAACTGAAAGCGAGTCCGCTTATGAGTGAAAACACTACTCTGTGTTTTCAACTTTATATGTTTTCAGTGAAAACGTCTATAAAAATAGGATTTTCTTTTTTTTTTCTAAGAACTGCTGAGACAGCTTACGTAGGACAATTAAACTATATTTGCTTTGCTTTGCATTTCTCTTTCTTAAGAAAGAATGATCCACCTATTTTTTCGAAATCGAATAATTTACAAGTTAGAAAATTAACAGTTTCCACCATGACTAAGCTGTGAACGCAGTTTTGAATCACAGAAGATCAAGCTGTTGGAAGAAATATTTAGGAATATTTGGATCCACACCAACATCAGACTTGCCATGACTTGAGGGGACTTGGACAAGTTATTGGTTAGGAAACATGAGCTTGGCATAAGGGACGATTTCTTGGCTGGTGATGTCCTGAGGTGGAAACTCAGTGTTGATTTGAGCAGCCTTTTGCTCTGGCTTGGACTGTACTTCAGGAGACTTGAAGCTATACAATCCCATCCAAGTTTTGCAGCTTTTAGCAGGGAGAGGCTTGAGAGCTACTAGGTCATTCCCAGAACTTTCGGTGACTTTGATAGGCAGAGCGCGCTCCTCTGAGAGTTAGGTGATAGTAATCAGCCTCAGTACGACTTGGGAGCAGCTGTCCTCTCTTGGGGTGATGAGAAATGCCTGCACCAGGTGTGGCTGTGTGGGGTTCTGTACCTGCATTTTCTTGCTAATAAACCTGACTGAATAAAACCAGCCTTGGAAAACCCCCAGTGCTGCTGGTGGAGGAAGAAGTAGTGATAGATCAAGATTCAAGCTTGCCCAAACTGGACACAGACTGTCTGGATTTGGGTATTTCTTGTGAGCAAAACATTCACAGTTGGTTTGCTAAACAGAAAAAAATTATCATTTCTTAAAAGTGTTGTAGGAAACAGAAATATTTTTTTAATCCTGTTTGACACGCCTCAACGTTACATTTTCAGTAACCCTATTGCTGTTTCACGGTTCTTATTTTTTGTTAAACATCTCTCTTAACCACAGTCATCATGTGTTTGTGACAGTGTAGTCGCCCACATCTCCAACTGTGGTGTCACACAGCTGACCTCGTGTGCTAGGAGATGAAAGGGCAGGCCCCACTCTGGGGACCAATTGTAGGGTGGGTGGGTTTCTAAATTTTAGCAAACTTGGTTATGCTTGGTCAGATATTAATCTAGATGCTTAACAGCTACATTTTACTGAATTCAAAATCATATTAGGATTTGGGATGTACCAATCTGCAGGCATTAGTAGGCATTTTAGGCAAATATTCTTAGCACTAGCTAAAGGGAGAGAAAAGAAATAAATAACTTGAACTGAAATAACAGAATAATTTTAAAGTCTTCTTTTTTGCTTCTTCTTTTCTTCTTCTTCTTCTTTTTTTTTTTTTTAAGTTGCCCAGGAGATGTCAAGTGTCATGCGCTTTTTTTTCCCATGAATGCTTTTCAGAAACAATTTTAAAAAATACTTTGTGACTTCATGTTGTGATAGGTCATTTGTGATTACATCAATCATGTCCTGTTACAGCAGTAACGTGTAAATTGCATCCCAGTATGGTTATAAACTGATGCAAATAACATATTTCATTTTGGGTTACCATAGCCACAACCATCATTTTCTTTAGCTATTGTGCTGTGCTCTATTGTGAAATCTCACAGCAAGGTTCCTTAGCTCATGTCACCACCAAATCAGTTACAATATTTTTCATCTAATGGAAGTTTAGGATGAAAAATAGGGCTTTGAGTTTTTTTTTTTTTTTTTTTTTTTTTTTCCCTCTGAAGGGGAAAGCCTTTAGAAAACAGCTTTAACAAAATATCTGTTAGTCATTAAACAATTTTACATAATTCATTACCAAAGTCAGTAGGTTAAATTACATTCAAGTAATGTGTTTGAAATCAACTATACTGCTGTTCACGTCTTAACCGTCTTAAATTTCACTATTTCATTTCCTTAGTTTTCATGGTGATGTCTGTGATGTGGTGGTCTGGGTTATGACACTAAGAACAGATGACAATGGCTGTGATTATACAGGTGCCTACCCTAGCAGTACAGCCGTTCTTAATTAATCTTTGTCACAAACAGGAGGAGTAACAATTAGGTGAAAACTGGAACACCTGAAATCACACTTACAAGGTCTGTGGTGATGGTAACTCATTGAACTGGATAATGAGTCTGTTTCTCATAAATCTTGTCCTACCCGGAGAGCATTGGAGGAAAAACACAAATTTCAACTTCTGGATTTACTGGGAAAAGTTCTAAAAGGGTTTTGAACCTGCTCATTCAGGTATCTGCTGTGATGCTTGGGAACTTTGCTTTTTAACCTAATCAAAACTGGGGACAGCTCAGGCTCCAAACATTGGTTATTGCTATATATAAATACGTATTTATAATCTCAGAGCGTAGCTATTATTGATTGACATTTACTGAAGGGATTCTTCCCTATCTCAGTTGTATAGGTACAATGACTATATTTGTTGTAACGAATTGAGAAGAGAGCCAAATCTTGTAATCTGAAGCTATTCCTGGGCTTTTTTTTTTAGGAGGACATTGATTTCTGGAGACTATGAACATTATGTCAGTATTTCTCTTGAAGATATTAAAAGGTGTAACATGAGTGTAAGTATGTCTCTTCCAAGTGATACATAGAGGGCATTTTCCATTTGTACTGAGGCCAGAGTTTTGATGGGCATGTCCAGTCCTCAGAGCAAAGCCTTAGTGGCCAAACTCTGCAAGTGTTAGATTCAAAAATCGTATGTTCTTCTTCAAGAAAGATGCCTTATAGCTGTTTCATCATCTTGCGATGTCTATGAGATGGTTGCTTCCTTGTTCCAGAAAGGGAGCAAAGTGTATTCCTAAACCCAAAAATACAGTTGCTCAAAATCAGAGGTATTTTTAGAGGCTAAAAATGGCTTGAATTCACTTAATTTCTCATTTTCTCCACAACAATAAGACTAGAAACTTTTTGCAAAAAGTGAGTTTAGTGATCACAAAATAGCTAGCTACAGCTTTTTATCTGTAAGATGTCCAAGGACACTGTTGGATGTGGTGACACTGTGACTGTGGCCATGTGGGCATTTATTTTCTTTTCTCTAGAAATATTTGTTGTGTCAAGAAGGTCCCAGAGTCTAGCTCTGTCCATTCAGGAACAGGTTGCAGTTTTTTCAAGTTTGCATTACAGTGGTTAATGTGAAGCAGTGCTGTGGAGCACCTTTCACTATGAGTTTTATATACATTAGGCTTGACTGTGTGGAGCCAGGAGTTGGACTCGCTGGTCCTTGTGGATCCCTTCCAACTCGGGAGATTCTGTGATTATATGACTGAAGCTTCTAATTCCCTTGGTGGAGTAGCTGTGATCCATTTAAGGCAAGCTCTTTCTTTCAAAATCACACCTGCCAGTCTCTCACAGAACTGTAACATAAACAGTAAATATATAAACTAAGGAGTTTTGTCACCGACCTGGAAAATATGAGGCATACTTCAGCTAGATGACTTATTCTCCAATATGTGAAAAATATTTCCTGGACATACACTTTTTTGGGGAGGTGGTGATTGGTTAGTCATGGCTGAAATTCCCCAATTTTTGGAGCACTTTGTCAGGCACGGCTTTCTGTCCCCGGGGCGCTGCCCTGCTCCCCTCCCACCTGCAGTGCTTAAGGCTGGCAGGGCTGGCTGTGCCTGCTGGACGGACACACGTTACTTGGTAGAGAAGGAACAGGGAAAAGTGGGGTTTGCCTCCTCTTTCGATGGGGTGAATGGCGTTGTGCTGGCTTGGCCGTGAGCGCATGGAGGGGTGCTTTGCTGTGCGCCCACCGCTGGGGCAGGAGCTCTCCAGCCCACTTGGGGCAGCTCAGTCCAGCTGAGGCCAGCACCCACCACTGCTGCCTGTATCTGCCTGCCTCTACAAAGGAGACTGGAAGTATGTTTCTTTTCAGTCATAACTAAATGGCAGATGGGGTTTTGTTAAACTTAAAAAATAAATGCAATAAATGAAAATCTGCTTTTACTCGGGATTGAACTGAGCTGCAAAAGAGTGTTTTTGCCAAACTACTAACATTTGAGAGGAAGGTAGTGTCAGGCTCTTTCAACCAGCACATATGGAGCATTTAACAGACATGACCCCAGTCAATTTGTCAGCATTTAGGTTCCAGAAGCTTACCGCTGAAAGGACCATTATATGACGTTATACTTGCACATTTACAGAACATTCACTCAGCACAAGAGGCTGTCTCTCCTGTGGCACGGATTTAAAAATGGGCTCTTAGCAACTGAAGATTTTTGGGTGAATCAAATGAAGGAGTTGATGCTGAAGTAAATGGGTAAACATATATCCTTGTGAATCCAAAAGAGTAAACTTGTCCTCACTTGCCCAAGATGTTTCAAAAGATCAGGAAATTGTGTCCCCAAGTGAGAGGAGTTTGACAATACTACTGGGGATCATAAATGAGTTGCTGCCTCCTCAGCTAAACTGCAAACCCATCCTGGGGTATCAGTGATGCTTATAACTTACATAGATGCTTACATAGTCATCCTCTTCCCCCAAAGCGCGTCTTTTTAATTCCATTTGATTCCCACTGTGAAAGTTGCAAACACCATCCATTAGTCTCAGTGAAAGAAACTTGGGTGTCTCTGGAGAAAGCAGCCAGTCAACAGCTTTTCTGTTTGTGATCAGATCAGAGTTTCACTTGAGGCCTGTGAGAGTTGTTGTAGGCAAAAATTGAGGAAGTTTTCTCACAAACTGTTATTGGGGAACAGTTAATAACTCTGCCTCCCGGCTGGACGGAATGTGGCTGATCACCTGTGGTGTCTAATAAGGCTGCTGGAAGAACTGTATTCTGGTAAAGAGTACATCTGAAATCCTATTTCAACTCACTTTTATCACCTATGTCATTAGAGATGTTATTCATATGTACTTCTGAAAACTAAGTTTTCACGGGGGAGCATAAATTTCGAATCCCAAAGACCAGCGTGAGTAGTCAGCAATACTAACTCTGGTTTCTTACATCTTCTGTCTGTGAGTCGTCCTAATTAGGGGTATTTGCCAGGACTGGTAACTAGGAAAATAGCCGAGCAGTTTTTCCTATAGTGAGTGCACGTGTATTTGTCTTCTTTCCCTAAGCATAACAGGGCCCATGTCTGTGGGCTCATTATGCTGCCAGCACACTTTCCCTTCTTTTTTTCCTGTTGTGACTATGGAAGCATAACCATTGCAATTGTGACTTCTCAGGATAATTGGAGACTCTCCAGTTGGCTTCTCCACCTGTAACCACGTGGTCCCTAGTGGGCTGATATAGGTGTAAATGGAGACTCATTGTCTATATTGAAGGATTTCTCAAAACATATGCAAAGCAGCATTATATGAAGGATGGCCTCAAGCATATTCAGAGTTGAAAAGCAGGGAAAGCAGTCTTCTTCCTCACAGCTTGACGCTTACCTAGACTCTACTGTGGCGTGGGTAAAGCCTGTGGTTACAGTGCTGCTCCAGAGATCCCACAGCGGCGTGTGTGCAGCATCGCTCAGGGCCCTGCTGCTGCGCTGTGGTGCGTTGCACTGGTGGTGTCCCTGGCCCAGGGGATGGGTGCCCACCCTCGTGCCCATACAGCTCAGCAGACTCAACTCTCTTTCTACCATGTGCTTTTCTTTGGGATGTGTTGGCTTCTGCTTCAGTACAAATGTATTGCACTGCTGATAGAAATCAACTCTGTGAAGCAATAAATAGGAAATATGTTCTGTCACTTTGCCCAAGGGGAATCATATCATACCTTAGTTATCCGCGTATTGAAGGCCAAGCCTTAAGGAGAAAGAAGGTACATGGACGCAGTGTAAAAATATAGATTGCTTCTCTTAGTTCTCCATCTATGAACCTTCAAGAGCTTTACAAACACAAGCTCACTGAGAAGCTGTATACCCCAAGGAGGCAGGTAACACAGTAATAAAATCTGCCAAGCAAGTTTAGGGTCCAAAATCTTGATATACACCTCAGGGTTGTAAGAATTAAATAGAGCTGTTTCACAGAGAGACATTCTTCTGGGAGACTGTTTCTTATAGAAGCAACATAAGATTAAACCCTCCTTTTGTTCATTTTCCAAACTTTCGGGGTTTGGGTCTTTAAGCGGAATCAGAAGAGATTGCTATATAAACAACATGACCTCAGACCTTCTCTGGAGAAAGGTGTTTGTTTCGTATCATCACTAGAAACAACAGGGATTCTCCTGAGCATGTTTGAACTCTGTGCAGGTCTCCCTCAATGTCCCAAATGCTTCCTCCGCTTTTGGCAGTCTCCTCTCAGTGTTATTTTAATCTGAGATATCTCTTGAACAAAAGAGATTTTAAAGTACTCAGTAATCTGTGGTTTGATTTATTTTCCAGCTATTCTGATATCAAAGGCAGCATGAAGCAAAAATGATATGAAATGCAATAAACAGCTGTCGGGCCAGCTGTTGGGGAATCACTTGGGCCATGGGAGAGACGTAGCTTCACGGGTGAGTCCATCAGAAGACACAGCCAGTGATCCTTTGGTGCTTTCTTTCTGTCTAGTGAGCAGAAAGGTGCACACTGATGCACTCGTACGGAAAAAGCCAGAAATCACGAGGAGTGATGCAAACATCAGCACCCCTTTGCCCTGCTGCGAGGGAGGAAAGAACTGGTTTCCTGGCACTCTCCCTCAGAGACAGGTAGGGGCTGCAGGAGAGGCAGGGGATGTCTGCCCGACCCGTGCCTGGGTGCACGCTGTGAAGCCCCCCATGCAGTGTGGCTCAAGGTGAGGGAAAGGCAGACAACCTCAGTACACACAACTTCACATTATTCTCTAAAAGCCTTTCTTGCTACTAGTGCAATGAAGAGTAATACCCCACAGCAAAGGCATGTAAATAATTTCTTGATATTTTCTTTTGACTATGTGGTAACAACACACATAGTCAAAGAGCTGCCCAAGACTTTCTAAAGAGAGCTTCAATTTTTTATCATTCTTTCATGCTCTAAGAAAAGCCCTCTTTCTCTGTCATTTTCTTTGAACAAATTAATTTGCCAGCTTGTATAGCTCAGTGTGCACATACTTTGCAGAGATGTTGCCATCTGCCATTTAGTTTCTTTTCTAAGCTGTGATCTTAGACATACATTTCAGGGAAAAGGAAGCCAAGTGGTTGAGTTTATTTTCCCTTTGTGCGAACAACAATGGGAATAATTCCAAAGCCAGGCAGCAAGGCTGCCTTAAATGCCAACTGCAAATCACCTTTTCAATAAGGCATTAATTCATTCTATGAAAAATACACATGAATTTGGGAAAATAATTCCATTCCTGTTCTTCCCCCTGTGCGCTGGCTGGATCAAATAAAGGTCAAATAGCTTTCCAAAATGATCTGCTTTCAAATTTCTTATTTCTTTAACTTTTCCTAACCCCTATTCCTGATCATCTTCCCTCTGTCTCTACCCCTTGCCACACCTACCTCCTGCAGAAAAGGTGTTTTATTTGTTCATTCACATATGACAATATAAAGTTCATACGCTCCCTTTTATTTTTGGTCAGTTTAAAGATTGGCCACACAAATTTGCTGATGGAAGAGCTGCGGAGCAGCTGAAGGGGTCAGAGGAAGGTGCTGTGGGGTGCGTGGCAGGGCCAGGCTGCCCACCCTTGGGTCGTGGGGCAGCCCACGCTGCCCATGGGGACATCCTGCACCTTGGCTGGGCCATGGCCCTCCGGTAGCCAAGCCATGGCACTCCAGTGGCCAGGCCATGGCCCTTGAACAGCCAGGCCATGGCCCTCTAGCAGCTGGGCCACAGCCCTCCGGCAGCCAGGCCATGGCCTTCTCGCAGCCTGGCCACAGCCCTCCAGGGGACAGGCATCTCTTGGTGATGGGGAAAAGTGACAGTCCTCATGTGTGGGCAGGGGCAGTGAGGAGGAAGGGTCGCTTTGCCTCTCCTCAGCTGCATGTGGCTCCTCTTTGGAGAAGTGTGCTTCAGTGCCTGAGTGCTGCATTAGAGCAAGCTGGGAGATGGTTCTTTGTGCCTGCACCTGGGAAATTAGAGCCACGGTTTGTGTGTGTAAGCCATCACCACCACAGAAATATCCACGTGTTAACAGTCAATGATTATTTTTAGTCAGATCCATTCCCCAGTCAGATTTGCCTCCCAGCCATGCAAAAGTCTGGATCAACATAGCTAAGGGACATCAGGGGCCTGAAGCAAGAGGCTGGGGCAAAGCAGGGCAGACCCCTTTTCATGGCCTCACTCCTGCCTTAAATGACTGTGAGAGGGCTGAGGGCTCCCCTTTTTGTACCTGAGACTATAGCAGCGTCCCCAAGGTTTCCTTCCACCAGAATAAGACCATACAAATAGATCCTCTGTTCTTGCATCAGCTGAAAACAAGTAATGTAACAAAAAGCCTTTGCTTGCCTATTAAATATTTAGGTCGAACTTTCAGTGATGGCTGGGATGTTTTGGAAATCAATTCAAGTATTTGAGAATTAAGAAACAAAACAAAACAAAACACACTTATTCTTTTTTTGATTTTTTTAAAAATTTGTTTTCACAATATCTAATGATTCTTTGTATCCCTTGACTCTCCTGAGATCACTTCAGAACTTAAACTGGAAACATAATTGGATTTTAAAAGGAAACTTGTTCATGCATATAGCAGTTTTAAAGGGCATGAATAGTACAGTGTTTGAGAATGTGCCGCTACTTGAAAGATCAATGTGATATTCTGATTTTGTTGTAAAATGGAAACATGGTGAGGGGCTGTCACAAGCTTCTGAATCAGCCAGATTCTTTTTAGAAGCAGAAGACAGCTCTTGGCTCAGGTAGGCAATTCTCCCACACGTGCCTTTGCCAAAACAGAATGTGTATGTCAGGGCTTTTTTGCTGTTGTTTTTTCCTCCAGATGGTGTAACGAGGGATAGACTGCTTGTCACTTGCCAAGGGTTATATAATGTCGTGGCAAACTGAAATCCCAAAGCACAGTTTTGAAGATAGCATATCCATATCAATCACTCTCATCAGGTCCTTGCACTTCTCGCTTGTAGGGTCAAGCCTCTGTCATCAGGCCAACTGTATTAACAAGTTCCATCCAAATGTTTTGAGAGTGATGAAATTCGGTATGTTTTCACTCCAAACATTGGTCAAAGTGTCCACCATTAGGATGGTAAGAGCCAATGTGCAGCTGATCCTTTTTAGTTCTGTACCTCAAAGCTAAGTCACTACATTCCTCAGGTCGGCTTTGGTTTTGCTTTGGATCTGCCTGTGATTTTTCTCTAGTGTACAATTTACTTCCATGGTTGCAATTAAATCATTTATTACCTTTTGAAAAATATTTTGGCTTTGAGATTTCCCAGGAAACTTTAAAAAATAACTTCTTGCATCTAAATGAAGGTATATAATAAATAGTGATAAAAGTGAGGTAAGGTAGGTCACCAAATTTTCTAATTAGAGAGTGGGTAGTTTTTCTCTGGATTCTTATCTGAGTCTTCTTCCTGTTGACACTTGTCTTCAAACTAAACCTGGTATATACTGCACCTTCTCTAGGAACAAAATGGCAGAATGATTCACCTTCTCATTCTCAGGATTTTGAGAATGATTAAATACATTAGGGAAAAAGTTACCCCCTGGGAGTGGCGTGTATACACAATGTATTCACTGTAATCTAGAAAGCTTCCAATATGAAGAGGTTCGGAGACAAAAAAAAAAAAATGTTGGCGCAAGTCAATCATCTCACTCATCTTCCAGCTTTAACTTGTTCAACATAAACACATTTTGTTGCAGGGACTAGCCAGACAAAATGGTGGTGACTTGAAATTAGTGTACTGAATTTATGACAATAAAAGCAATTTCACTATGGTGATACAGTGTCTTTTTAATAAACTACTACAAATGTCCTTGCCATGTAGAAGGACAGAGCAGGATATTCAATATCGTATAATATTTTTTAGATATTTCAAAATGACAGTTTGTACGAAAAACACATGTAAGAATATTACTTTGCCATGAGCTACAAAAAATGGCAAGCATCCTCCAAAACAACAAGAACTGTTTTTTAGAGTAATCTGACAAGCTAAATGACAGTAGGCTTACTAATTTAGGATGTCTGGAAGTAGAAGAGATGAGATTTCCAACATCTTAGTGATATGAGAACAGACAAAATATACAGACTTTTTTTTTTAGGTTCCCTATATGCTGTTTTAGGACCACCAAAAGGATTTTCTGCCTCAGACAACACCAAATTATTATCTTGGCTGGCAGGAAACAACCTGTAAATTATGGTTGTATCTGACACACGTGGAAGAAAAGCCATCAGATTGTATCATATGTGAAAAATGATTTCTCAGTTGCCTTGGTCAAGTAACTAAAAGTTTAGACATATCATCTTTTAATTTGAGGAATGATGAAACCAGCAGTGACAGGAACAAAACTGCAAGTTTCTAAAAGTAGATATATTGAATTGAGAGGTAGGTCATTTGCCAGCCACCCCTGTAGATAAAATAAAAAGGAAGACAAAAAAGTTTGCTTTGGATCACAAAGCCAGAGACTGCAGCACAAGATTTTGTATTCTAAGACATCTACCCTCTGCCTGTACACCTCTGGAGACACCAAAGAAAGTCTTAAAATTTCAGCACACTCCAGCAGTTCAAGTTCTGGAGGGAGAGAGAGACTGCAGAGAGTTGTCTTTATACAGCTGACATCTGTAGCCTCGAACACCATTCATAAAGTAGGCCTCTATCACAGAACAGTGCCCCCAGGCATCTGCTGTTTAATAACTGCCCTTCAGAGGGAATGGGCAATCTTCCATAAGGATGGATTATGCATTTTACAGTCCTCATAGGAAACCACTCCAAAAAATAGGTACTAGAACAATTAAATCATCTCCGCTGGTGTCATCACCACTGGGTAAAACTATCAAACACGTTCTCTCTCATCCTGAACCTTTCATTCTTTGCCAAATGATGAGGCAGCTTTGGTGGGAGGGGAGGACGTTGCTTCCTCTGCTCCCTGGGTGAGGTTTGCTGGTGAGGACACCCTCACGCAGACTTAGGCGGCGGGGCTGGCTGTGTGCAGCTGCAGCATGAGGTCAGAGATGAGACCTGGATGTAGCAAAGCCATCTCTGCACTCCCTTCCTCTCATCTCCCTCCCACAGGCTGTATCTCACCAAGCCAAAATGTGCCAGCGCCACAGGAGCAAAGTGACGGGGGACGGGGTCTCTGCTAGTCCTTCCCACCCGAGAAATCCCACTGCACCCAGGGGGAAATGGAGGTGTGGATGGGGGGGCGTTCAGAGAGCCGAGCACCAATCTTTAAGTCTCTGAAAACCTGTGCGCAGAAGTGAAGTTACTTTATCAGTACTTTTCAGAAGTTGTTTAGCTGTAACTTTTTCTGATACATGCAGAAAAGTAATATAGCAAGGCATTTCAATTCTGCCTTTCTTTTCCATTTGGCAGTTGATCTCGAGTGCCTGCATAGCCTATTAAATTCATTTTGTTATAGCTTTACTATTGACATTTGAGATTAAATGCCAGGGAATGAAAGAAAAAAAAATTAGCACTATGACTTTGTGTTTCAATACAACTTTGTCAAGACCACAAGACTGTAACAACCTGCTGTAGTTTGTTATTTCAATCATTTCTTTCTTCCTAGGAAAAATACTTTTGATTAGCACATCTACTATCCCTTTATTACAAGTTTTATACAAAATTTGGCCATCTAAATGCAACTGAATTTAATGGGAGTGTGATTGCCTGGCGGTGTCTCGTTTCCAATTGCAGTGCTTGCATATCCCCTCTCATCCAACAAGCTATGAAGCAGGATACCCGTTCCATGGAAGCAGTGGTGAATGCTGGTGCCACCACACTGCCCAGCTTGGCTCCAAAGTGCAATGCAGTGGAGAAGAGAGTAAGCACGTTAAGGATAACTGTGTTGAGTTCCCCTCCATCTTTAATTGCAATGGCTGGTCAGTGTAGCAGTTTTAGCACAACAATTGTGACCAGGTTTCAGAAGTCAATAATGACTTTAGCTGCTACAGGTTTAGGGTAGCAGCAACATGAACACAGGTAGTGTTATGTTTTGGCATGCTTCCATGAAGCCAAATGTTCCCGTCCTGTGTCTCACTTCTAGAAGTGATAGAGCACACATACGTGCAGTTAAACTTTTTCAGGGGGTTTCACAGTCTGGGAAAATCCTAAACTTTCAAGGGCAATGAATGGTACAAGAGATGCTCAGTGAGGTGTTTATATTAATTGTGACTGCATGCAGCCTAATAATACACTTTCTGCGATCCTGCCTGATGGACGCTTTTTCTTGATGTCCAGTGGATATTAAGTAATTTAATGATCTGATGAGCAAGAGCAAGATGATTGCAGAAGTACTCTCAGCCAGCTAACACTGGGTATGCAGCTTATTTGCTGCTCTGCATTCTGTCAGGCATCACATCTGGGAGGAGTTCTTAGATTTACAATAGACGCCTGGTAATATCACCTGGAGTTTTCTTCATCTGCCCTTAACAGACACATCTTGAATTGAGTGTTATAGCACAGACTTTGCCCAAACAATGCAGCTGTTTGTATCTTGGTGCACAGGAAAAGACCTTCAGGGAACAAAACTAGCCCAGGTATCTCATTGCTGAGATCCGCTAGATGGACTCGGAGTTTGCATGCAGCTTAGAGTGCAGTGCTTACTCAGAGGCTAATGAAAGGGTTTTTGGCGAGGACCGTGGCTGTCTTTCTTCTTGATTTTGTGAGATTTTTTTGATTGCAGTCTGTCTGGACCTCGCTGTGTAAATAGCATTTACGCAACCAATGTTGTCAGAGGTTAGCTGAGGAGCGATTCTTCCTTTCTGCTGCTGGTTCTTCTCTCAGCTCTAAGATCATGTGCACATATGGATACAGTTCCAAGATACAGCCTTGACATTTAAAGATATAAATGAGTTGCGTCTCAAACTTCTTGTGCTGCTGGCATGCTATCATCTCTGTTTTCTCTCTACTGGGATGAGTCTTTGGATGTTTGCAAGCTCTGGGTTGCTTAGTGTCCTCCTTAAGGGCACACAGAATAGTATTAAATACTTCTGAATTGTCTGCACAGTAAGTTTCTAGTATGTTTTCAGGCCTGCTATGATATTAGTTATTTTTGTCAGCATGTGTTTTGAATTGAGCCTGGTCTGGTATGTTAGATATAGTCCTAAGAAATACAGCTTTTTACTACGGCCCCTGTGTTGCCTCATGGAAGGCTAGTTAACCACTGGACATCTGCAGCTCCCTACCAGCAGTGACTGCAAGGCCACAGACTCCAAATGTGAGAAGTGCAGCCTGTCTTCTCTGGAAAGTCTAATTTACCAAAGTCCTTTGAAAGTCCTGTCGATGCCTGGTTTTCTGCCTCCTGTGCCTATAATTGGCCTGGGCAGTGCATGCCTGTTTGTATCCCACAACACACAATGCTTTATTTCTCTGGTAAAAGTTATGCTGTTTAACTGATAAATGGTTCGATCCTGACAGACTAGATTTAGCAGTGGCAGCTCTTGGATTTTAAGAAGACGCAGAACACTGACTTTGTGAATGTAGCATCTGGCTATTCCAATTTTAACATATGATCCATTTAAAGAGCCACTCAGGCTTCTGGGATTTCAAATACCAGATGGGAATTTTATATTCCTTGTATATGGTATCGTATCTTGTAAATATTAAAATAAGCAGTGGCTAAGTCAAAGAGGACCCGCACTTTTCAACTCACCATTGACTATACATTCTTTTACATTACTACCTAATGGTCATTGTCACCTCTGTCCCATCACCATGTCCAGCATGTCTGCCTGTTGCTGCTATAAAATATTTTTTTAGAAGCAAGATGCTGTCTTCTTAATTTATTGGCACTATGGTAGCAGCTAAACTTTACAACAAATGGTAGCAAGGAACTGGACTGCACCTAGGTCAAGATTCTCATGTCCTCAGGCATTTTAATATGAACACCATTATTTTCAAAGTAAATAAGACCTTTAGAGTCCTTACTCTGCATTAGAAAAAGATCGATGTTAAAATTAAGCAGACCTCAAACCACAAACAAAATTGTAGAAATCCTGATGGTGGACTTCTGATGCTCCTGCATACAAGTCCACTCTGTTTTGTGCTTTGCTATCTGTCGTGATTTACTTGCAGCACATAAATGAGAGAAAGTAGTCAAAATAAAGTCACAATCAAATTCTCCCAAATGTCAATTAAGCTAGAGCAGCCACTGCACATACAGCTTTGTATCCTTTGTATCAACTGCTACATCTAGTCTGCACTGGGAAGGAAAATAGTCTGTTTCTGATGAAATGACTCTATAAGATGGATGGTGTTAGTAATGGAGATGTTGAGGCAGATGTAAAAGTAGATGTCTAGAGTCTAATATAACTCATTAGATAGTTGTAATAGCTGTTGATCAGTGCAACTTTCATTTGGGGGGGGGCTTTAGCTAAAAATCTGCATCTGATTTAATGAGGATATTGTTTAAAGTGATGGAAAAAATAATGATTGGAATTTAGAAAGGAATGGAACCCCAGCAGCCATGTAAATTCAGATCTGAATATCTTTAGATGTGAAAGTTTTTTTTTTTTTTAAATTACATTTTTAAGGTTTGAAATACTTAAATATATCTTATTTTTGATTTCTGCGTGTGACTAGGAATGTAAGCACTGAATATCTGGAGAAAGAGTGTCTGTTCACTTGAGACTTACAGCTCACTATTGCAGTCTCAAAAATTAAAATGCTCATCTGAACTCTAAATCTTTAAATATTTGCTTTTGTTTTCTAATAGATGGGGACATTCCTTTGAAAATACCAAATCACACAAGCTGCCTAACTAGACCTGAATTGCCTGTATAATGAACAGTAATCTAGGAGAACTGTCTGACTGTAATCCCTGTTTCTCATGATAAATATTCCGTATAGTCATTAAGTTATTGTAGTATGATACAGTTAAGCAATTAAAAATGAAACCCTTGTTATCTGACATTTTCAAATTGTGGTTTTGATGGACAATATGAAAACAGGAATAGTGAAAGAAATTTTATATTCCTCCCATTTAACTGACCTTCATCTTTATTTCTAAGTCTTCTGCTCAAATATCAAAAGATCTAATGTAATAAAGGATGACAGGAAGCACATCTGACAAAACTCTCTCTTAAGTCTTGTTGAATAAAACATTCACTGCAAATGCTTCTTAGTGCCAGCAGGTTAGCATTAAAAGTGTAATGATTTTAAAGCAAGCCTAAACACCTCTCAGACAAATGACAGCTCTAGATTTTAAAATTAAGATCTGAGATAAAGTTACAGCTGAAGTTATCAAAAGAAATGTACCCAGCAGTTGTCTAATGCACACTCTCATGACAGTGCTATTTGTCTATCAGAAAATCACCCGCGTCGGTGATCTAACACTGATGATGCTGGCACACACTGTGTAAAGCTGAAGGTCTGATCATATTGTCAGTCACATCGCCGGGGTTCCTGCCCTTCCATTTTATACAAAAAGTTCTCTTTCCAAATTTCTCTAGCACTGTTGGAGGGACTGTCTTTTCTGAACTTGGAACAAACAGTTGCTTCCAATCACTTGAAAAAAAAAAAAAAGCAAAACAGAAAAAAACAGCCCATAAAAGCTACTTTATTTTGCTTGTTTGTTTTCAGTTATAACCATGCTAAGTATTGAAAATAATGAAGTCTTATATTTTAGCAAAGCTGTTCTGGACAATGTTCTCAAAACCACACATACACATCGAAGCCTAATGGAAGAACATAAATTGCAGGCAGTTATTTGGAAATATCAGTGCTCGCTTCCTCTGTGAGGTGTGGGTACCAGGTTTGTAAAACTGTGGACTCAGTACAAGTGGAAGCTGACCTCAGTTGTGAGCTAGTCAGCGCATTTATACTTGTGTGTGCACGTGCACATAGGATACAAAGTCCTTTGCACAACTTTTCTAGCATTCTCCAGCCTCCCAAAAGCCGCAACACCAGGGCACATTGTCTCCTTCAGCCTCTGGTGTTACGGCTACAGAATCCTTTGTCTGTGTTTTATGTAATATGTTAGATTGCTTTGGATTGCTGTGAATATTTTTCCAAACTGAATGGAGGAATACAGATTTTTTTATGCTATCTCCAAGCACTTACAACGCAGGACTGTGATACAGGCTCCTTGCCATTGTTTGTTGCTCAGGCAGCATTCTCAAACAAGGAGGATCAGGGTCACTGGGATGAGAATGAAGGTTTCTGCGTCACCTTGCTTGCTTCAGGTTTCTCTTGGAAAAGTTGTCTTTCAGGGTATTATTTTTCCTCCAGTTTTCTAAAAGGCATATCAATTAAACTTGGAAATTTGAATGTAGACTTCAAATATCTATGTTTAAAAATGTTAAGTCAAATTCAGTTGAGCAACTCTGACCCAAAGTGTTTTTTGTTTGATGGTATCAAAGGTTCAAAATAAAATAAGCAGAACATTGCTTAAGTTGATAGATTTAGATTTAGAATTCTTTTAAAACTTCAAAAGAAAATGTGTCATTTTACTCTTAAAAGCTCTGGTGTCAGGTAATTATCTTAAAGTTGGGCTATTTCTTATTCAAAGACATTTCTGGTCTCATTATCCTTATGCAGACACAACTCCCATTGGAATCATTCTGAACTCTACTTCTGTGACTAGTGGGGGTTTGAAAGAGATGCTGAGATTTCCAGGAAGCTCATTGTTCCATTTCTTATGCTTTGCTCTGTCTTCCATTCCACTCCTCCTTTATTGTGGCAGACCTACTGCCCAGCTTTCTTTTGTTCCAAAAATCTATTCGTTCTTTTTAAGAGAACAAAACTAGAGGGGGGAAAAATCTCCGTATCAAAGGCAGTGAATATTTGTGACTCAGGGAAGGCTTCCTTTAAAAAGTTCCTTGAAAAAACTGCAATAAAATAAAACTGAAAATATATTTTGGGTGGCTTGCGGTGTACAAATCTCTGCATTTTGACCCAATCTGTTTCAAGCAAGTCTGTTAACAAGAATGTAATTCGTTTGATATTTACGTTGGTATAAGGCAGCAGGGAAGTTAACTAGATGCTGAGTCTATTCAAATTATAATTTCTCCTCACAGTAGATCATACAGCGAAATCATTTTTCCAGAGATTTCTCTCCCTGCCTCCTACCAACCCACTGTTTCTTGCCACTGTCATCATCAGAAACTTCTTACAGACCACAGTTTACCAAATAAACCAGACATTAGCCATTAAATAGATGCAAAACCACTACAAGAAGTGCTTCCTATCATGAAGAATCCCTGGCTCATATACACGTGATTTCCATGGTGAAATACACTTCATCCAGTACATTAGAGGTCCCTGTGACAACTCTTTAGAGAAAATGAAAGAACCCTTTTCACAGAGTTAATTTGTTCAATTATGTGAGAAAAGACAAGACCGAATAGTTATTAGAATATAGATTAATCTCTAACCTCATCCTTCCATGGAAGATGAGCCTAGAAAACCAATTTCTCAGCATTCTTAGATACAAATCATGTACTCAATAGATACATTTAAAAAATTTTTCAAGGCATGTTGCAGTTTTCTCCGTTAGACACCTTCAGTGTTGCAAAGACAATAATTAATTGCTTATCTGTTGAGCTTATCCCACAGGAGCTAATCATCTTCCTTTTTGCTGACATTCCCTTCTTCTCCAAAGGTGCTTTTTTCTTTCAAAAATTTTAAGTGATTACCATAATTAATTTAAAGATAGAGATTTGTTTGCAAGCTGTCCTTAGCCTGAAGTCTGTGGTTTCTTTTTCAGGCCTTGCTGGTGTTGCATACCTAAAACCATGTCTGTTTTATTGTCTGCTATTTAATACCCTCTCACAAATGTGTTACCTCTCCCTACAAACAGAAGCTTACTTAGAAAGTTCATTAACTAGTTCTCATTATCCTTCCTACCTTAAATATTTTTATCCCCATTTCTAGTGTTATGTAACTTGCTTTGCTTTGCATTGCAGGTTGGTTTTGTTTGTTTGTTTTCATTAGTCTAAGCTTTCCAGTTCAGGGATATAACCTGATTTAATAGGATCTCATTTTATGCAGTACTGACAGGATATAAAAAACAGAAATAATTGTCCATGAATGCTTATTAGTGCAAGTATATCTTGACTGGTTATTTAGAGCATTTTATTTCAAATTTCTCATTTTGATCTAAAATTTCTCTCCATATTAGACACTTACTTATTCAGCTTGTGAAGTGAAGCACTGAAAGTTTTGACGCTGCCAGTGGGTCAAGGAGAGATGCGTCACCAGCTAAAAGCCAGACTGATCATTTTTAGTTGCTACTGGCTACTAATTTGATGAACCTCATGTAGGAAAGAAGTAATAGGACATTTGTTTAATGTCGCCTAGCTTGCAGATGTCCTCTCCATGTATGAACAGAGAACTGACATTTCTGTTGTCAAGCTTAAGCTTAGAATCTCAAATTTGTGGTAGTTTGATACAAATGATTGTGTGAACTTTACGAAGATGATGAAAGAGAAAAAAAGTTCTACCCTTCACCAGAACATTAATGACAGACCAGATGACACGTCTTTCATAGAAAAAATAAGATTAAGCACTTTGAAAGCCAAGGTATTTCAATAGAAGTGAAATTGAGCTTTTCAGAACAGACTATCCAATCACCTCACATAGCAAGCAAATCACTCTGCTGAGTGATTTTATAATGCGGAATGTTTTCGGAGTGCTATTGCAAACTTTGTGTCATCCTCAAGTACAAACCACCATACACTTGCTATAGAAATGACCCTATTAGGGACAGCTGTACAACATAGACTGTCAAATAAAGCAGTACAAATTCTGTGCAGTAGCTGTGCTTTTTAAACCTTTCAATTTCATGAAATATACTTCTCTAATGATGCTCATGTTGTTATTCCAATAATAGATTACATCCAATCACTTGAGGATTTTAAAGCTAGTCTGGAAAAGCATCGGGAATTGTAATTTATTATGCATTTGCAGTCAGCTGTACTAAGTGAGCTGACAGGCTTTCCCTCCTTCTACAGTCTTTTGGGTCACTTTTACCATTTAGCCACAAACTTGGAAAGAGAGATGCCAGGCAGTTCTGTGCTCTTCTCACAAGCGTGCCGGTGATGATTGCACTCTCTGACAGTAGCTACTGTCCTCCAGTTCAGGGACAGGCAGTTTTGAAGGGTGGGGAGAAAGGAGGCTATGGGTATGTTGTTAATTGTTTTTACTTTAGAGCTTGTTAGTAAGAAAGTGTCATTGCTTGTCAGAAAACATAGCTATGTCTTTTTTTTGAGGGGTGGTGATAGTGAGAGGGGGAGTATTGGGAGGTGAAGGTTGCAATCCTTGGAGAGTTATAGAAGCTTTAGGGCAATGTGTGTCATTTTTTGAGGGTATATTCCTCAAAGAAACCTGGGCTTCCTCTGATTCCTCCTCATGGCCAGCCACAGCCATGTGGCTCTAACGCACAGTGTGTACAGGGAAAGCTTATGTCTGCCAGCAAAAGGCTCTTTTGCCTTCACCAGCTGAGGCTGTGCCTGTCAGTTGACTCACCCTTACTGTGACCCGCTTTATTCCTCTGATTCTGTGTGAGGAAAATGGGCCTAAATTCTTCCAGTATTATCTAAAGCATTTTGAATGATTGTTTCCCATTATTATTGGAGCCTTACTTATCAGCTCTTCATAATCCTCTACAAACATGGTTTAATAGAAAGCATAGGGAAGAGAACAAAGCAATCTAAATCTCCGTGTGGCTTTGCATCAGTGTGTAGTATAGGCAAAGGACAAATCCCCCAAAGCTGCGGATGCCCAGTCGCAGGGCTGACGTGCCGTGAGGACAGCACCATGCTTTCTCAGGGCTGGGCGACCAGGGGGTGAAGTGGATGCAGGCACAGGCATGCCCTCAGGGCGTGGGCTGGGGCCTTGCTGCCCGTAGGGTCTGAAGGTCGATGGCAGGCCTACCAGCTGCAGCAGCGAGTGGCTGACTGAGGTGGTTTGGCACACAGCAGCCATTTGTTGCACTGGCAGAGACCCCGGACATTGTGGCCTTGTCTGCGTGCTTGAGTGAAGCAGTTTTAAAATGATCTTTATTTGCTACTGCAAACGGACAGAGGGGGTAATTGCCTTTGAACGTGATTCTCACTCCCAGGGCTGCCGAAGCTGTGGGACGGGAAGGGGAGTGAGGATGTGAAAATTCAAGCTCTAAAGATTCCCTGCAGAGCCTGAAGCAGTTTTATCCTTTCACTGGAGCTGGAGCAAGCTTTATTTTCAGTCATTATTTAGTGTCCTAGCATTTGCTTTGAAACACTGCTTTGTGGGTAGGTTATATAGCATGGCTCTGTATGTTCTCTCTCCATAAGAAATGTTTCCAAAAAAGGCCCTTAAATTTCCCTTTACATCACTTGATTTAAATTAAACAGTGGAACCACGACATGCCGTAACCATCCTCTAACCTAAAGCACAGCAGTATGGTAGTTTATTATTATTTTTCATTAACTTGATAGTTTGCAGTACCAAATGGAAATGTTTACAAATGAGACACAGTAAAGCAGAACGCAGTTATAAGCAATGTACTTTTACTGCTCCTTTGAACAAATTTATCTTTATGCTCTAATACAATAGGATCAGCCTTGACCTCTCACTTCCAAATGTTGTCATTGTATCATAAATAGTGAATATAATGTTCTATATACATGCCATAACTGCAGTTAGACTTGTTCTCATGCTGCCTTGTTTCACTGAAGTCAATGAGGTTACATGGTTAACTGAGAGCAAAATGTACTCTTTCCATTTAGACTAAAATGGCAAATTATAGCTCTGATTGCTTCTGGGAACACAGTGAAAGTCACAATAAAATTAAATTATAATTTATGCATTGACCTGAAATAAGAAACTTTGAGCTCTCAGGAGTTTTACAGAAAATTGCAACTACTAGTGTTGAAATTTTGGGCCTGTTTCTTCATTGCATCTTCACCACCTCATTACAGCTCATTACAGAACTTGAGATCTGATACTACTTTTCATACAAGAGGAAAGCATTTTTTTTTTGTCAAATGAACAAAGTAAAGTGTGTGGGACTCATTTTTACCAGAGAATTAAAAAAAAAAAAAGGTGAAGAGGAAAATTACTTTTGTAATACTTTTTTTTTTTTTAAGCAAAACTAACATTTCATAGTAAAATACCAGAACAATGACATTATCATCATCACCATCACTACCTTAACTCTGAATGAAGATGATCCTTATTTACACAAGTTAGTATGTAACATACAAGCTAGCTGCCTTAGATGAACATATAGGATTTTTTTTTTTTTTTTTAATGTTCATTCTATGGTAATACAGTATGACCTCACAGAAAAAAATGGAAGACTATTTCCTCAGATTTTAACACCTTATCTGAGTGTTATAAATAATATTTCCTCAGATTTTAACACCTTATCTGAGTGTTATAAATAACCTACATGTAAGTTTTAAAGCCCAGCTTCTGAGGAATTTATTTTTTTTTATTATTTTATTTTTTATTTTTTTTAAAGTACAGAGTGCCAGCAGCAGTTGTGGTTTATCAGGCACTCAGAAGAATGGACTAGTTTCTTAGCCTCACTGGACCTGTCTGCCCTGGGCCACAGCTGGATCCCAAACTATCACTGAATTTTTAATTTAATTGGGCAAGTGCTGCATCCCTCACCAGGACAGTGGACAAACATCTTTATGATAAAGTGAAGCATCCAGTCTCTAAGAAGTGGTGCTTGGCAGTAGTATGGAGCTGTGCAGCCTCTAAGGGACAGGCAATGCTCTGGGGCACATGTGGGGTATAGCAAGTGGGAGACGTGGTGAGATGATGATTTTGTGCAGATCTCAGAAACTCAGAGGATTTGGTCTAAGACATAAATTAGGGTAAAACAAACTGAGAGGAAGATGGATTGATGTTGTGTGGAAAGTCACTGGTATAAATATTGATTCTGAATAGGAAGGCATGATTATCTCCATCTGTTCAGCTTTATGTAGTAAAAAAACCCACAATAATCTGGTTTTAGGTATCAGTATATTTCTGCAGAAGTGGATATTATGCATAGAAAAACTTTGGACAGAGAATCTACACTGAGTTACCCCTCCATGAGCAACTATGGCTAGTATCACACTGATGGACCTGTCAGTGAGTAGGTGCATTGCATTGCCCCAAGTTTTGCATACCCAAAAAGTGGAACACAGAACCCCTTGGCTCTGATCACTTTCTACTGTACACAGAAGCTGTATGGGCCTTCCTGAATGCATGCTAAATACACATTTTTATTCTGGCAACTTCCTTTCTTCCAGAGACTCATAGAGCTACTAAATGCCCCCAGCTACTTCTCTGCTTCTCACCTCACAGAGAGCAAATGTAGTCTGGTTAAACGGATCAAAAGGAAAATGGAGCTTGGCCACAAGAAAAACAAGTTCTATAATTGATTGGGTCAAGAGGAGCTCAGGGACACCTGCTTAGATGAAAACAGTACGACATTCACAAAAGAGACAGGAAATCTGATCTAACACTGCTAAAACAACTCAGGAGTTTAAGAGATGCAAGTTAAAATGAAGGTTAGAGTCAAGTGTGAATAGCTGAAGCTGTGGAAGGCCAACCTTTGCGTGCTAAGGGCCACCTTCATTCTCAGCCAAGTAGATAGGCCAGACCACTACATTTACCTGTGAAACCTCCTTGATGCAACCAAGTTCTGTGTTTCTCTGGCTGGCTTTCTTAGCTGACACCTCCACCCACCTGGCAGACTCAGGTCACATCAGGCTCCTGGACTATATGTTGGCCATCATTACTTGAAAAGTGTGTGAATTTGCAAGAACATGCGAAGCAACAACAATAAAAACAGCCTCATCCTTCTAAACATTAGAAATGCAGGAAATCATGTCTTAAAGTTGCAATTTTCAGGGAAACCTCTTACATTCTCTCAGCTGCATCTGCAAATGTAGCTGAATAATATATTCTTGACACACTAAGAGCAAGCCAGAGTGCTGCTGATGCTATAAGGAAAAATCTGAAACTGCCTGTAATGTTACCATGCCTGTAATACCAAGTATGGCCTTTATGTCCCTCCTCCCCGTACTAATGTTTTTATGATTTTGTACAAGTGCTCAGATTCAAGCCCCCAGTAGGATTCTCCTGGCAGGCAGAAATCGATGCAGCTGCCTCTTGCAGTTGCTGGTAAACAGGTAGTATTGGTCACAGGACACTGGCAGGGGAGCTGTGTGAATGGTGAGTTATACTCCCCATTTATGACCTCTTGGGAGAACCACAGACATCTGGAACAAATTAGAGCAAATGGCTTTAATGAGTTCAAGACATAGAGTAGAAAGTCAGTGCCCACCAAACAGCGGTATAGCTGGAGGGAAACCTCAGTGATGTCAGTTCCCAAGGTGTCAGCAGCCTCAGCTTTCATCTAAACGATAGCTGCTTTGCACAGTAGTAAATTAGTAAGGCAAGGGATGGGAGAACTAGCCATAACCATCCCAGCTTGTAAACTGTGCAGGTGTGAGAGAGAGTAAAGGATTATTAGCCTGTGCCTGTTAGTTACTCACATGTGGGTGGGAAAGCGACATGATTCACTGAACCTATGGCTAACTGTGTAACACATTTGTGTGTGAATGTTTATGAATGTGCATATAGAGAGAACTGTATAAGCATATATAAATATGATTAGTTGTGTTTGAATGTTACAGTTTACCTTGAACTTTGAAATTATTTTTTTCGTTGAGCAAGCAGAAAATTCTCTTTTTTAGGATAGCATGAGATTATTACAACAGTTTTCTCAGAACAAATCTCCAGAAACCAATCTTGACCTTATTTTCCAGACTTTGGTCAAAATAAAACTGAAGCACTTGACAGCTACATATTAAATGACAACTTTGCACAATAATTTTCCAATGAATTTTGCCTAATTGGCTACGACTATATATGTACCTTCAGGTTATTTGTGTTTTTCTGTTATCTGCATTTTCCATTTAAGTGTTACAAACTAATAGTGTTTCATATGTTGCTCTCATCACAGAAAATTTATGCTTTATTTTTGTGAAGGTGTTAATTCTCTTACTCTCCAGGTTTTTAGTGGGCCTGCAGGAAAGAATAGTTCTGGTTTTGATTTATTTCAAAATGAGCTTGCTGAGGGCTGGATTCAATAATATAATCCATTTGTCTTAAGCACTGCAAAGGCGCATGCCAAAGCCCTGAAAATCAATTTTTGAGAGACAGAGAGAAGTTGCATAGCTGTGCAGAGGTTTTAGCAGTTCAGGACTGTGAGGATGTTTTTTTTTCTTGAACTGTTCTCTAAATGATTATAGATTTTGTTTGTTTGTTTTAATAGGATGCTATCAAGTATTTAAGGCTCTAAATATGGACCCTGTAGGCAGAAAAATGTGGAAGATGTTTATAAGCCCAAATAGGAATATGTTTCTGAATTTAAAATAAAATCAGCCCGAATAGGAATATGTTTCTGAATTTAAAATGAAATCCGATCAAAGCAGATTGGTTAGAATTTAAGATCTCTCCGATAGAGCTGGAAATAAAACCTGAACTGGGATGTGCCATTAACTTAAAATAGTTTAATGCTGTGCTTCTCTGCTGACAAAATGCAAAATAAGAATGGCATTGCTGTCAAAAAAAGTAAATCTGGAACTAAATTTAGGGATGATCTGAAAAGGCTGATAGCACAGCATGCATGCAAAGATTGAAAAAAAAAAAAGGTGGTGGGGGGGGGGGGGGGAACAAAGAGATATTTTTGTCTCGGTGGCATTGCCTTGACCTCAGGCAGTGCTGCCCCCCCTCCAGCAAGGCTCCTCAGGGTGGCCTCTGCCCCCACACGGGGACCCGCCAAGGCTGAGGCCTTGCCACCCAAGCCGGTGGGAGCTGTGTGCCGGCCCGCCGGCCCGCTGGCCAATCAGAGCGCAGCAATCGGCCGTTGGGGTGTCTGTGGGAGCCCCGTGTCCGGGGAGGAGGAAGGTGCGCCTTGAGGGGTGGCGGCCATTTTAGGGGTTGAGGTGCTCTGATGGCTTGAGGTGCTGGGGCTGTTGTGACTTTGCTTGGTCACCAGCAGAGCTAGTCCCATCTAGGCAGGTTTAATCAAATTATAGAGGTTTATAAAGGTATTCATGTGTGAAATTGTTTCCAGATTTGTGATGCAAGTTTAAGAATGAGAATGAGAGTTGGGGTCCTTTGAGTTATTCAGCCCTTTCCTCAGCCAGAGAAACTGATGTCCTGTGAGACAAATTGATCCCAGATTTGAGTAAAGCCTGACTGTCTAATCATGAAAAGTAAACAGGGAAGGTCTCATGGATAATATTATGCAAAGTACAATGAAGGAACTGAAGTACGGTTCTGATTTGCAATACAACAGGGAATATCTCAATGGTTCCTGTTTCGTTTGCTTCTGTGGAACGAAGTCTGGATGTTCTATATGTGTATTAGTTATATTCTAAATAAGCCCTTAAAATGTTAACTTTCAAGTGGATTTGCTTGAACAGAATAGACATGTTCTATTCGTTGGAAGACTTCACAACATTTGGTGATAATAAAGCTGAAAAATAATTTAAGTAGACTTTCATTAAATATGAGAGAATTAATCCGCATTTCAGGATAGATTTGCATGGTTTTGAGGAAGCTTTTGTGGTTGAAAGAAAGTGAAAAAGAAGCTCAAAAGTAAAGAATTATACAGCAGTGAGACTAGAAAGCCACTAGGAATTTAATTCTATAAATCCTGTAGGATTTACACATGGCAAGATTTCAGGTGATGAAAAGTTTTTGTTGCCCTATTGAAGCTGAGCCCCTGTAGTCACAGTGGAAGTTGGAAGTTTTACATTTTCAAATTGCATTCCTAGATCCAAACATCTTCTCTGAATGGAAATCTGTCATCATGAGTTAACCATAAATGCATGTTAGGTTATGCTGCTGTCTTCCCCACAACCTGCTCAGCTGTCTGGTATAATGCCCAGTGCTGAAGACAGGTTCCATACAACGCTACTACTTGAGAGCAGGTGAGATAATAGACTACAGTGCCATTTAAAGGCAATGAAAACTCACATTATATAGAAGGCATAGTGCAACATTTTCAAACCATGAATTTATATGAATTTATTTTCACCCCCCAGAACAGCAAATCTGTTTCTGGGCATGTCAGATGGAGGGAGAGCACATGAGGTATGCCACCCTACACATGGCTGCATGCAAGGAGATTTGCTTGAGAGGTGTTGAAAGACTGTTGTTGTCTCACGTGTAATAATGATACGTTGGACTTAATACATAAGTGCACATGGTATGCACTTGTCCAGGGCCTCCAGATGCCTATGACAACCCTTCAACTTGTTGAAATGTTAGTATTGCTGTGTCCTGTTGTTTGAAATGGATCTCTGTCTGTTTCATTTGTGATCCTGCAGACGGATGGATATACATGAAGCAAATGAACATTTTTAGATCAAAAGTAAACCTATTCATGCACAGTCTTAAGACTTTCGGTAGAGGGATTTTACAACTAAGGTGGGGCACCTCTTCATTCTATGTCCCTTGTATAAATAAGATGGATACCATGTAAAAGATGAAATTTAGCAATATATTTGCTAAATTACTATTTTTTTCCCATTTTTAATTTCTGAGTGATAACTTTTAGCAAATACACATTTTTAGTAGTGGTGACTGTGCTTGTAATGCTTTAAGAGGCATGAATTGTAGCATTAAATGGAATTACTTATAAATAATGAAAATTGACAGTATAGTTTGCCTAAAAAGTAACTAAATGGGGAATTCATCAATATATATCATCTTAGTTGTGCCTACAGCTTGTGGAATGAATAATTTATATGATTAGTGTAGTCTCTTTCTGTGCATCATCAATAATTAGATTGTGATTTCTTAACAGTTTTCATGTTTATTTAATAAAATGTCTTTTGAGCTTTTATCTCAAGAACTGCAAATTTTCAAAAATTAAGCTGTGCTACTTAGCTGCGCTTGGTCATATAAGTAAAATCATAGTGCTTTAATTGGATAAGGTTGCAAATGTTTCTAAAACAGTTTTGTGTGTATGAATTTACTATTCTGTTTCTGTGAATACTCATACATTATTTTCAAATTTGTCTTCTATTTATGCTAACAAAACTCAAATACCTGGATATTCTAAAGAAATGCTAAAGTGTTCGGAGCAAGTCAAGTAGGTGATTTTAAAATCTAAAACAAAACACTGGTGGTACTTTGAGAAATTAAAAAGAAAAATGGCAATAAACTTAACACAGTGGACTGGGCATTTACTCAGTCATTTCCTAACTAGTATTAAAATTGAAGAAATACTGAAGATATAATAAAGAATATGTTGACTGAAAAAAAATGAGTTACTGTAAGCCTTCTGAATTATACAGAGTTCTGAATACATTGTGGGGAAGATGAAAAATTCTCTGTTGAGTACAAGTGTGATTCTACTGCTCTCTCACCCTTCTGTTATTTTCCTTCTTTTTAGGAGAGGATTTCTTTGTATTATTTTCTGCTTCTTTAATTTATTTATTGTGTGATTTAGCAGCTGGGTCTCTGAAACAACCCTAACAAACTCGAACAACTTCATAATATGTTACCAATAATAATATATTTAACAGTTGCAGAAGTCCAATTACTTTTTTTTTTTTTTTTAAAGTTAGGAATCTTTAACTAAATTAGAGGTTAAAGGCAAAAAAAAAAAGGTGTTTATAACCCAGACCCTGCAATATCTGTTATTACAGATGACTATATATATATAAGTGTATATATATATTTTTTTTTTCCGAGGGTCCACTTTACAGTGGATCTTGACAGCAATGAGTCTTGACAACAGCTCAAAAATGAATCTGCTGGGATGTTTTTGATCTGGAACTGTACTGAAATCACTGCAGTGTACTGATTTATGGGTAGACCTACAGATGGCTTTACTTGTACAATTTTACCCTATCTTTTAAAACCAAAACTCTTCTATCTATTTCAGAAATTACTGAGGCTTCTGCATAAATATTTCATTAGGTAAATATCTGAAATGCAGATATTCAAGGAAGCTAATATTTTATTTTACATCATTCGCTCAGGTATAATATGGACCAACAATGGGACACAATGGTCATTAACTTCCTACTTTTCCTACAAACCTCATCTAAAGGACGCAGTGAGGGAAAGATAATTCACAGCTGGGATACCTTTGATTTCCTCAGCTGCCACTTCATATCAGAAAATCTTAAGAATCAGGTGGGTTTGATTGACTATCATACTACCAGAGAGGTATATTGCAATTAGGAAGCCGAGAAACAAATGCAACTGTTTGCTGGTCAATGAAGCATGAGATTAAAGGCTGATGTCCAAATGTGAGAATCCAATTAGCAAGATGATTTATGTCTGTGGTACAAAAGTAAAATGCTGCTATTTATGTAATGAATTCTAGCATAGTGGGGTTCTCTTACATGTAAATTACAGAAAGATTTATTGTAATTAAATATGTATCTGGAATAACAGTATATGGTGTTATAAAGAAATGGCTCATGAGAAATGCAGTACAGAAGTGGTGCTTGTTCTTTCACTTTCTGTTGTTTTCCACACTGAAAAATACATACCAAGGCCTCTAGTGATGTACGATATTATGAACACTGCAGTTTCATAATTTCTGATAGGTTTGGGGATACTCTGACTCAGTAGATACACAGTAAAAAAAGGCACAGAGTAGAAAATTCAATCTGTATAAAGAATACACAGTAGGAAGAGCCTTTTCTTATGCAGATGTTTGCAGTATGAGACTGCTGCATTTTGCAATGGTAACCAGTTTGTGGCAGTGCACCAATGCTTTGGACATTACTGTGATCTGTCTCCCAGAATTAAGCCAAATAAAGGGCAAATAGTACGTTCTTCATGATAAGTTCCTTGAGAAATAAACCTATGAAACTTAAAGATTGCTTGAGAAGAGAGATGTGATCCTGTAAGAAGAATGTTGTTAGGGGAAAAAACTTGAAGGCTATGGAGTAATTTAGAGAGAGGTTTATTTCACAGTTCATTTATTTGGATAATTGGGATTTTACAAAAGGAGTTTGGGGAAATGTATTAATTTCTTTAACTTGACTAAATGTGTACAGTTTTATGATTTTTCTCACTTTATGGAATAATGCACCATTCTGATTTCCTTTTGGTGACTCCCTAGAAAGTGTTTATGACTCCTTAGGATCATAGCCAAACTGGGCAGGTCAGAATCTAAACACGTTTGTCCACTGTCTGCATGTAATAACGCATGAGAATGGAAAAAGAGGACTGTGCTATTAGTTGTGGAGACTAGAGACCTGTTTTTGGATGACCATGAAGAAACAGAGCTGAGGGAGTATCATGGATTCACTCATCTATCCATCTTAGTAGAAACATGAGACGTATATTATGTGATACACATATGTGTAAAGAGAGGGGAAAATTGAGGATAGATGCTAGTCTTTCAAATAGTGTAGGGAATGTGCCTTTGTATGTACTTATGTGTCGGTCTGTTAAGTTGACCTGGACACCAAAAATACTGACATCAACCAGATGGGACACAAAAATCCAGTATGCATCGTGAACCCTACTGAATAGCTGTTCTTATTACTTTGAGCAGAAGACGTTAAATGTGATTAAATACCTTTCTAAATGTGACTACAGAGATTTTAAAACCATATTCGTTCGAGGTATTATGAAAAGAAGTCTGTCTAAAGGAGCAAGTAAACATATTCCATATTAAGCAGCCTCTATGCCAACTAAGCCTGGCCTTGTGATTTCTTTTTGTCATTGTTGCCTTGATCTCACAGTCATGTAATTAAGTGTTCCTAATTATCAGCTTATAAAAGGGGACTTTGAATGAAACTGTTGAGAAATTTGGATGAGGAAATAGCATAATTGTATGGTTTCATTGTTCTTTGATCTTAGCAGTGCTTGCTTCCTCCTCACAACCTATCACTGTGTGGTCACTTTCCTTCATTGCAAGATGCTGTTCTCATCTTGTCATGACATCTGCTCACAGTCTTTGTTATGGATTTCACTGCAATGTCATTCTTCCAGATGCTGCCAAAGGCTATTATTCTGGAGGAAAAGTCTCTTTTTTTAAAAAAAAAAAACAAAAAACACCAATTCAGAAGATGCAAACATGAAAGAGAGCATTAGTGGTCGTAGTCATTTTTGAGTTCTGCTTTGCTAGATTCCTTGTTTTTATAGCATGAAACAAAACTTCATTATAGAGCATGTGGTTATTATGACCTCTCCTGACACTGTTTGCTATTTTCCAGTATTATGGCAACATTTTTCAGTGAACAGGAGCTTCCTGGAGTTATTCATAGCGTCAGTACTAGTCACCACAGTACTGCTCGTTCTATAAAGCTAGCAGAGAGCAAGCTCCGTTTCTTTCTCTCCTGTTACTTTCCTACCTAAAACAAACCAATTAAAAAGCCAAAACTTCACAGTGAAAGTTTCAGATTTAGTGGTAAGTTTTTGCACCACTTTAACTCATACTGTTATAATTTAGGAAAATATACTTCTACTCAAGGGAAGAGATTGAGAAAGTGAGTGTCAGGTGGGAACTGAATACCACAATTTGCACACTGAACAGTCTCGACCTTATAGATGGCCCCTTTTCTGTTGCGGGTAGTACTTGCAGTATTCACTACGGCTTCCGAAAAAGGCATAATATAGAGAATGACCTGGTTCTTTTTTAACCCTGTCTTTCCTTTGCTTCTTTATCTCTGGTACTTCATGCTTTCAAAAACCTCCTGCCTAAACTGCAACTACAGATTTCAAAATTCCCTCTAAATAATCTCTTCTGTTAAAAAAAAAAACAGGTTGTCTTTGTATATAAGCTACATGGATACATGTCTGTGCAGAAAATTTTCTAAACTCCTACTTAAGAGGAAGACAAATGAAAAGATATTGGCGAGGAAGCATAAAACCATAGGGGACACAGAGAACAGACTTTCTGTTTTTAACCAGTCAAATTATAAAAATCTTTGAAATATGCAAAAAAAAAAAAATTTTTTTTTTTTCCAGAGGTTCAGTTAGTTATTTCAGACTTTCTAATGTTGTAATACCTGTGTTGGAGTCCATTTTCTTAATTTCCTAAGATCTTTGCTATTTCTTGAGATGCAGGAAAAAATCAGTGCATTTTAAAATTTATATCCCCTCTCTCTCTCTCTCTTTTTTTTTTTTTTCTTAATTGAATAAATCTTCCTGACAGGTGAGGAAATAGCAATCTCCCTGCTGTGGATATAAAAGATATGCCCATCTTTGTACTGAACCTCTAGATCTTATGTATGTTATCATAATAGACTTTTACAAGTGAAACATGGAATAAAGCTTTCAGCAAATGTTTATTTTAAATGCACTGGCTTTTGAAACCTGAAGTGAGTGTAAAAGTAATGAAATGCTTTATATTCAGCTTTAACACTGGGCAGTAATAATGGAAAGGAAATATTCCTGCATTCAGCTAGGTATTTCAAATTTAGAATTATTTATGCTAGGCAGGGAAAATAAGAGCTGAAAAGGTAGTTTAGAGATAGCTATGATTTTACTAGAAGAATTTGCTTTTCAAGGTTGTTTATAGAAGATAATCTGATTTTTTTTTTTTTTAATATTTTACAGAACAATGATGGTTTGTAATATTAATTGGGAAATTCCAACTAGTTCCAGTTCCATTGTAACTGTAGGGCCAAACTCCAAGCTCTGTGTAAAGTGTGCATCCTTCTACCAGACCATATCAGCTTTGAAAAGTCTTTAACCTCTCAAAGTAATTTCTATAAATCCCAGCATGAGTAGTTTGAACTGCTATTCCCTGGAAGTTCACAGTAATTTCTTTCATTTATTGAGATGTTTTACCACTTTTCTGTCCTGCAGGAAAGGCTTGCTCTCTTCTTAGTCTGCTTGACATCTAAAGGATGTGATATTGGACAGTTACAAATGAACCTTTGGCTTGAGGGGAGACATCAGGCTGACTGAGGTCAGTCCCATTGAACTGTCTGCTACATAAAAATAGAGCTGAATTAATGTAGATTTGAGTAGCTGGACTTGTTTTACATCATTTCTGAAAACTAACATACGCACGTATGTACGTCTGGAAGTACACAGAATAAAATGACCTCAAGTTGCACCAGGGGAGGTTTAGGTTGGATATTAGGAAAAATGTCTTCACTGAAAGGGCCGTGAAGCATTGGAACAAGCCAGTCACTAGCCCTGGAGGTATTTAAGAGATGTGTAAATGTGGTGCTTAGGGACATAGTTTAGTGGCAGGCTTGGCAGTGCTAGGTTAACAGTTGGACTTGATGATCTTAGAGGTCTTTTCCAACCTCAATGATTCTGTGATTCTATGAGTACCACGAAATGACAATGTCCAGTACTCAGTAAGTGTTGGAGATGCAAAACACCCATTGTTTGTGTAACTTATTAAGATCAACAGGCATTTTGCCACTCACATCCACTGAGCTGATATCCACTGTCAGACAGAATACTCACCATAAGTTGAAAATTTTTTGTGAGCTTGCTGGTTTACACAGTTTCTTCAAAATTTCAGTCATCCATAGCAAACCAAAACATTATCAAATTTGTTGTCAAATGAATAAGCAATGATGCACAAAGAATGTATTTTAGATCCCAGATTGTTAGGAGGTTATTTAGGCTTACATGGACTAATATGAAAGTAGGCTCTTTCACATCTGTCCAGAAATATAAGAAGATATTTTGAAGTGATGCTTCAGTATTCCTGTATGTTTTTTGCCTAACAACACATGCCAGCAGTGCCTTTCCTACTGCTGCAGATATTCAGAATGCATTGTTTAGATGACCATAGCCACTGACTACTGGAAGATATGAAACAGATGCATAAAATCAATTAAAGTGTTCAGCAGTAGTGAAAAACAGCACAGGTTAGAATATTAGAAGTGTTGTATATAAGAAAATATAAGTTTAAAATTTCTAATGCTCTTTTTGCTAATAGTGTTGCTGTATAGACATAAATTGCAAAGACAAGAAAGATCAGAAGTCCAGAAAGAAAGCCAAGAAAGAGTCCTAAATATTTAGCTCCTGTGAAAGGCAAGTTTGTTTTTGTGTCATGGACTACTTCATAAATATATGTTAAATTTCCTTGATAAATTTTGCTTTTATATGAAGCATGATGACTTCTTCAGTCTTAGCTTTAGCTGCAATCCTAACTCGGGCTAACAGGTAGGTTCTGTAAAGGTGTGGAGACAGCTACAAATGAAGAACATCACCATTCATTGCTAGGCAGTGTGGCACCCCAAATTGCCATCACCTTCAGGCACATGCGCTGAATTTGGTGCTTCACAGGGGTGGTTGGGAGCCTGTGGCAAGCTGGGAAAATAAGAGACAGTGCATAGAAGGAAGGCTGCAAATCTTTCATGTTTTCAAAGTTTGAGCCCTTCCAACTTAAGACATTCATCTGATCCTTGCTATACTGAATCACATATACACCAGAAAGAGAGAGAGAGAGAAGTAGTCTCAGGAGCAATGGGGTTGTTGGGAGTAGGAAGAGAAGAGAGCAACTTGTGAGTTCCTTATTTTCATAGGCCATTAAAGCTGAGCAATGCTCTCTGAGCTGTCTGCCAACTACATGCTGAATTCTTGGGTTCCGGGCTCAGCGTTTGAAATGCCATCATGGCCTGTTATTAGCTATTGAAAGCTTTCTCTTAATGGCTGCAACAGAACCTTGCTCATTAGCAGAGACTCTTGCTGTGCTTTCTCAGGGCAGATGCAGCTATATTTATAAAGAGTCCAGTTAGGTACTCCTCAAGCTGGTCTCACCAAAACTGTGTTAAATGGTAAAATGAGCCCTTGGCAACAAGAGTTGCTAGTGTCTGTCAGAAGTGAGGTTTGTTTAAATTATTTGGAAAAAGGGGGGTAGATGCTGCTTAAATAAATACTCTCCTCCCATGAAACATTTCCCAGAAGTTAAAACGGGAGTATTTTTAACGTCTATTAATTGTGCAGGAGGATTTCTTGCTGATTTGGTCTATGGCCTTCACTGTTTAGCTGTTCTCTATCTGCAAAACTTAGGCAGCCTTGTGTCATGCCATGGGTTGGTGATGTTTATGTCATTAATTAATACTAGATGCTCTGCTGGAAGTTACATGGTAGGATGTATCTTGAATGCATTACTGTACAGTTTGTCAATAGAGAGTTTCAGGCTTTAAAAAAAAATATTTCTCTATTAAAGTGAAGAGTTAATCCATGCTGTGTCAAGAACACTGATTTTATGATGATGGATGATGAGTGAAAGGTTTTAGAATAGATAAAGAAGTGTGTAAGTTCAGGCTTATTACAGATCTTCCCTTGATTTCCCCCCCCCTCCCCTCCATAATTTGTGGATGGGTCTCATACTTTGGCAAGTTCCCAGAACAGCATGTAACCATACTAGGCTGTTGGACATATGCTATTAAAACTGATTGTCCGTGGCGGTGTTCAGACAATTTATATGTTCCCTTAAACTTATTTTAAAAGGTCTTTTTTTTCCCTCTCTGTCTTGACAGCCAGTTTCAACAAGTAATACCAAGAGGTTTTGATTTACTGTTATGAGTGATGGTTTTAAACGTCCTGGCACCTGCACAGGAAGGTGAAAAATATACTCTTGTGTTATGTTTTCTCAACCCTGCCTGGGATTTCAGGTACGTATAGCAGACTGTGCTTTTGCTCTTAAAAGGGTTCTCTGACATTCTACAGTGACTTTTAGTCATGGCTTAATATTTTGTTGATTATTTTTAGGCTAAGCATTACTAAATACGAAGTCTGTATATGTGGCAAATCTCTTAATAAGAATGGGTAATTTTCTGATCATCTGCAAAAAGATATGTTGTTTGGTGATTTCATTACAATCAAAGAATCAGCAGTTATATACCTGACTGAGAGTATAAAAAAACAAGAACTTATGAATGCTAGCTCTCTGTTAGTGACAGTTTTCCTAAGATTTTGAGGATCCCATCCATCACTTGTCCTATAAAAAACAACAGAGGTGACAAATCTGGGGGGTGCTGAATCAGTGCAGAAATAGTTGAGCATGGAAAACACCAGACTGTTTATGAGTATTTTGTATTCATTAAGACTAGGGATATACAAGTGTATTTTAATAATGGGTATATATCACATATATATATCATCGACCTGTTGCCATGCAATACTATCTTTCCTTCCTTTTATTCAGAAAGGAAAGGGTAGCAACCACAAATTTGATCATTTGTATCTCACTGAAAATATTTTCAACTGAAATATATATACATTTTTTCCAGCTAAACCTTTAATTAAGAATTTCCATTTTATTTGTATATGTAACACATATTTTTATTAGAATGAAGTGTTTTTGATTTGAAAGTCTTGATACATGGTTTCCAGGTTCAAATAAGAGTTTTTCAGTAGAAAATGAGCTTTTTCTTGTTGTTTAAAATTCATTCCTCAGCATGAAAAGAATAATTCCTCAAACTAAAAATTTTGAATAACTTGAATTTTGACTTTTTTTAGGTTGGTAGAAATATTCTAGTTTGACTTTTATTTGGGACAATATTTTCAATTTCCCCAAAATAATCAATAGTTTCCAGCCTAGCTCTACAGAGGCTCTATTTTATGCTGAGCTGCTCCCAGCTACACGCAACCATTAATTGAAGGAGATTAGAAATTCAAGTCTGACTTTTGAATAGCCTAATTTCTTAGTGAATAATAGGAAAAACTTCAGAGCAGCCTAATTGCAGAACACCACGATTAAATGGTGTTCTAGGCATCTAAAAATTAGAACCTCAGTTTTGCTTTTTATTAACATCAGTGGTCTTTTAAAATCTTGGTTTAATCATGCAACGAATTCTTGAGTTACACTAAGACTGGGATGTTGCAGAGGACAATTTTTCTGGTTCAGTGATCCCAACAGATGTTCTTTACCTCTTCTTTTTCTACAACTTGAAGTGAAGTGAAAGATGCGTTTGCTTTAGGTTAAGCCTTAGTACTGCTTACGTTTAAGCATGTAATGACTCTGTACTTGGAGTTGATGATCCTTATGGGTCCCTTCCAAATCAGGGTATTTATTCTATGATTCTATAATTCTTTGATTCTAGTTCTGGTTGCAGACATATCTGCTTGTTAAATTCTACTTTATGCATAGTTCATGCAAGTTTGCCTGATATGAGCTGTCTTTTCTTTCCCCTCTTCTATGTATGTAAAGTTGTCACATATATACAATAGTCACATGACAAAAATTCACAGTTCTTTTTTAATAGTATAGTTATTATTTCAGATTATTGTCATATGATCGTGAGGTTTGAGATGCTGTGGGGTAAGGAGTTTTCTGTGGGGAGTAAAAGTATATTTCCATACCTTTTACCAGAGTTTTCCTGTTGTTAGCAGGATTAAATGAGTATTTGCTTTTGAGTGCTGTGATTAAAAATAGGCTCATATTTATGAGAATTATAAGGCAGCCTTTAACCTGGAACTTATCCAGTATCTAACAGAGCTTTCTATTTATCAGTTTTTCTGAGGTGCTTCTGCAAAATCCGCCAGTTCAATTACATAATAGTGATGTCCATAAAACTGCATGTTTATCAGTTTCAGAATGGATATTTGTATAAACATCCAAGGCACCTCTTATATTGGCATTCATAATTCTTCACAGTATGCTATTCAGGCCATTGAGAAAAATATTTACAGATGGAAAAGCACAATTCTAAAGAAGCCATTTTATTCCTTGCATGTTATTAAAAAATATCACCTTAGTCTATGAAAATTATAGTGCATGTTTACTATTTTGCAAGTATCAGAGGAAAGCTTAGCCATACATTGAGAATAGGAGAGAATGTTTTTCATTTTTTTAATTCAAAGTAAGTAAACAGTTGTGCTTCTAATGATAGCAATAAGAACACTTTGGTATCTTAAGAGTGGTGTCATAAAGACCATTTAAATGCTTTTATTACCCTTTTGAACATCATTTTAATTAAATAAACATCTTACAGTGGACTTTAAAATGCTATAAAATTCCAGGAAGAATGTGGCCCAAACTGAAATCCGTTGAAATTTGTATGAATGATACTTTCCATGGACTTCTTGTTTAAGGAGGTTAGAACAGACTGTTAGTTTGCATTTTGATCCATCCTGTTGTGTGGAAGTAGACAGTTTTGCCTAGCTATTACGTAACCTCACTACGCTTTTACCATATTTGCTAAGTCTGCTTAAATAGTCTTTGTCAAAAACTTTCCGCATTCTTTGTCAGTGGAGCAAATGGCCATGTGGTGTGTTAGGGCAGATTTTAGAGTACCAAAATTCCTAACCTGTATGTATTTAGACAAGAGCAAAAGAGTAGAAAATGCTGTAAAATAAAGGCAGATTGAGTAACCTAAACATTCAATCTCTTGCATGTGGACGCCTCTTATGTGATTGTTCAACTCTTTGAACACTGTGATATGTATGCGTAACCTTGAATTTCTGTGAAGTTTGTGCTTTAATAAAATATATATATAATGGCTGGTTCTTAGCACCCTGATTGAAAATACTCCTGGCATGCGATGGGCAAAGTTTGATCCTTGGAATCATCCACCTGATTTGCATGAGCTACTTTTGCACAGATGTGTAGGTAAAGATACAATGAACGGGCAATGTGATGAAACTATAATACAGAGCTCGAGGTGGGCTTTTTAAATAGACAGAACTTTCACATTAATATCTTGATACTACATGTGGAATGAAAAGAAAGGCCTTTTCTCTAATAGCGTTTACAAAGACTTTCATGGATATTTTGTTATTTTAAATTGCATATTTATGCAGTAAAATTGAAACCTAATATTGACATAGCTCTGAAGTAAATGAAGAAATAATTGTCACCAGAAGGGTTGGCAAGTGCGCATTCAAGTAACTTAGGGACTGCATTGCTCTAAATATATAATGCTAGTTGTTTTATGTTCTTTCAGATTTACAAAGCTTTTTCCCTCATCTCTTTTCCTAGTCTGTGTGCAAAACCTAAACATATCTAAATATAAAAAAAAAATCACAATTTTTCCAACAGGCATGACCAAGCATATGGCACAAATTACTTGCCTTTAGGTAGGACTCCTAAATTATGTTTAATCACAATGGTATCAAGCTATTTTTAATCAATACTTTTATTCTGAGTCACTTTTCCATTAGTGACAAGTGTAATACTAACTCAACCTTTTGGGTCAAGGAGCATGTGTAGGTATAAGGTTCAAATATCTTTCTGAAAAATTATGTGTACAAAACAGGAATATTGGCTTTGTGGAAACAAGAAATAGCCCTGCAAGTTTAAACCAACCACCACCACCACCACAAAATATATATATATATAAAATGAGGAAATTAGGCAACCTACAACCACTACTTGTTAAAGTACCACATTAATGTACATTTATTCCCAGCCTCTCCCCCCAGCCTCTGAGTTCCCCTCATCTGCTGTAGCACTGCTATAACTTTTTCTGTATGAAAGCCCATACTGCTCTAGGCTTACATCTGGACTGACAAGTGTGAACAAAATACAATAGAACTCATAAAACAAAATTTAAAAAATCCCAACAGAAATATGGCACCTTTAACAACCCCCTATCATAAGTGCAATGTACTCCTTGCAGTGACTGGCTGTCACTGGGGAAGAAAGATAAGAGACATGTAATGCCTCCTGCCCCTAATCTCCCTCCTCACAAAGGTCAGTGTCTCAGCAGCACCCTCAGCATGTTCTCTCACTGTGCTGGGAAATGTTTCCCTCGCGTGCCTGGCATGCCGTGATGAATTTTTAAATTTTATTTTATTTTTTAATTTTTAATTTTGTTGTCTCTCCCTTTTTATGTCAGATGCTGACTTCTTCAGAAATAATCAGAATTGGAATATGAGCTTAAACCTTTTCCATGTTGTGGCAAGAGAGGCTCATGTGGTCCGACGTAGCAGCTGGCAGCTTCATGGCTTTGAATAGGGATTGAAACAGCATGGTAACTGATAGCAGACTGGGAGTAGGCAAGGTTTCTGTCTTGAACAATACTCAAATTTAATTTCATTATTGATTTGAGGTTGCTTGAAACTGAGGGTATAATTGGTGAAAGGTAGTGCTCATCCTTGGCCAGTGTATCTATCAACTTGCTGCCTGGGTGGGAGTATGAAGCAGGATTCTGCTTGGGTGACTCAGTGAGTTTGTCATTGTTCTGCCCTTTGGTTATTTCATCCAGAGATGCTATATATAGGTCGTGCATTCAGAACCACACCAGATGCACAGAGCAGAAAAACTGAATTGCTAAACACTTTTCTTTTATGAGCTACTTTTCATTTCCCAGAGTGTTTGATGGTATTCTGGCGGAGGGGTTATCTTTTGGTAGCATTTCACAAAGACTGCATGTTGTGTGATTGGGCAGGTATTAAACCAAGCTCAGTTTATTTCTGCGTTTGAGGATCACTGTCTTGATCTGTCCAAAATACTTAGGTTTCAGACTGTAAGGCTTTGAACTTACATAGTAGGAAGTACTTAGAACACTGTGATTAAGGTTAATTTGATACCTTTCACTAGAATTCATAAGAAATGGTGTCACCCCTTTACAATGCACAGAAAATTATAGAATAAACTAGAAGGTAGTACTTCTTCATAGCTTAGACCATTTTCATGCTAGCTTTATAGACCTAAAAATAACTATCTGCATAGAATTAAAATATTAAATTGTACTCTTATCTATAAAAGTGAAAAGCTTGAAGGGCATGCACTTATTACTGCACCTAAAGTGTGCCTATGCCTGCCAATTTTCAATTGGATTCAATTTTCTCTTTTTTTCCTTGATTTTTTTTTCTCTAAATTGTTGTATATTGGGAAGTAGAGCTGGTTGTCATGTAAGGTCTCAGTGTTCGGATGCAAAAATATTGAATGGTACTGGTAGAAATGCTCGTGCTTTACTCAAAAATAATAGCAGAAGTAATCCTATGCAATTTGTCTTACCATAGTACTTTGTCCAAGATAAAGAAAACTAGTTGTGTCCAACTTTCACTTCAATTGCTTTCCTTCAAAGGCTTTTATCAGATGTTTGATGTATATTCTTCCAAGTGCAAACAGCTAATAGTTCAACATACTCCAGTCTGAAAATGTTCTGCAGAGTAAGACAGATATGCAAGACACCTGGAAGGAATTTCATATGATGCATAGCTGATCGTAATTTTTGACCAAAATCATTCTTTTATGTCACTTTACTCTGGCCAGAATCACTTTTCTATGGAAATTGTTTTGCAGCTTGCGTGAAGTGAGCTTGTGGTTGTGATTTGTTTCCTATTAGTATGGACTAGCATAGTAACTATGAAAACTGACTTTACCTGATGCTTTCTATGGTCCTTTTGTTGAGACCAGATAGGCAAATCCTCAGGAAACTAAACATGGAATTTTTTAGATTGCCTGTGAAAGATGAAGTGGATAAGCCTGATCCTCATGATGTAGTGTCTGTTCTGTGAGCAAATTAAAAACCCTCACTACAGATGTTTGTTTGGACACTTTCCCCAAAAGCTGTTTTCATATATGAAAATCCCAAAAGCTTGGGTTGTATTTTGTAGCTAGACAACCAGATGTGCAGACGCTGTCAGAGAAATGCTGATCCTGCATTCCATTAACCCGTGTGTCCTCTTTAATGTAGAGGACACAGTTATGCTGCGCACTATCTTTTACAGAGGTATCAGGGTGCCTATTTTTACAATGTGAGAAGGAAAAACAAGATTCAGCAGGACAGGAACATTTCTTATGTTAGCAGCCAAAACAATAAAATCTGCCTTAGAATTACTGCTTTTGAGTAGCAGTAACTCGAACAAAGATGTAGCAGTACTGTTGCGCAGCTTATACATGAATAGAAAGGAATAATCATGGTTGACATATTACTAGGTTGTGAGACATATATATACATTAATTTCATCAGCTTCCTTAAACTTGATCTAAATGTGGAACTTTTTGAAAGCTACATATCAGTGGTGTGTGTACTAATCCTATTATTCATTAATAGGATTAATGAGTATACCTCCTGTATAAAGCTTTTAAAATGTACCCTCTAGGTCCTAAACTTTTTTTTTTTTTTTTGTGAATTAATTATTGAGATAATCCACATATATGCAAGAACATTCTAACTTGAATTATATATCTCTTCATGGCCCTGAATTTTGCACTGCATTTATCACTGGTAAGCATTGTTTCTGTACCTAGGGGCATTCTAGCAAAAGAGTGAAAGTGAGTAATGTTATGCTGCTGCTTTTAATGGTTCTGTTTGGGCAAATCATTCTGGATAAAAGAATTAAAGTTTTCTTTCTTAAAAATCATAAATTTACTCATCTGTAATTTCAAAAACAAATAGAAAAAATATTATTGTATCATAAAGTGCAAAGTAAATAGGTATTAACTGAAATAGAAGTTAATTAAAACTGCAAAAGCTATCCTTGGTTCATGATGTCCTGGCTGGAGAAAGTATTTAAATTCATTCTCATCCATTTTTTATTATACTAGAGGAAAGGGGTTTGCTTGAAACATTTGTCTCATACAATTTTTGTTTCTGTAAACAGAATTTTTTTCTATACAGAAATTTAGTAAATTTGATTTCATCTGCGTGATTACACTAGAATTGTATTCAAGGTGGAAATGGAATTTTATAATATTGTTACTTCTGATATTTCCTTTAGGCTTTGCCAGCCCTGGGTACTAAAATCTAAGTTCTTCTGTATTGCTTAAAGCTGGAGTTGCTTCAAACTTTTTGATCAGGAACTCAGTGTTATAAGCTTGCCTTTGTGAAAACTCATCAAATTCCTTGGGCTGTGGTTATATAAATTTGTCTAGCTTAGTCCTAGGCCTCTGTTCAGATTAGTGTTAGAACAGAATTTAAAACTTTTATACCACAAAAGACTTTCCTTATGTTATTTTCTTTTTTTTGCGTGTCTTTTAGCTGTGACAAGTGTATTTGTATGCTTTATCTTACTATTTCTGAAACTAAGACCAGTGCAATCAATGTTCTTCAGTAGAGTTATCCAAATGGAGAAGGTAGGAAAACAGATGTTTTTGAAGATATGAGATTCAGGGTGTTGGGGTTTAGTCTGCAGCCTCTGGCATCTATGCTTAAATATCATTAAGGGCAAGATTGCAGAACAATCTGTTCTGTTTCTGGATGATGAGTATAATGCTATGCAAGCCATGTCCTGCAACATCCTGTTCCACTTGGCTGGTTATAAGTCAAAAGTATTTCTTAGAGAAGTCTCTGATGAAGAAACTGGAATTTTCAAGTAGAGATTTAAAGTCTGGAAGCTTACCAATATTTCTCTTTTTAAGAAGAATATATTAATTAGATAAAAGATTAGATCCATTCAAATCATTGAAAAAACTCATTTTATTCACTGTGATAATCAGCGTGATATGGAAGTGAGAGGTTAACATTTCAGTTATTGGCTGCTGCTTTTTGAACTACGTGGTGAAAGAAAGGTTATGCTTATGAATAAAAATTACAGGTTAAGATATTATTTGATGGCTGAAAATTTTTAGAAGTTAGTATTAATTGATAAGTGAGGTAATAATGAGGTAAATAAAGGTTAAGCAACAAAATGTGGAAGGATTTATTGGTATGTGAACAAAGTAAAGTTTAGAACATCATGTTAAAGCAAGTGGTGAGGTTGTGAGTTTGTATTAGCAGCAGAAGAAATGTGGTAGTGAGAGAAAGATCACTGGTATGATACAACCCTGCATTAAAAATCCTCATACTTGTTCTGATGTTTACAAATCTTCAAACTGTTACCGTGTGATTGGGGAAAGTGGCACTTTGAGTGTGCAGCCATGCCTCATAGTGTCAATGCTAAATTAATTCATGTTATAGAACCCATTAGTGCTTTCAGTGCAGGAGAATATGTAAGAGCCTGCTGAAAGAGAAACTGTGTTTTCGTGTGTCTGATGACACGCCCACTGGGGTTTCCTAGAACAGAGGAAGAGGAAGGTGAGAGTATGGTCATTTGGTTCATAATGGTATCTGGATAGGAACGTCTACATAGCTTTTAAAACAGGACCACTTGAAGACTAACTAAGAAAAAGTTATGTCCAGGATGTGTGTAGTATAGCATATATGTAGATAGTATATAGATTTATTTCCTAGATTGCTTTTGAAGAAGGGGAAAATGTTATTTTTCGTTGATAAATGGGATTAGTGTTCTTTGAGAGGCAGTAGTATCAGGTGAAAATCTGTATCTTTTTCCTGTGACAGTAAAATAATTTCAAAATGTATCTTTCCTTTATTCTTGCCTTTTTTTTTTTTTTTTTTTCCTCCTTGATATCTGTATTGGTATTGTGCAAGATGTGTTTTTTAGTCCGCTTGTCTGCTTTGCCTCTAAATATTATTATTTTACATTGAACATAGGGAGATTATTTTTGGTAGCACATTTTAGTCTTCAAAAGTTGAAATTTGTTTTGTGAAGAACTTTTTTTTACTTCTGGAGAAAAAATAAATTGACAAAATTATACAACACTTGCTACTTCTTTCTCAACCTCTTTGCACTTCAGTATTTTAATCACTTGTCAAACGATTCTTCTCTGCAAAATTAGGCCATTATAGAAAAGAGTCAGGTGATTTACAGAGACACGTTTCAGAGATCTTACATTGGCTTAATGAAAATCCCAATAGTATAAATGGCTGTTACCTACTTTTTATTTATTTTGCAAAATATAACACATTGTACTTTCCCTGAGCTTAACTTTTGATGATTAGCAAGATGCAAGTTTACATCTTTAATGCACTTCTAACAGAAAACTGTTTTTCAAACTACCTGAATGTTTGTTGTTCACTAACATGGCAGTTATTGTTAATGGAATAAGTTCAAGAAAAGAACATACTTTTTTTTTGTGTGTGTGTTTTCCTGATGTTCTAGAACAGTCTTTTAAACAGCAAAATAGAGTTAGGGAATAGATAAATGTTTTTCATGATACTTTATTTCATATAGATGCATATTTTCAAATGGAAGTCAGTGGGAGTTTTGACCTAGTTAGGCATATGCAATTTTAACCATTGTATTTCTGTATTGAGCTATGTAATGTAAATTTTTTTTTTTTTTTTTTGGCTTTGGTCTGCATACAAAACTTTATTTTAGAGGATTTTTATTTTATATATGAAACTATATTAATCTTGTTTTATCAATGTAGTGGATTAGCTTATGTCTCTTAGTATGGGATTTAAAGTAAGAGTCATCTGCTCCCGTGAATGCCTTTTGTTTTGTTAGTCACAGATAAAATAAATATTCCTGGCTACATAACTGTATTTTAATCACCTTGTAAACCAAAAACTAATTAGATGAGGTGGTCTGTAGGAATGAAATAGAAGCAGAAGCATGAATGAAATATTAATAAAATTAGGCAGATGATGCAGTCCAGACCCCTTCTATTCATGGTACTTTTTCTGTGCACTAAATTGCCAGAGGTAGACACAAGTACTTTGTGACCTTGTAAAAGCCTGACATTTGTGTTCTTTTTATACTAGCACTTAGTATATGCATTCAGCTTTCTGATAATAACTGAAGGAAAAATAAAAGGTGCAAAGAGGACGAATATATATGTTGCTATTTTTGCAACTAATCAAAATAACGGGGTATTTTAAGTATTGGTTTCAGGCAGTTGTTTAGCCATTTCCAGGAAAGCTTATCATAATGCTTACTGTTTACTTGAGAAGACAAACACCATGACTCCAAAGGTCCTCCCCTTCCTCCTTTCCCTGAGCTTTTGCTGAGCCTGAAGTCATAAGGTATAGAATAGCCTTTGGCGAGTTTGGGTCAGCAGTCCTGGCTGTCAGCTCCCATTTTCTTGTGCATCCCCCAGCCTAATTGCTGGGGGGGGAGCAGCATGAGAAAGAGAAGACCTTGATGCTGTGAAAGCACTGTTCAGCAATAGTTAAAACATCAGTGTGTTATCAACACTGTTTTGGATACCACTCCAAAACACAGCACCATACAAGCTACTTTATCCCATCCAAAAGCAATACCATGCCTGAAATGAAGGGACCGAGTGAACAAGCAAAGGAGTAATGCAAGAAAAGAAAATGGCTGCAATAGCTTGACCGGAAGAGATCAGAAGTTCTTAAGTGCGTGACTCCGAGTCCAACACGAGCATTTGGGTGCTCCTAGAATTTTGTAGTAATCTTTTTTTTACTGGCTTGAATGAATTAGGTCTTTCATTCTCACTCATATTAAGTCTTCATTTTGTATCTTATAATTATTTTTCAGAGTGAAGCTCATGAATATCACTGATTGAAAAGGGTGTGTTTTTTTCAACACACCTCCCCATGGTTTTTCATTCATGTTTTTTGTTTCACGGGGTTTGGAATGTGGAAAAGGTTCTGTAAGTTTTGTGTGTATTTTTAAACTGTTTTTCCTCCCTATAAATGGCTGAGTTGTCTTTGAAAAGCTGACTGCTATGAGGATGAGATCAATGTTAACCTATATGGATCATTTGAACATTGCTTTTTTGTCCTGCAGGGAACTTGGAGCACAGGGAACTTGGAGACACAGCACAGTGTTTCCTCAGCATCTGTGCAGAGACATTTTTGCTGACTGAGGAGAAACATTGTTTTGGCTTGTGTTTATTTACTCTTTCTCCTTCAGATACTCTGAAGCAGAGAAAGAGCAAGGAGGAGGATGAGCTACCAAACAGTTGTGACTTCTCTGTAAATGCTTTGGCACAATAAGCAAGTAATAGGCTGGCCATCAGCAGGGTACCTTCAATGACATCATGGATGTGTGTAACCTCAACTTAATTGGGGACTGGGCCTGTATATGGCTCCTTTTCACCTATTTCTTCTGCTGTTCTCCTGTAGCATATAACAGAACTGCACTCAGTGCTCCTTTTTGTATGTATGACAGTGTCCTCTAAACTTGTGTAAATAAAACAAGCAAATGGTATTTTTTTCTATGAGATGCGATGCTTGAGTAAAGTGAAGTTTCACCTTTCTGCTTTGCAATGTAGATGTTGCCATTATGGAGAGCCAAACATCACTGCAGTTTATTCTTGCTGCCTATCAAGCTGCAGAATGACATCATGCCAAGCCTGGGGTCCTCTACAGAGGGCTATGCATATCAATGCATAATAAACTGTAATTTTACTATAGCTCCTCAGGTAGCCCTCATGAATGCTCTATTGTCACAACTGTCAGTGGGTTTATTCTTGCAATCATCCAGTTTTGAGGTTACAGGGATTACACTGAACTAAATTTAAAAGAGAATTTGTTGTACATCTCAAGTTACATCACCAAAATGTGAAATCTTCCACTACATTGATACAGTAGGTTATTCGGTAACAGAGAGAACCAGGCATAGCTGAGCAGCTTTTGCCATGATCATGGCATCGGAACTGTTGCTCATAGCTTTATTTGAGAAGGATAAAAATGTTCTACTCATAATGCATAAGGGAGAGGTGAGAAAAGAGGTATATCCCTTTAGCTGATTGATAAATCCTATTTCATCCTTCCAAATGATTTCCATCTCTTTGAAAAGGCTATATATGAACACACTGTCAATATTTTCCTTTTTTCTTTAAATTTGTGTAGATCGTTGCTCTGTATTTCATCCAGTCATTGTTCCCACAACTTGCTTCACGTAATCCCTGTTCCTTTCTCACCTACAAGATCACATTCAATTTGAATTTGTATGGTGAATTTTGCTTTGAGGGAAGCAAGCTACAGTTGCTTTGTGCATTTGTTTCTTGCCACCTTCTCCCCCCAAAGTCTGTAGGTTTTTGAAGTCGGCCTTCTGGAAGGACGTGGAACACCACAGGCAATCATAATTTTGTGTTAACGAAGTTATTTGTCAGTGAATTAAAATTCAGAAGTGGAAGTTTGCAGTTAATTAAATATGAAAAATGACCAAAAAGTGCACTAGGCCCTGTTTTTTCATTATTAAGTCCCATTTATCTCACACTGCATTTTCAGCTTTCAGTATTATGCAGATTTTTGGCATTAACCATAAAATTTAAAAACAAGAGTGAATGAAAAACATGTTGTGATCAGTTAACAATGGAAAGCTAAAATCCTGCAGTCTGGCTGTGTGTAAACCAAAAGTCATTGACTGAATTTTCAGGTAATGGTCTCATAGTCTCAAGTAGCTGGAAATTAAACAATTGCTCCTGTGTTTAAACACATTACTTGTGATCTAATTACATTTGCTGTAAACAATTATGCCTATTCCTTATTTAGCCTGCCAATGCATCCACTTAGGCTTACATGATTCATTTTGTCCTCACTTTAGGATAGATCAAAATGTTGCACTGAAGCAGGAAGTTAGGACTAAGAATGTGAAATTTATTTGAATTTGTGTAAATGCTAATTAGGCTGATGTCTATCTGATTTGAAATATGTTTGTGAAGGCACAGACTTGGACTAGTCTAGACTACAAGTGCTTCCTCCAGCTGTCACTGAGTGCTCCCTATATTTGTGCAAGTATTCTGCACTTATTTCAAGGTACCAGTAAATAGCAAATAGAAAGCATTGGGTTGTATATTTCACCCCAGAGTATGCTATTATTTTTTTTTTTTTTCAATGCTGATACCTACGCAGATGCTTTGGTTTATTTATTTTTTTTTTCCACAGAAAATGTATATGCCATTACTTAAGTGACAGAGAATAGTCTCTCTTAAGGTGAAGGGTGGGGGAAAGGAATAATGTTAATGGCTGCAATTGGGCAGCAAAACGTATGTAAATTCATACATTTTGACTTTTTGTGTGAACAGATGGTAGATTAAGGCAAACGTAAAGATATTTCCTCCTGTGATGATTTTGTAAAGCAGCGTAGCAGATTGTCAGATTGTACACTGTTCTAATGGGACAGATTTTCTTACTGCTGGGTTGTGGTGGTGGTGCTAAAACTATGTGAATTGCAGCTCAGCGCTGTGTCCTGGTGGATCAGTGTTTGCAAGTATCTGCAATCATACAGATCGGATTCCTGGGTGACTCTGCCTGTGAAGGGTAATAATTTCTGGCTTCTTGATCTCCCTTCTCTTAGAGCAGATGTCTGAAAGTAAAGGCCACAATTGTATTCAGTTCCCCAAAATCCAGGATGCAGCTTTTTAACTCTTCTGAGCTCTGAGGCTCCATCCAGCTACCTCCTCCCCTTTGCTCCCCAGGAAGGTAACTTTCCACTCTTGGTTCCATTTAGGTCCCTCTAATAGCACTCTCCAGCTCTGAGTGGCCAAACTGCCTTCTGTTTCTTCTTTTTCAAGCCTCTTTTCACCACCATATAAACAGGCTGCTCTTTGCTCTAAGAAACAACGTGATATGCACTTCTGCGATGAGACTGGGAACATGTTACTGGCCGAAGGCTGTCCACTGGGTAGCAGCCGCTGAGATACTTTGTGGAACTGAGAAGCTGTAACACCCACCTTGACAGGACTGATTCAGCATAGGAACTTGAAATTTCAACCTCACGGCTGACCACTGTCAACTTTGGGGTTTGGAATTTAGCCTTGGATCATACTTGTTTCTGAAGCCATATTTAAAACCAGGGGAGTAGAATAAAGTTTTTTTAAAAGAAAACTTGCATCAAATTCCTAGGAAGGAATGGATTGTTTTACTAAGCACTCCCCATGCCACTGGTTTCTGATTGAGTAAGAAAGCAGCATGAATGAGAGCTGACTTGCTGATCTCTGTTTTCATTCGAAAGTCAGAGCTCAGGCATTTTATTTAGAAGACTGAATACTTTTTCTTTTCCTTTTTTTTTTTTTTCACTAGAGCCAGTACAGTTTTGACATTCACAGTTAATATTTTTGCTCTGTGGGCCAGAAAATACTACTAGAGAAAGGATTCATCAGGGCCTGATTCTGCTTTCAGTGAAGTTAGTGGAAGCTTAACATTGCTTAAAAGAGGAGGAAGACTAGACGCAAAAAGAATCGCTTTTCAAATGCATCTGATGGTTGTGTATCTGTATTATGCAGATTTACTCTCAGTCTTTTCAGTATATTTGAAAAAGACAGCCTCTCTTATTTTCTAGGGTATTATTGTGGTTTTAGTCTCTCCGTAATTAATTTCTATTTATAGAGCAGACCAAGAGAAGTAGCTTGCAGGTGTCAAAAAGACGCATGTTTTCTCACATACATTTCTCATGTTTTCTTGCTTTAACTTTTTATACAAAGAGTATATTATTACTGCTTTTTAAAAGACCACAGGATGTACATAGACTTGATTTTTTCTGTATGATTAATACCAGGCATTCATTTTTTCTGCTTTCATTTGTAAGTACTTTAAACTCTCTCCATAGAAAGGAGAAATGGGCTATATATATTTAAGTGTACACATAATGATTAGAAGAATTGCAATCCTCTCTTTTCTTACTCACCTACATGACTATAATGGATCTCTAACATGAAATTTCTACTTTACAAAATGCCATTACCAGCACTTGTTTCCATTTTTCATCTTGGAAAAACATTTAATTTCCAACTTAAGTTCTCACTTCATATTTTTAAATTACCTTATATTTTAAAGGGCTCCTTCTGTGTCTCAAGAGGTTAGGTAACTTAACTGCTTCTGATTTAATAAAATCCTTATAGGAAGTTATGCTACTGAAATTTTGGTAAACCATATGGGATTAAAAAAAAAAAAAGTGATGAGATGAATTAATATTACCCTGGCCACAAAGCAGTGCTTAAATGCATGTTCCTGTGAACTGTATTCTGTATGCTAGTATTCTTGTGCTCTCTGTAAATTCAGCGTTAGTCAAAAGTCTTTTGTCATTGCAAATATAACTTAACTATGCCTTTTTAATATGATGATTATAATAAAATATAAATTCATTAAACAAAATACTTAAGGCACTGAGGTATTCTAGGAAAGAAAAACACCATGAATACCAAGAGCCTTATGTTTAAAGTGCAAGATTTTTTATAAAAAAAATAAATCCTTTCTTGATCTGATCTTTGAACGACCTCATTTACCACACTACCTTAATGATGAGATAAAAATAGAAGTGTGTTTTGTTTACAATATCCAATAGTAAAAATGGTTTTAGCAGTGGCTTTTGTATTGGTGAAATACGCTATGCAAAATTCCCCCCCCCCTATTAATTTCAACCTTTATATTGTAACTTCCATCTTGGATTGCAAAGGGGCTGGGGGGCTTTCTTTTGTTTTCTTTTAAACACTTATATTTAGTTTAAAGAGGCAAATCAAAATCTTTATTATCAGGCCAAAGAACTGTTAAACTTAAACAAAGAATGAAAAAGTCAATCAACATCGTTTAAAAAAAGCTATACTATTCAATCAAATAATTAAATATTGTGCATTCATACTGTTGTATTAGCTATAAAAATCTGAAACAGCTTATAATATCATACAGTTATATAGGTACTTACCATTTTAAAAGCAGTATCAAGTGGAAGTCTGTGGAAAGTCCTCAAGGTATAACCAATAACTGATTAAAATGATGAGTCTTTATGATATTATTTTGAAGTGCACAATCTGAAATTAGAGGAAATTTACTGACAGTTATGTATTTTGTTGAAAGAAGGATTGCTCAGACGTATTAACAACAAAATCAATGTCTGTTGCCTTCTACAGAGTACAAGGACAATGATTTATCTTGAAAACGTCTTTCAGCTGGGTAACTAAGTAACTTACACTGTGCTGCACAAAGAGTTTAGATTACATTTTGAGAAGCAGGATTCCAGTGCACTGAGTGAAGGAAACAGATGGAGTAAGAGGAGGACAGATGGGTACCAAAAAATTACAGCCACCATTTTTGGTACCTGTGTATTAAGTGCAATAAATCAATTTATTTTCATTTACTGAAACAGCAGAATCATAGACTATGAAGCCAAAACATTATAGAGCCCAAACCACTCAATTCTGAAAGAATATGTTTGTAGTGGTTAATAAGAGTTCCAGATGGGCTATATCAGTGAGTAAAAATTCCTGCAGGCAAGACTCTCACTCCTCAGTCCACTCATTTTATTCTGTTAGGGAGATATTAACATCTCTCTTATTCAATGGGGGGAAGACTCACTGGTTATTCTGACGTATTGAAAAGCTACAAAGCTTTTCTCGTAGAGGCAATTTATTGGAGTGATGTTGCAAAGGCAAGGAGGCTGCTGTAACATTGGGGCTTTGGGCAGCCTGGGAGGAAGCTGAACCTGGAGAGCCCAGAGGGACGGGCTAAGAGTCAAGGAGGCCACTTTTCTTCCTGTAGCAGCCTTGGATTTCAAGACATGATTAGAAAATCAAACCAGATCTGCTATATATATACACACACCAGCAGTCCTTATCTGCTGCATGGCACAGCTGCTCTGTCCTGTACTTGACCTTGACTTAATTTGATCATCCCCACGGTTAAATAGGAAGTTCAGCTGCGAGCCAAATCATTTCTTAACACCCTGCACCCACCCCGCCAGTAACTGCCAGCTTGTTGCTGATACTGTTGAATTTTTATATGAACACCTGTCCATTAGAAATTGGATGGTGCTCATCCAGGCAATTTACATTTATTTTAGAATGTCTTGCAATTAGTGGACTTTTAAAATTGTAGAGCACAAAAAGAAATCACCCTTGTATTCAAAACATTTGAGACATGAAGAAATATAGGTCAGAATACATAATTATTCTCATGCTTGTTAAATTTATATCAGGATGTTTTCCTTGCATAAAGGCAGTCTAAGAATAGCTAGTATATTTTGGTGCAGCACAGGCAAAAGTCTGAAGAAGTCTAACTCATGTCTTAGAATTGACTCTGTCAGAGATTTTATTCTGGTTCATTTTATTTTTCATATTAATGTTAAGAAAATATTCAAAATGATTTTCTAGTTAAATATTCATTTTAGGCGTTAGGCTCCCTACTATTTTAATAAAACATAAATCATGTGTGTTGTCTTCAGATGAATAAAGATTGTTTAGAGTTTATCCCTCAATCTGTTAAATGCAATTTAGAGCTTAATGTGGCAAAACCCAATTTATTTTATTTATTTATTTTTTAAACCTTGTTAGCTGACTGTAGATTATGTTCCCTATGTTATCTCATTCAGGATGAGCACTGAGGTGAGTGCTAGTGGCTGGGTTATAGTCTTCACCCATAAACAACACCTTTTCAAAGCTCAGCATCTCCTCTCACATCTAAAAAAATTCTACAAATCAGGCAAATTTTTCAGAGGGGACACAATGGAATGAATGGGAAGGGAGATGGTTTTCTTGGTTTCATAACTGAAGTAAAAGAGAAATCATTATTGAGTTTTCTTCAATTAGAAAACATTTGTGATCTAAAACAGCTTTTAGAACTGCTCTTCTTATGCAGATGCAAATATTAGTACTTTTACTAGTTTTCACTTTTTTGGTAAATTTTTTGAGTTGCAGAAGTGTCAACACAATTGCTATTATTATTATTATTTTTTCTATTGGGACGACTTACAAAATGTCTTATCTCTGTAATCATTGAGCTTCATCTCCTCCCCCACCAATTGCTTTGCCCTTTTCTAGTCTGAGTATGGAATAAAAAAATATGAAATAGTGTTTCCTTTAACCAAGTAGGAGATAAAGTACACGGTTTTCTTTAGCTATCTGTCTAAAAAAGTTTTAAATCTTAAGGTCAAAAGGGAGGATTTATTTTATTTTATTTTATTTTTGTAGTTTAAAGATGGAAAGGAATAATACCTTAATCGTTTATCATTTTGAAAGCATAGAACTACTTTGGAAATTAAACTTGGACTGGAGTTTAGTAGCTACTACTGCATTTCTTTTGAAAACAAAAAAACTTGCAACATGCAAACTAGACACTCTTAAATCCTGGTTATAAGTAATGTCCACTAATAAGACTACCCTAATATAAAGCCCTTCAGCCCATTGAAACCTGGTAGAGCATAGTGTCAGGAACATCTTCACTATTATTTTGAACTGTGTAAGATAGACTCAAAGAGAAGATCGACCAAGGAAAGGGAAAAGGCCGTACCGCTGTCAGTATCAGCAGTAAGTCTAAGTGGTGTGCAGCTTCGTTTATACATTTGATTTGTATTCAGCCCAGACTGAGATTGCCCTTTCTCAAACTGCTTGATCACTTTTAATTCCCCAGAGAAATGCTTTTAGAAAAGGGAGCAATCTTGTACAAGGCTCTCAATGAACACTAAATTTGGGGCTTCTTGCTCTGATGTGGTGAGAGAAAGAATCCACTGCAGAGAAGAGGACTTTGTTAAAAATCAGGAGCCAGTCCTCAGCTATTATGCACCGAAGACATTTACCCAAGTGCTAAGGCTAATACAAGCTGCAGGAAAGAGCAAATCCCTCTAACGTGGTCAAAACGCAAGTGCTTGATCTTATTTCTACCTAATACAAATAATGGCTCACTAGTTTCAGTGCTTCCTCGAGCTATCTTCCCTGTGCTTTTGGTTCCATTGTTTTGCTCTGAGATAGAGTCCATACATATTAGCTTATTAACGTAATATGAGATGATTGTGAAACAGCTGTGGGACATGCATGTCAAAAGAAAGGTCACAATCTTCTCTACAAATACAAATGGGAATAAATGCCCAGTATATTCACTGCTTTTGGAGCATCTGTCAGGAGCTGAGTATCCAGCAAGGTTGCCATTTAGGAAATGACTCTTGCCAAGAAATTGTTTCTTTCTCTGTTTTTGTCAGCCAACAGATCATTTGCAAATGAGTTGAACTCCATCATTTTAGCTGCAAGTTGAAACAAATATATTCTGTTCTCCATATATATGCAATATGTATGAATTATTCTACTGCATTAGTTCAGCTGCTAAGATCTACCAAATGGCAGCCTCTGTTCTGTATATGAACAGAGAATATTAAGTTTCAGCTGTAGGTATTATTATTATTCCGGATAATGGAAAAACTTTCAAAATAGTTACCTCAGTCTGTTTTCATCTCAACATTATAAACTACTACAAATAATAGAGCAGATTATTAAGGCAATAATATAATTTGTATAACTGGTAAAAGAATGAGCCAGGAAGAGGTTTTTTTTTTTTGGGGGGGGGGGGGGAGGCGATGACTCTGGGAGTTAAGAATCCCCACCTTAGCTTTGTGTGCTTTCACCCAGCTGTGACTGGCTGCGCAGAGGATGCTGTGTGCGTTTCAGCCATCCTTCCCTTCAGAACTGTGCTAGCCATGAGTCAGAAAGCTCTAACACTTTTATTGTTAGAAAATAATTACAGAATATTAGATATTGTAGTGGTTTTTTTTGTTTGTTTTTAAGTTATTCTCCTTTACACCCCAGATGAATCAAGTAGTCTGTAAATGTTTTCTTTTCTAGTTCTTACAGAAATGTGCTGCTGCTGAATTGTTCTGAATAAGTCTTTGCTTTGGACTCCACTTTGTTGATTCGCACCTTAGTAGATTAAAAAAGAGAAACTTAAAGCATTTGTTAAAACAACTTCTGCTCTTATGTCTGAGATTCTCACCTCAGTTTCTTATTCCAAAGTCTTTCAAAAAAAAAAAAAAAGTCCCTGGGCAAGCACTTTTTTTCCTGGAAATGATCTTATTGATTTTTTTTTAATTTACTGTTTTTGTTTGTTTGTTTGTTTGTTTTGCTGGGGGTGGGGTGGGGTGGTCTTTTAAAAATATTTGAAAAATTGCTGTGATTAATAAGGCAACTTACAGTAAAACTTGCAATATCAAGCTTTTTTGACGGGGCAGAGGAGGACCATGAAGACAGGAAAGGTTGACAGCACCCAAAATGATTTTGAAAACAGTGAAGAAGGAATAGGATGGTGAGTCTGGAGATGTTCTCTGGAATATTTACTTCTCACAATTGAATATTAATAATTTCTAGTGGTAGAAACAAGAATCAGATCAGCTTGTCAGTCTGTATATAGTTAGTATAGGACCACCTGTGAGTGAGGTTATTTTATAAATACCCAGTTCTGAATTTCTGATAAAACTTTCTTCTGACTAGTGACAGCCTTTTTGCCAGTTTAATAGATCACATTGTTTTTCCTCAGATACTTTTTGAATTTGCATAGAAAACTTCCTTGGATAGATACAAATACAGAATACTGCGTAGTTGCACACAAATAAGAAGGGCTAAGTTGTATGCGGAATCTGATTTTGTGATAGTGTTCTGCAGAATGGCTTTCATGCTATATCCTCCTATTTAGCAATTGGAGGAGCACGTGTAAATAAATAGCTTATTAGAATGGTGAAGACCTTGTTTAAGACACATTTGTTTCCTTCAGTCCTCTTTTATTCCCCCCAGACATTCAGCTTGCTAAAGAATTTATTGCTGCAGAGGAAGATGTATGATTTATTTCATGTCAGCCATCTTTCACAGGCATTTGTGCTACCTTATTCCCTTGACTCCATCCAAAAGTAAAAGTATAGGATCACACGTCATTGCATGACCTTGCATCTGAGGATAGGCTTTCCAATGCTCAAATTTTGCCATACATTTAGTAAAGCCAGAGTAGTTCAGTAAGATTCACTACCAATATTTTTAAGCAAACCAACCAGAATCAGTTCTGGTCACTGCAATACTCCCTCTACTTTAAACACTGGTAAGCTGTTGATTAAGAATCAGAAATCACTGAGTATGCTTAAAACTTTCAAATTTTTAGAACAAAACGTTATGTGGTTCTTATTTTCTGTAGCTGTTTCTGTAACTTTAGAATTGAATCTCAAGTGTTGATTGTTCTGAGGGTATTTCTGTTCAGAAATGTGAGATATTTCAGGAGAAATTTTACTCTAGAAGATCTTGAATTACATCCTGTTATGCAAATTTATGTCTTTGCAAAGCTGAATGGAATTATGGAATTTCCCCGATTTTAAACCTTAAACCTTTAGCAAAATGCCTCTCTTAGAAAACAGGCTCATCGTTAGCCAAAAAAAAAAAAAGAAAAAAAAAGAAAAAAAATAAGGAAAAAAAAAGAGAGAAAAATACAGGAAACTAATCTTTCTTAGAGTGTCTGTTTATATGAAAAAAAATAAGGACGATAAATTTGACTATAAATATCTATTTATTGTTTAATGACCATTATATGTTGTCAGTAGAGCATCTGTACACTGCCTGAGATTAAGTGGTTGCTTCTTTAGTTAGCAGCAGCAGCAGCAATTTGACCTCTTTGTTAAATTGCAGTTCATGGCAAAATTCATGCCATCCTTACTAAACTGAGCTCTATTGTGTTTAGATTAAATAATGACCAAGGTCTGGTCCTGCAGCTCACAATTATTTGAGTTACTCTTTGCTAGTGCTGAAGTCAGCAGAACTCATTGCTGATGAGGGGCTCAGAACTGGGCTCCTTCTATTCACTGAGCACCATAATTCCACTCCAGATTCACTTGTAGTTATGTTCCCCCACCTGTCACTAAGGTTTTATCTGCTTCCTCCTGCAATGACAAAAGCCAATTATATTTTAAACAGAGGCTTATCATAATATTTTACAACCTTATTTAAACTTTTGGCCAGTCTAGTCTACAATTTCATCTTTTTTAAATGCATTTCCATTTTCTTGATATTGCCTACACATACTGAATTTAGAGCAGACTTTGCTTCATAAAGCATCTGCTTTGGTTACAGTCATTTTACACTTATTTCATCATTATTGCATGAGATTTGTATTGAGTATATAATTTAGATTGCTTCTTGTTCAGTGTTCAACTAAAACACGAATTCTCTGCCATAGCACTTTCATTAAAAGAAGAAGAAAATGCACTTAAACATAAGAAAAAAAGACAGGTTAAAATAACTCCTTATCGTTTACAAAAATGTATTTTAATCTTCTTCTCAGCTGAAACAATTCACATTAGAAATATTCTTGAGTTGTCTTTTTTTTCCAGAAAGTTCATATTCTCTCATGCATCCAAACTAAAAAAGCATTTTGCTGCTTTGTGGAACTGAATCAAAGACTTTCACAATTCAAAATAATTTAGAGTTGTAAACAACACTCATCATCCTACCAAGTACTAAGTAATAAACCATTACTATTTCACAATGTTGGAAATAAAAATAAGCTCTTCTGTGTGTTATGAAAAAGGAAGTACTTATGTTTTCATTTTTAAAAATCAAGAAAAGTAATAAAAAAATGGTTGGGGAGTTTTTGAAGAGTCAGAGTTTACTGCCAATCATGATACATCTGAAATGTATGAAAAGAAATCACTGTTGCTGTTTCTGCAGAACCAGTATCAAAAACAAAATTTGTAAGTTGTTTACAAAACTGACAATTCATTTATTCTATACTAAAGGTGGAAACACGGTATTTTTATCTATAATGGACTGAGAAGGTTCATTAACTTCAAAGCATTGCTATGGCGAGATATCCCATGTGAATGGAAATTTACACATACAGTACAATTCATATATCCCTTATCTTTGTACAAGCCTTGTGCTTATTTAACAGGAAAAAAAATGTAAACAAGTAATGGTGCCATAATTAACTTTACAGAATTCAATCTGGTGATTCTGTTAATTTATATGCACAGAACTTTCTTTCTACAAAGAAGTTGATAGGTGGTGGCACTGCAAATGGCACTTGCAGATGGGTAATCATAACTATTACAATGTACTTCCATTTTGGGGTCAGAATGTGGGAAAGTAGTGCCATCTGATATCTTTTTTTGGGTATGCTTGTGCCTGGTGTGACTTCTTCTCTTATGTATTCTGTAGTCTCTCATGTATTTTTCACCAAAGGCTTATCTGCTGATCACTAGTTCCTGTCAGAGCACCCTACATTGTACAGTGACCCCCTAGGCCTCATTAGCAAGATATTTAATATTTCTTCAGAAGAATTCATTGTGTATTTATTGCAATGGCCAGAGGAAAAAACAGATCCCTTTCCACAGTAATTTTGTTCATTCTAGTATTCTCTCTATACCAATTCTGATTTCATGTCTCCACTCCTTGAGCTATCTGCATCAATTTAATTTTTATATGACAAAGCACATATCCACATCTGTGCGGGTCTATAAATAAAAAGCAATAAACTGACATCTTTCACCTGTATCAGATGTATTTCATACCCTTCTCTCTGTTATACTTGCTATTAAACTTCTGTCTCTTTATTTCTATCGCCTGTCTCTATTTCCCATGTCCCTCTTCACCTTTTCTGGCAATTGACAGTGTTCTCAGCTGCAGATGAGGCATAACACACCATTACTCTCTTCACTACGTCTACCTCTGTGCTGATGGCTTGACACAGGCATTGCAAGCAGACACTTTTTCAGCTATGGCATATAAAATAAATTATCTACAGATGTGTACATTTGCTTTTACACATAAAGTACTGCTAATTTCAAGCAATGTGTCTACATATGGATCTCAGATTAAAATCTGGCTCTGAAATGAAGGCAAGGGTAAAAAATAGAAAGCAACCAACAGTGGGCTATGAGATCATTGGCAAAGCAAAGCTTTCAGTGATCTAATCAGTTTGCGTATTTCATACTGTAGCTAATATATTTTAAATGTTCATGTTATGTTTGTGTATGTCAATTGTCCCAATTGTCCTGTGTTCATAAAATTCAACTAGATATTTGTGTTATTTTTTTTTTTCCCTATGACTTGACTGCAGCCAGCCAAGTGTCCGTAACTGGTCTACCAGGACTGAAGACTGGTCTCTCAGCCTTGACTAGTAGCTGCCTATCCATCTGGCATGTGAGTGTATCCCACTCATTGCTCTAGGACACTCAGCAGGTCACTTCTGGTTTTATTCACACTGTGTATTATTTGTGCAGTTTTTTATAGTTTGGGAGCTTTTTTTGAGAATAATCTTTAAGCCCTGTAAAACCTAAAAGTGCAGTTTTAATTTTAAACCAGAAGAGATTAAGATTTCCTTGTAAACACTTTTGATTGAGGGACCCGAAATTTTAAGACAAACACTTCATAAAATATTGTGTGATTTTTAACAGAATCACAAAGTTTGGTGGCAATATAGTCTGTTACACCAAGCAAGCTACAGGATTTATAAATCCAAGTAGAGTTATGGAGACAACAGGGAAGGGAATGGATACCTTAGGTGTCAGCAGAAATAGCTGATACGTTTCAGTTTGAATTTTATTCCCATTTAGCAAGACATACAAGTAAATCTGGCTCTCTAGATTGTTTTAAAATGGAAATATGTCAACAGTAAAAATAGATGGTGGTGTGTGAGAAAAAGTTAACAGACAAATCCCCGACAGCGAGGTAAATCAACATGCCTGTAAGTGGTAACAGTCAGATCTTTAGGGGCACTGGATCACTTCTTGCATATTCATCATTGAATTCTTTTTTTTAATTTCATTTTCCAAAATGTTAGGTAGAATCCTGTGGATTTTTTTCTTGCAGCTATTATAGCCCTGATGTATGTAGTAGTTATGAACTGCTCAAAGAAGTCTGCAGTGAAGCAAGGCTTGCAATTGAACTGCAGTGCTTGCTGATTTTCAGGTTGTAAAATAGAAAAATACTCAATGGATGACTAAGTTAAAACACAAAATTCTGGGAGCAGCACTGATTAGGGAAATGCCCTAAATGAAAACCAGCTCAGTCTAATCTTGCATTCACTTCTAATGCACAGGATCGTAATCCTGTCAGTAAAGGGACTTGTTTAGATAGGTGAAAATAAAAGGCCTTTGTGTACATAAGCTAAATCAAGGTTTTTGTATTACTGAGCTGTGCAGTGATTGTAGCACTAGTGTTGCATGTTAACAACTTAGCTTTTGGTTGTTTAAATCCATGAGCTAAACTAATTTGTCTACCTTTATTTAATCTTCCTACCTTCTGCCACTATAAATGCTTTTCACATTGTTCAATAGATGCAGGAGTAGCTTTGGTCCCATTAAAAGCTGAAATCTGTCTGGAACGTATACTTTCAATATACAGCTTTTCACAGTAATGGGCATTTGGCACTTACCTTTTAAACTTGTTTTTGAAACTACCCCAGGTTTAGCAGCTGGTGGTTTTAAAACTAGCAAGTGCTGGTTGATGGAAGGACCCTTGCCAATGAGTTTATTTCTGTGCATTATGATTGTTTATAATACATTTTAATAAGTTTGAAAATATAACATCCTTCCCTACCGAACTGTTATTTCCCGTTTGGCAACCTCTACCACACTACACTCACTCTACCCCAATTACTGTTGGTGCTTACAGAGATGATCCTAGAGTTTTTACTCAAATTCATTCCCCATGTTTATGCACAACAGCAGAACTCTGCCTTCAATTTTTGTCTACCTTTTCAAAGAAACGAGTCCTATGTATTCACATTGTCTCTTTTTAACTTTAAATTGTTTGTTTAAAAATATTTAACCATAATTTTTGGCTGGTAATTTCAGCCAAAGTTGAAAGAATAATGGACTTCCTAAAGATCCCACATGTGTTTTGTGAAAATCATCAGCATAATCTAGGAGAGAGACCAAAAGCACTTTTCCTGCTAAGAGAATGAAAAGAGCAACTCCGCGGATATACATTCTGTTTGCTAGTAGCTAGCTGGTGAATTTTAATACACATACTGAACGCTGCAGTGGCACAGATGGGGAGGGTCTCTTGAGGCAGAGGGACAGCTAAGGGTGTTGCTTTTGCAGATATTTCTATGATATTCCTGCAGGATGCAGGAGCACTACCTAATATATCAGCATTATCTCTGGGAATGTTGATCTTTCATTTTAATTAACTTTACTACAATATGGTTCAAGTTATTATTTCACTTAAGAAAATATCTCTTAAGGGTATTTAGCAAACAACATATAGCACAATTTTAAATGTGAAAAACATTTACCAGGCTGGACTGTGCATTATTCATAGTTATTTAATTTTTTTTCCCACTGGTCTCAGTGTGAAGAAAACAGTATTTGGAGGAACTGGGGAGAGATCATTGAAATATGAAAAAATAATATATGTATATTAAATTGGGGGTCAGAATAACACATCTGAAATGTTACTTTTAATTTTCAATATCATTGTCCTTGTCTTTGATACCAGCCGAATTCATAGCATTCTTCAGTATTGCCAGCGGAGCCCATAACATTATCGTATCACAAAACCTGACAGTGTGCAGTGTAGTGCATAGCAGTATATAGTATAAAATGGCAGTATATGCTGTGCTCAGGTTTGTCCTGAGAAACAAATATCTGAAGGTTCTGATTCCTCAGGTTTATCTGTGATATTAGGGTCTCATGGGCACCACCACACAAGCTTGTCACCTATGTAAGTCTGAAATGTCAGATCAGAATGTAAACAAAGAGAAAAGACACCTCTGGAGAGAGAAGAGAGAGCCTTAGTTTTGAGCCTTTTTTTTTTAATGCTTTAATATTTTGATAATGATTTGGTGACTTTTTTTTTTTTTAATGTGATCTAGCGTTTATTAGAAGCTTGTTTTGTGTCACAGCATGCTGTATTGCTGATTGTTATTCATATTAGATTTTTCACTTCCTAGTTTTTGGAAGCTGTTTGAATGCCAAATAGTAGCAATCATCTGTCAGATAATAGATGGGAATCTGGGATTGTAATTAAATGTAGCTAGAGTACATGTACTTAAATACTAATTAAATGGCACCAACTCTGAGATCATAATCTGAGTGATTATAACTATACTCAATTCTTGAACAGATCCTACCCAAATAAGATTTTGTCACACTACTAATTTTGTCTTGTATAAAAATAACCAACAAACTCTCTTCTTTTGAAGAAGAAATTCTGTCTTAAAGTTCTTACAACATAAAACAAAGCCTTTTGAAAGATCTGATCATCCAGCGCTGGAATGCTGTTTCAATTGTTCCTGTGTTAGGTTGCCAAGTGTATCATTGGATTTATGGGGACTTTGCAAATAAGAACATGTGAGATGTGACAAGGAACAATACACACAGGAAACAAGACTAAATTTAAGCTTTCCAGAACTTCTCATTATAAGAGTTTTCATTCTGTTGCTAAGAGCTTAGCTAAACTTT